>NC_041397.2:269136837-269500587 GCF_900747795.2 Erpetoichthys calabaricus | reverse complement strand
TTTGTAAGTAAGCTGTAAGGAATGAGCCTGCCAAATTTCAGACTTCTACCTACACGGGAAGTTGGAGAATTAGTGATGAGTGAGTCAGTCAAACAGGTTCCAGTTATGACCATTACGCGTAGAATTTCGAAATAAAACCTGCCTAACTTTTGTAAGTAAGCTGTAAGGAATGAGCCTGCCAAATTTCAGACTTCTACCTACACGGGAAGTTGGAGAATTAGTGATGAGTCAGTCAGTCAGTCAGTCAGTCAGTCAGTCAGTCAGTCAGTCAGTCAGTCAGTCAGTCAGTGAGTCAGTGAGGGCTTTGCCTTTTATTAGTATAGATAGGAAGACAGCTAGCAGACCATTTCCGGGCCATTACAATCACAGACCTTACAAGGCCTTTTGTAGAACATTTCACATCCCTTGACAATAGCCACACTCATCTTTCTTTGTGTGTTTTTGATGGACTGAACGGTCTCCTGTCATTTGTCAATATTTTACATGTTCTATATTCTTACATTCTAAATTTTTTAAATAAAGGATTTCTCACAGCTTTACAAAGCGATAGATAAGTTGTTGTCAGCAAAATGCACACATCTGGGAAGTTTTAATGTTTTCAGCCACTAGAGATCTACTGTCCATAAGTTGTTTCAAATGAGGGTTTTTTTTTGACCAGCACACTTCAACTTCAGGCTGTTGAATTATGTCTTGAAAAAGAAAGAAAGCAAGCAGCTCACTGTAACTGACATCAGACCTCACTTATACCCTAAAAACTGAGTGCACTTTGTGGTGCTGGATGAGCTGCAGTGCATGTCTATTTAGCTCATTCACAATTGCATCTGACATGCCCTCACTATACACGTCACTAAAACTATAACTAGAATCTATAATATTGTCAATGGCCATTTCTAGAGAACTGTCACTATTACAACACGACAAATTGCTTTCTCCTTCACACACTCTCATGCTATTCTCTCAGTCACCTTCAGTCACATGTGTAAACTCCAGTATGATGTGGCTAGAAGTGGACATCTCATGGATAACAGTAAAGATATTAAAGATGACCCAATAAGCCAGTCTAATGGAAGAAATATTTGTTTGAGAAAAAAAATATTTGTATATATCTTGATTAAAATAACCAAGCCAATAGTTTTTAATATCTAAGAGATGCTTTTGAGCTATCATCAAACCCACAATATAGGCAAAGGATGCCAAATTAATACAAAAAGCATCTCTTTATTATAAGTAAAGTACAAATGAGAAAGATGAACAGTTAGAGTAATAAAAATTACAAAAATGAATAAAAGCAAAATAAAGCCTTGTTGCCTCCATTGGCCTCTGTGCAGATAGTCACCATGTCTAGAAGAAGGGCTTTCTCACCACTTCCTAACTCACCACTGCTCCAAACACCTCCCATTCCTCTTTCTTTAAAGTCAATGCCTCTCCTTGTCCTGCCTGTTGATACCTTATTATAAATCACCTTCCTGCCCTAAGTGTGCTGGACTATTAAAAAGAAGAGGCATTTAAACATCATCGCAGAGTTACATCTGAAGCAATCCCTATCATCACCTCCAGGGCCAGGAATGCCCTGTGGACATTCTGAGATCATTTCTCTATACCCTCCCTTCAGCAGACGCAGGTATTTCTGTAACTCTGAACACAGACTTCATTATGGCAATCTGGACTCCCAAACATAGCAAAATGAAAGTGAAGCCTCCTAAAATGACCATAAAAGCAGGGTTGTAACCTAACCAGCCTGCTCAAGGAGACTCACCGAAAATCCAGATGGCCTCAAAATTGCTAACTGCAGGCTTCTACTCTGGTTCTCCGCAAACAAGGCAAGGTGGCAAAATAACAAGAATATTCACCAAAAATGTATCAAAAGTCACATAAGAGGAGGAAGACCAAAAACCTTGCCATATGCATGGAAGGGCAGCAAAAAAACCTTTATAAAGAAAAGGGTTTCATAGAAAAAACAGAAAAATCCTAGCAAAGTGTTCAAAAGAGTAAAATTAGGCAAAAAGAAGTCGCCAAAAGGCAATCCAAAGACAAATGAGTCCCAAAAGAATCCAGTAAACAGAGTAAAAAGTTCAAAGAACCAGCAAAAATCAAAGAGATGGAAATACTCATAAATTCTTTAAATCACTTTAATGAAAATGCTGCTGAGGCCTGTTGTCTGTCAGAATATAGTGCTAGTGATGGTCTCAGTAGCAGTGTTGTCAGGGTGGCCCCATCTCTTGGGAAACTACCGAACAAGCACAAGGAACATTGCTACATTTAAGACACAGTACGCAATTAACCAAAAACAAAACTGATAGAAACTGTACAAAAATATGAAAAAAAGATAAAAAATGACAAAAACAAAAATAAATTCTAAAAACATATATTGATACCCATTTAAAGGGACAAACATCCCTGGCAAACCCCTAGGTAAATGTTCCTCCATACATCTGTTACTGCCAAAGAACTACAGACGGAGGCACCATCACAAAGTGTGCCCTGAGTAAAAAGTCCCATGTTCTTTTAGGACTAAAAGGCAGACATTATGGCACTGGGTAGACTTTAACAACCCCCTAACAAAAGAAGACATTAACTCTTAAAGATTTTACCAGATGTCATCATAGGAAAGTTGGCTCTGTATTGTGATTTGGGAGACTTAATTTAAATTAATCTCTGGACATGATTTAACACAGTGACTCGATGAGAAGCCAAGTGAACTTGGGTTTGGGAGGACCAGCGTTGAAAAAAGAGAACACATAAAGGCAAGAGACTGTGGCAACACGGGAACTTAATGAAGTAGTGAGGTGAGAAAAGGACCAGCCTCACTATCTGCTACATAAAGAAATCATTTGTTTAGGAAGGTCCAGATTGGTGTCAGTGTTTGTTATTTTATGCTATTTATGTTGGTAATGTGTTACTTCTGGAAATTATTCCTCCCCTGGGTGCTTTATTTTGTAACAAAAAACAATTTGATCTATTTTAGCCATCTTGTTATTAATTCATTGTTGAAGGATGGCACAAGACTGTCCTCTGTCTTCCACATCACACACAATGAGTTCAGCTGGAAATGTATCACAAATGAAGCCCACACCATATCTTTGCAGTCTGATTTTGTAGAGAAGGTGGAGGAGATGCACATGAAAGAATTGCTCAGGTAAGAGGTGCAGTAACGTCTACAGGACAGTAGTGAGACCAGCTGTGTTATATGGGTTGGAGACGGTGACACTGAAAAGAAAGCAGGAGACAGAGTGGCAGAGTTAAAGATGCTAAGATTTACACTGGGTGTGATAAGGATGGATAGGATTAGAAAGGAGTACATTAGAGGGTCAGCTCAGGTTGGACGGTTGGGAGACAAAGTCAGAGAGGCGTGATTGCGTTGGTTTCGACATGTGCAGAGGAGAGATGTTGGGTATATTGGGAAAAGGATGTTAAGAATAGAGCTGCCAGTGAAGAGGAAAAGAGGAAGGCCTAAGAGAAGGTTTATGGATGTGGTGAGAGAGGACATGGAGGTGGTGGATGTAACAGAGCAAGATGCAGAGGACAGAAAGATATGGAAGAAGATGATCCACAGTGGCAACCCCTAACGGGAGCAGCCAAAAGAAGAAGAAGAAGAAGCAATCTATTAGAAACCTCTCGGTTTTACATTCAAGTAAAAAATTTACCTACAGTATGTGACAACTCCTTCGTTGTATGAAGTTACTTTTTTGAGCTGTAAGGCATAAGCGTCATGTTGCTTTTAATATTTTTTCTTACCACACAAAATATTCTAAAAAGTTTCTCAGAAAGAGCTATTTTTACATTTTGGTGGGTTGCTTTATCTCAGGTGTTAACCTGATAAAGTATTACTTGTGTACACCATTCCCTTGCACCAGTTATCAGTTGTTAATCAATGGCATAGCTCAGACTGAAGGAGACCACATGAAGAGACATCATCTCCTGAATGTTAAATGTGACTCACTTAGCCTTTAAGGGTGTGAAGACATTTTTATATTAACGTGGAAACTGCTGTCATTTGGAAGAAGTGTATTTTTAAATGAGCAGACAAGTAAATAAGAAGTAATTGCTCCTTTTTAGCATGCAATGTTGTTCACAACTGTGTCTAACTGTGTCTGTGTAAACAAAGGCGGCACGGTGGCGCAGTGGGTAGTGCTGCTGCCTCGCAGTAAGGAGACCCGGGTTCGCTTCCCGGGTCCTCCCTGCGTGGAGTTTGCATGTTCTCCCCGTGTCTGCGTGGGTTTCCTCCGGGTACTCCGGTTTCCTCCCACAGTCCAAAGACATGCAGGTTAGGTGAATTGGCGATCCTAAATTGTCCATGGTGTGTCGGTGTGTGTGTGTGTGCCCTGTGGTGGGCTGGCGCCCTGCCCGGGGTTTGTTTCTGCCTTGCGCCCTGTGTTGGCTGGGATTGGCTCCAGCAGACCCCCGTGATCCTGTAATTAGGATATAGCGGGTTGAATAATGGATGGATGGAACTCTTTACAAAGGAGTTCTTATATGGAGCGATAGACAGATAGATAGATAGAAATGTTTCTAAAAATATCTGTAGTCCAGATTAATTAAAAGTAAGAATGACACACTGATCGGGAAACTTGATGGAATAAAAATCTTTGCAGCCAAGGGGGTCCCACAAGCTGATACATTTTGGCATATTCTCAGAGTAGCAATGTACCAAAGGTTTTATTTTATGATTAATATTTAAAGTTGGAGGGTCTCAAATGTAAGTTTTTAAATGTAAGTTGATCCAGACTTACTTTTTTTTGTATTTTTACCTCTGGATAAACACTGAACATCACACAGCTTAAGTACAGTATGTGTAATATTTTATGTCTACAGTGGTGTTTCACACATTGTCCATTCATCCATCTTCTTAACCCATTTATCCAGGGTAGGGTTGTGGGTAAACTGTAGTTTATCCCAGCAAGCATCAGGCACAAGGCAGGAATAATCCTTGAACAACAGAACATGAAATCTAAACAAATGAAAAACTTTTATCTTAAACCATTAAATATTGTTTTCCTTATTGTACAAGCAAGATTTATTGACTTTTCAAAAAAAATGTATTTAAGATAATTTTACTTATATTAGTAAATCTTAAAAAATAAAGTTGGCTTGCCCCATTAGCAGATATTTTTTCAGAATAAAAGAAAAACAACTATTTTATTTAGCAAAAAATATGTCAACTTTACCACAATTTACTTTCTTAAGAGAAGCTAAATAATCTTAAATACACATTTCTTGAAAAGTCACAAAATCTTACAATAACAAAAAAATGTAATGGCTTGAAATAAATTTTTTTCACTTGCTTATGTTTCATGATTTGTAGTGTGGGAAGGGTGCCAGCCCATGATAGGGTGAACAGATGTAGTAAGGACAACTAAACAATTCCAATTCACCTAAGCTACATGTCTTTGGACTGCAGAAGGAAACCAGAATGCCTGGAGGAACATTTCACATGTACCTTTGCTTCCCTGTTGCAAGGCAGCAGCACTACCACTGCACCACCATGTACACACTGATGAGCTCGATACAAAAAATGATTTAGTTGACTATACTGCAGGGAAAATGTTTTAGAAATTGGCCAGACTTTCTGATGCATATGTGGTTATTAACTCTTTGAACAATGTAGATTGAAATTAGAACCAACTGTTCTAAGTAGTACCTTTACAGTATAAAGGATCTTAAGGTATTCAAATGCCCTCTCCTTGGATAAACAGCACAAACTTCAGAGAACCATCCAGAGAATAATAAAAATGTAATTATATTTTAAAATATAATGTTGTTTGTGGTAAGTCAGTGTGATCTCGCACACAACTGCATAAACTGTCAGACAGAGCCTCTCAATAACAATAAGACTGTATTACCAGGACCCCCACCACCACCACAACAGCCCCATGCCATAATCATGTTTAGGTAAGCGCTGATGTAATATTTTTCTTGTGATTTCACAGTTGCTTTATTTTGGTTTCAAATGTGGTCCTCAGTTGCTATCTTTCCTAAGTCAATGTATTCTTCCCATATCAGTGTGTGAATCGGGTTGGAATTTCAAAGACAAGCATATTCATTTGCATAAGATTTGTGCTGTACTATAATGCACCCTGGATTGATTCTTGCCTTGCACCTAACGCTGCCACCCTGAATTGGATGAAAGTGTTTTTGAGTGTTGCATTCATTTCAGCAGTCATCGAACATTGGAACAATCTAATCGAGAACAGGCCATTCAGCCCAGCAAAGCTTGACAGTCCTATCAACTTAATTCTTCAAAAATAACATCAATTTGAGTTTTGAAAGTTCTTAAATTCCTACTGTCTACCACACTACTTGGTAGCTTATTCCATGTGTCTATGGTTCTCTGTGTGAAGAAAAACATCACACTGTTTGTGTGAAATTTACCTTAAACTATTTCCAATTCTTTCCCCATGTTCTTGATAAACTCATTTTAGAATAGCAGTTTTGATTCATTGTACTAATTCCATTCATAATTTTAAACACTTCAATCATGTCACCTATTAATCTTCTTTTGTTTAAGCTGTATAGGCTCAGCTCTTTTAATCTTTCCTCATAATTTGTCCCCTGTAGCCCTGGAATGAGCCTAGTTGCTCTTCTCTGGACTGTCTCTAGGGCTACTATTTCTTTTTTGAAGCCTCAAGACCTAAACTGAACAGAGTGCTCCAGATGAGGCCTCACCAGTACATTATAAAGCTTGAGAATAACCTCCTTTGACTTGTACTCCACACATAAGAGTGCTATATAACCTGACATTTTGCTTGCCTTCTTAATGGCTTCTAAACACTGTCTGGTAGTTGATAGCTTAGAGTTCACTATGATTCCTAAATCCTTCTCATAAGGTGTACTTTCGATTTTCAGACACCCGGTGTATATTCAAACTTGTGTTTTTAATTCCTACGTGTAATACTTACATTTACTGACATTACATTTCATCTGCCTCAAATGTGCCCAAGCCTGTATGCTGTCCAAGGACCTCTGTAATCACTGAATGTATTCTAGATTATCTGCCAATCCACTTAACATTGTAATTGTATGCCAACCTCCCATTTCCACCATTATTTCAACTTTCCTCCCAGGACAGTTACCACCAACAAACCTGGATAAATCAACATCTTCACCATCACCTCCATTGTGTGGGACAAAAATAACACTAATGGATACAACATGATCCTTTGGTTTCAAGAAAGACAGATACAATATTTCATACCATCAAGGAATTTTTTGTATATCCATCCATCCATCCATTTTCCAACCCACTGAATCCGAACACAGGGTCACGGGGGTCTGCTGGAGCCAATCCCAGCCAACACAGGGCACAAGGCAGGGAACCAATCCCGGGCAGGGTGCCAACCCACCGCAGGACACACACAAACACACCCACACACCAAGCACACACTAGGGCCAATTTAGTATAATAAAATAAAATATAAGCAAAAAAATCAGCATACTTCTCCATTTCCATCATTTGTCCTTAGATTCTGGCCTTGTTTGGATCTAGGAATAAAAGCAAGAAAATATCCTTAATGTAAATAGCTTTTTTAATGACGAAGTGTTGGGATGCTGAGTAAATCAAAATACATTTTAAAATGAATCCAAAACAAAATGGCTTTCGGGCTGAACATCAGTACAGATTTCTAGACTAATGTTGTAGTTATAGTATTAAGCATTTCAAAAATGAAATAGTTAACAATATGGGAAATTCAATTTACTTTCAACAAAGAAAAATATAATGATGAATTTTTCCACTTTGACAGCAAACCTTTTCAGTCAATTGAACGTTCAGAATATAATAAAAGGAATGTCCTTACACCAACAGATGAATCTTAAAAAACATATATTTAGTGATTTGAAAAATGTGAACGTTGAGATATGATCACATGAACAAAATAGATAGATAGATAGATAGATAGATAGATAGATAGATAGATAGATAGATAGATAGATAGATAGATAGATAGATAGATAGATAGATAGATAGATAGATAGATAGATAGATATAGTTAAAAAGCTTCTTTAAAAAGGAAACGTTAGATAGCTTTAGTTAGAAAGCTTCTATCTATCTATCTATCTATCTATCTATCTATCTATCTATCTATCTATCTATCTATCTATCTATCTATCTATCTATCTATCTATCTATCTATCTATCTATCTATCTATCTATCTATCTATCTAAACAATGACGCCTGCTTCAAAACTACTATAGAGCAATTGGGTAAATCAGAACTCAGCAGAGAGTATCAGGCAAGAGGTATAGCATAAAGTGTGTTGAGCACAGCAAATGTTTTTGAAATTTGTATGTCTATGCAATCATGGACAAATGAGCAAAAAAAAATCAATTAGTCAAAAAGAAAAAAATAATAAGCAAAAAATCAACAAGTACACTCTTAAAAATAAAGTGCCAGAGTGGTTCTTCAGAGCAATGCCCTACAGGAACCATTTCTAGTTCCCAAAAGACCCAACCACATGACGGTTCCAGAAAGAACTTTTGTTTATGTAGATCCATAACAATCCACATACAGTGAATAACCATGAATAGATGGTAACAAATATCTGTTACCGTCCTGCTAGGTAGCCTATCATATGTTAAAGATTTCAGTTTGTTTTTCTGTACTTTAGAAAGTTCTTCAAAGCACATTGAACCAACTTCATATGCAACCAACCCTTCACTGAACGAAATGGTGCTTTGTTAAGCAAAGACTTTATGAGGAACTACACAACCTGATAAAGAACCATAAAATGCCATTAAAGAACCAGTATTTTTAAGAGTGTAAAGCAAGATGCTGTTTAATAATTATTGGAAGTCTTTAGCTGATGTTATTACTGCCAGATGTGGTAAGGGGCAAATTACCAATACATGTGTGCAGTTTTGACACTAAGTTTGTTTCATGTTTCATTTACTTATTTTACTAACCTTTGTAAACCAGTCCATTAGCATGGTCAGATTGTTGTTCATTTTGCTTATTTAATTTTAAATTGTCTGCAGTCATTATTAATAAAAGAATCAGTAATGTAAGTTTGTGTTTTCAATTGATTTGAGTGTCTCCCTAGTCCATATAAACATATAAAGGACAAATTTCAGGTATAAGCCAAGTTCCTTTCAACAATGTATTAGAATTTTCTGGGTCTTATTTTTCCAGTGTAGGATAAAAGGAAGTCAAATGTTTTTCTAAGAGCAAAAGCACTTGGCAGGACAAACCTCATGTATCACCTCCTCTCTGCTTTTGTCAGTTCATTGACTTTCTCAAAACTTGAGATAGTTATTTCTTTTGGAAAATTTGTTTTGCACTGAAGCTAGTCTCACATCACTTGGTTTTCTTGACAGCTGGTGTCTTCCTTACCCCCTCTATCCTGATTGCCAGCTACGTCAATTTTAGTTTATGTTGAAATTTAAATTTCTTATCTGACATTAATGTTTGATAAATCAACTAACATGTAACTTAAAATGACTCCTTTCATAGAGAGCATCATAAAGTATTCTAGAATGCAAATATTTGTGAGCACAGATGCAATGATGGCTCTAAGGTAGAGGTGCTTGTGCAGCCAGCGTCTGAAGATGTGCTGGGCTCAGCAACACCATCACTGCATGGAGTTGCGTCATCAGCACATGGGTCAACATTTGTAGTATTATCTGAAATAGAATAAACAAAAGGTGGGCTTTAACCCACCTTTTCACATCGACTTTGATATCTGACTGCTTCTTTTTTATTTCAGGAACTGTGTGACTTTCTGAACTTGAACTTTTGAGTGTCTCTGCCATGCTGTATCACTACATAGCTCTGTTTTCTCGCTTATACCACTGCTTAAGCCAACAAATAGTACATTTTCCCTTGCCTTCATTTGCTGAAATCCTTCTTTTTTCCACATGATTTTATCATTGCCTTTAACAAAACACTGAACGGAAGGTGATATTTATATTGATTTTCAAATTAAAATATGCAAAATTCTGGGAGGAATCAGGATACAGTGGTAGGCACGTACACATGCATAAAATTTCACATTCATTGTGATTTGTAAAGGGGAAGTGCATGGATCTTAGTGTACACACCGTTTTATGCATATGGATATTTGTGCATACACATGTTTCTGTTTTTGTCGGTACACCATGTTTTAGTGTGAATTCTACTCGTTATACATGAGGCCCCAGGGCTCTAAGGGGACGCTAACATTTACCATAGAAGTCCCTGCTCCTCTTTTTGCTACAGATGTTTTTTTTTTAATTTTGGCCCTATGTTTGGAATCAGTGTCATGCTGTAAAATGAAGTTGGGGCATATCAAATGCCTCCCTTATGATATGGAACCTACCTGTACTTTTCAGGAGTGATTGGGCCATCCATTTTGATCAAATTATCAATACGTTTTGTGGAAATACAGCCCCAGACCTGCAGATAACCTCCAACTCTCTTCACTGCTGCCTATAGACATTCATCCACGTACCATTCTCCAGCCCTTCAGCGCACACACTGCCTACTGATAGAGTCAACAATTTCATATCTAGACTCATCTTCTAAAGCAACTACTGCCATTTTATTGCATCCAAAATGATTTGTTGAGCATATATTTCGACTTCAGAGGAATGGACTTCTGGTCACAACACTGCCATGAATAACACATCTGATAAGATTCATTTGGACTATAGATGGGTGTGTCGGGAGTGGGTTCTGAGCTTATAGCAGTGCTAGACATCGTCCAGTTTCAAGAGGACGTAATCTTGATGTATTTCTTATTTGCTGCACTCGGTTTTCATGGCCAACCACTTTGTTTGTGGTCCTCAGCTTCGTCTGTTTGTTTTTGCTTCTGCTGAAGTGCTTGGGTAGCGCACTTGGAAACACCTGTCTGCCACAAAATATATGCTTGTGAGAGACCTTGATGATGCAAGATGATGTCTTGTCACTATGCTCCCTTTTGATTTGGTTGAAGATTGGCAGTTTAAGCCGCCACATCTACTGCAACCTCACCTTTCTAGTCTGGTTATCCTTTCAACATACACATCATGTTATTGATCATTACCACCAGTTTATTATTTGCTTACTCAAACACCTGGCTATATGCATACTAAGATCTCATGTTTTTAACTGGAATATGATCTATTACTATGTACATTTCTGTCTTTAAGAATATTCAAGTATCATATTGTACTGCTTCACTTTTTGCAAAATGAATATTTGGGGTTCTAAAATACTCTCTTTTCTATTGACACACTAACCCAGAAGACATAAAATAATATTTACAGTATAATGAATGCTCACATGTGCAAATGGGACAAAATCAGCTCTTGTTTTCTTGTTATTTTAAGTGGCGTAATAAAAATTGAGGTATTTTGAATATAAATGATAAAGAATCAAATGATTAAATCATAGCAAGTGAGGGAACTAAAATTAAGACCAAAAGTAATTTCCATTAGTAGCAATAACTGACATCTACTTTTAAATATTAAATTGGCTGGAATGAAAGCTTCCAAAAACAGCCGCCGTCCAGGAGCTGATTTGAGACCCCCTGGTGTTGAGCCTTCTTCTTCATACTTTGATTATAATTGAGGTGAGCTAAGGGCCACTTACTCATGAATGACTTTTCACATTGGGGACGGTGTTTTCTTTAATCTTTAATCCTACTTTGTCCTGAACATTTCGTTTCAATGCATTGTAGAATACTCTCTCCTCCATCTGTCCCAAACACATCTCATTAACTATCTTTTATGACTAACATATAAAAAAATTAAAAGTAAATGCAGTGAAAAATATACAATTTGAAGGCACACTGCAAGGATGCTCAACGTACTGCTCTGAAATTAAATGAATTGAGGAAAACACCACCAATTTAACCTGACATTAGTGGATTTATTTTCAAAATAATCAAACAATATGGTAATACAGTTGTACTGTATAGCAGTTAGTGTTGCTGTCTCATGGATCCAATGTCCAGGATCTAAATCAGAGCTCAGGAACTTTCTGTGTAGAACATGAACCTTCTCACTTTGTCGGTGTAGGTTTTTCCTGCTGTTACTCCAAAAGGAAATGGAGGTTAGGTGAGTCTGTGATTTCAAATTGGACCTATGGGTGTGAGTAAAGCCTACAGGGGAATTGTGCCCTGGCTAAGACTGGTTTACTGTTTGGCATTTGATGCTGCCAGGCTCTGATCACCATGACCCTGAACTTGATTAAGTCAGTTTGAGAATGTTAAGTATGTTATAAATTAATAACTAGAACTGGGATCTTGCAGTTTGATTAAATATGTGATTAATATTACAATACTACTTATGAGATTATAAGAACAATATTATAACACCACTAACAACATTATAAGAACCATTAATACAAAAATATGAAGACCTTAATGTGATTAGTAATCTTGCAGCAATGTCCTGTGTATGATGTACTCCTCTAATCTACAATGGATTAATTCCAAAATGCCTGATGTGGCAATTGGGTAAGTGTTTTATCAACTGTCCTATATATGATAGTTCTGTATTTAGTGAGTGGCATAATCTATTCTTGCATTTTGCCTTGAGAGTTGTCACGGTGCTCTGCTATGTGCAAGAACAGAGTAGTTTGTACAGTTGTGTTGAATTTCTGAAGTGGTAATATTAGACTGGCCATCTAGCTCTGTGAAGAGGATTACTTGTGTTCTGTTTTGTGTGTTGTATTTACCCCATTTTTTGAAACCCATTCAACACCCAATCCACCCGAAAGAGTGTCTTCCATTTTTCCCTACAATTTTTTTTATTTGGGTATTAGGAGTTTTTTTTTGTCTTCTTAGGAAGTCAAGGTTGGTGGGCTATCAAACAACAAGGCCTTTTTAAAGCATATTGAGGCATTTCTTGTTTGATTTTGGGGTATACAAGATTTAAATTGTTGTTTTACATTAACTCAGCATATAGTAACAAATACTACAGGTTTTAAACTATTATACTTAGAAACGGTCTTCCCAGCTTTAAATGTTTCTGCACTGAGGCAGTAAGGAACCTGGCCTTTTGATTTTTTAGCTACAAAACTATTATAATGCACTGAGGTTTTACACCAAAATGTAGCCTACTGCACCATTTTTGTCATTTAACATTTAAAGAAATTCACATAGAATCATAGCACTTTTCCTGAAGTGTATTTTTTTACATTTATCTATGACAGTTAAAAGGCAGGACAACACTAGACCAAGTCGTCCATCATGCACAAGTGACAGGCACCATATGATCAGCTATGCCACACTAAACAAGACAAATCCTTTAAATATAAAGAGAGACATGGAAATTTAGAAATCATGCAAGCTTCAAGTAATTGAAAAATGCTAAAAAAAATAAAATAGTGCTTTTGTGCAGGATTTTCTATACAGTGTCTAGAAAATTATATTTTTGTCCCATTTTTTATTGTGACACAATGGAAAGTACTCACCTTCGTTGCCTCCTGGTACAGCAGTAAATGACTGGACAAACTAAAATGAGGCCAATTCCACATAGTGAGAAAAGCACATATTTCTGCAGTTCTTCTGTATTGATCACAGCTGAAAAATTAAACAGAAATCAATAACTAAAATACACTTTATTAAAAAATTGAAGGTTATGCACCATCACATAAATATCAATTCTGTTTCACAGTTCAAAAGACCAGGGTTCACATCCTCACCCAGTGAAGTTTGTACTTTTCTCGACTGTGTCCATGTAGGCTTTCTCTGGGCGCTCTAATTTCCTACCAATTACCAAAGCCATGCATGCTGAGTTATTTAGTGACTCAAAACAGAAGTTGTGCAAGTGAGTTTGGCCAACAATAGATTAACTCCTTGTCCACTTGTCTTTTACTCAATGCTCCTGCCTTGATAAAAAATAATCAATAAAAATAATAATAAATAATAAAAATAATAAAATAACTAATAAAAAATAAAAATAATAATAATAAAAATAAAAATAACTTAGTTCCTGTTCCAAATATCAATAATGCACATAGTATTCATCTCTGCCCCTCCAAAACATTATATATGGCTCTATTAAATATTAGAGCTTTAACTAACAAGACGTTTTTTATCAACAATCTTATTAGTGATAAAAAAATAGATTTTATTGCACTAAGTGAAACGTGGCTTAGCTCAGATAGCGCAGCTGTTCTAATCGTATCTTGCCTCCATATTACAGTTTTACTTGTGCAGATCGCCAAGGAAAAAGAGGCGGCGGCTTCGCAAACATTTACTCAAACCGGTTAAACTGTAAAGATGTCAGTTTTGGTAAATTCAAGTCCTTTGATTATCTCGCCGTTGTTATTCATGGAGATTCTCACGTTCTAGTATTATCCGTGTATAGACCTCCAAAATTCAATTTTTTGAGGAATTCTCTGACTTAATGTCAATTTTAACTACGAACTATGACACACTCTTAATAGTCGGCGACTTTAATTTTCATATAGATAATCAGTGTGACCAGAAAGTAAAAGAATTTATGAACCTCCTGGACTCTTTTGATTTGAGACAGCTCGTTAATCAGCCTACACATAAAGCAGGTCATACGTTAGACTTAGTAATTACTAAAGGACTAAAAGTTGATATAAAGCAGGTCATTGATATGGGTCTATCAGACCATTTTCATCTACTTTTTAATATAGAAATAATGACAATAAACATTCATGGGAAGCATATTGTTAAAAAACGCTTCTTTGACTCATCAGCAGCTTTAAAACTTACAAACATTCTAAGCAATCAGTCTGTTTATAGTGCCAACTATAATAGTGAGGATAATGTAAATAGTAAGGTGGAAAGATTTAATACTAAGGTGAGAGCTGCTGTTGACATAGTTGCACCTGAAAAGACAGTTAAAAAATTTTCTAGCATTGTTATACCATGGAAGACCCAAAGAGTGTCTGATTTAAAGAGAACATGCCATAGAGCTGAGCGTAAATGGAGGAAGACTAAACTAACTATCCACTATGAAATATTAAAAGTTAAAATAACAGAATACAATAACACAGTCCGTCTTGAGAGGCGCTGCTATTTCTCTAAGATTATAAATAACAATGCTAGTAATCCCAGAGTCTTATTCTTGACGATTGATCGTCTGTTAAACCCAGGTAACTCAAAGGAATGCCTCCTAAGTACTTCCAGTAAAACCTGTGAGGCTATTGCTGTATTTTTCAATCAAAAAATTAATGATATTAGAAATAACATAGTATATCTCCCCAACACTAAGGATCCTCCTAAACCCCAGTATTCCGTTATAAACAAATTAAACTCTTTCACTAGGATAGGCTTACCTGATTTACATAAAATAATTTCTCAAATGAAACCCTCCACCTGCGTCCTTGACCCAATACCAACAAATTTTTTCAAAGAAGTATCGGGTGTGCTAATTGATAATGTTCTTGACATAGTAAATTCGTCATTAGATACGGGGTTCTTCCCAGACTGTCTTAAGACTGCTGTAGTTAAACCCCTACTTAAGAAAAATAATCTCGACCCCTCTGCTCTTGAAAATTTTAGACCCATCTCTAACCTGCCTTTCTTAAGTAAAATTCCAGAGAAGGCAGTCATTATACAGTTAAATGAGCACCTCAATAAACATGCTATTCTTGATAAATTTCAGCCAGGTTTTAGAACAAATCACAGCACAGAAACTGCACTCATTAAAGTAGTAAATGATTTGCGGGTAAATGCAGACAGAGGCCATTTATCTGTTCTCATCCTCCTAGATCTGAGTGCCGCATTTGACACCATTGATCATAATATTCTTAGAAATCACCTTAGTCAATGGGTGGGCCTCTCTGGCAGTGTCTTAAATTGGTTTGAATCCTACCTGGCAGGGAGAAAATTCTTTGTTTGTTGTGGTAATTACAACTCAAAGACACATGATATCCTATATGGTGTTCCACAAGGCTCTATCCTGGGTCCACTGCTCTTCTCAATCTACATGCTTCCATTAGGTCAGATTATCTCAGGGCACAACGTGAGCTACCACAGCTATGCTGATGACACACAGCTGTACTTATCAATAGCACCTGATGACACCGATTCTCTTGATTCACTAACACAATGTCTAACTTGTATCCCAGAATGGATAAATAGTAACTTCCATCCATCCATCCATTTTCCAACCCGCTGAATCCGAACACAGGGTCACGGGGGTCTGCTGGAGCCAATCCCAGCCAACACAGGGCACAAGGCAGGAACCAATCCTGGGCAGGGTGCCAACCCACCGCAGGACACACACAAACACACCCACGGGCCAATTTAGAATCGCCAATCCACCTAACCTGCATGTCTTTGGACTGTGGGAGGAAACCGGAGCGCCCGGAGGAAACCCACGCAGACACGGGGAGAACATGCAAACTCCACGCAGGGAGGACCCGGGAAGCGAACCCAGGTCCCCAGGTCTCCTAACTGCGAGGCAGCAGCGCTACCCACTGCGCCACCGTGCCGCCCTAAATAGTAACTTTCTCAAGTTAAATAAAGAGATAACTGAAATCTTAGTGATTGGCAATAATGGATACAAAGAGGCTATTAGAAATAAACTGGATGCATTAGGATTAAAAGTGAAAATGGAGGTAAAAAGCTTAGGGGTAACTGTTGACTATAATCTAAATTTTAAATCACATATTAATCAGATCACTAGGACAGCCTTTTTTCACTTAAGAAACATAGCAAAAGTTAGACCTCTTATATCATTGAAAGATGCTGAGAAATTAGTTCACGTGTTTGTTTTCAGTCGGCTAGATCACTGTAACGCAATCCTCTCAGGAATACCCAAAAAAGACATAAATCGTTTGCAACTTGTGCAGAATGCAGCTGCTAGATTCCTAACCAGGAAAAGAAAATCCGAGCACATCTCTCCAGTTTTGATGTCACTACACTGGTTACCTGTGTCATTCAGGATTGACTTTAAAATTCTGCTTATGGTTTATGAAGCCTTAAATAATCTCGCCCCATTTTATATATCGGAATGTCTGACGTCATAGATTCCAAATCGTAATCTCAGATCCTCAAATGAGTGTCTCCTTAGAATTCCAAGAGCAAAACTTAAAAGAAGTGGTGAGGCGGCCTTCTGCTGTTATGCACCTAAAATCTGGAATAGCCTGCCAATAGGAATTCGCCAGGCTAATACAGTGGAGAGTCCGTTTATAGGAGATGGACATCTGAAGCAGAGCTCCACTAGCAGCAGCTTTATTTTTCCACGTATTTCATATTATTTAGAGGTATCCTGTATTTAACCCGACTAAGGAACTTCCACTACAATATACAAGCATGAGTAACAAGAAGAAAAGTCAGAAAGAACCGGAAAAGAAACTTAAAGCTGTATCAAAGTCTGGACAGACTTCTGGCCTGAGTGCAAGTGCAAGGTATGGCCTCACGGAGACTGACCTGGAACAGGCAGACGAATGCGCAGAATTCCTGGGACCCCGCTCCATTGTATCGTCTCCAGTCGAGAGTGAAAATGGGAGCAAAGGTGCAAGTGATACAGGTCGTGATGGATCGCCGATTTCTGAGGATCATTCGAGACTAGAAAGGGCTCTGCAGGATGTGCTCTCATCTACTCATCGCGAGCCTGCAGCGCCTGCTGTAACAGGAGCTGCATTTCCACTCGCGGAGCACGAAAGCCGAAGCGAACTGTCCGAACTGAAAGAGATGATCGCTACACTGGCCACTGCCATGGTTACGGCCATGAATGAGCTTAAGAATGATCTTAAGAAAGATAACATGAATGATCTTAAGAAGGTGACCATTGAGCTCAAGAAGGATAACAAAGATAAGGAAACGCGTCTATTTAAACGTTTTGACGTAAACTTTAAAGGCATGTTGGAGAAATTAGTGGAACACATCGAAGAAACTAATTCCAAACTGAAAATGCTTGATGACCATATTAATGACGTTTCAGATCAGCTGGAAGACGTTAAGCAGGGACTCACGGCTCGAGTGGAAACAGTGGAACAACTGGCGTCTAATGCCGATGAAAAAGCCACAGCTGCGAACTCGGAATGCAAAAAACATGGAGACAGACTTGCAGCCCTGGAGGATGGGTGCAGAAGAAATAATATAAGAATTGAGGGTATACCTGAGAAACGAGAAAGTTCAAGCTCAAGCCCAGTGAAATTTGCAGTAGAATTACTGTCTAAAATAATTGGAGATGACTTTAAACTCGACATTGAGATAGCCACGGCTTATCGCAAAAACAGACCAAGCGCCTTTAAACCTAGGTCTTTTATTGTCCGCTTCGAGCGACTATGATGTAAGCTTGATGTGATGGCACTTCTCAGACGCAAGCAAGAGATTATATTCGAAAATAATCTTATTCGTATTTTTCCCGACTTCTCACCATCAACAGCTGCATAACACAGATCCTACATCGACATTAAAAAGTTGCTACGGAAAGCCGATATCAAATACAGCCTCTTGTATCCCGCCAAACTGAAAGTGGAAGTTCAAGATCAACATTATATTTTCTTAAGCAAAGAAGAAGCTGAAAAAGAACTAAAGAAGCTGTTTCCGACACTTTTTTGAAAGTTAATAAGGAGCCGTATTCTATCAAGGCACGGGAAGGACCTATGATCTGCTCTCTGGATCCATGTTTAAAGAGACTGGTATTATAATTACACATCCCTTTTTTTTTTTTTTTTTTCCTTTTCTTTATCTGGACTTTATATGTTTATGTTTTAATCAGAGTTATAGAGTTATAGAGTTAAAGACGTGAGTGTGAAAATGTGGAAGTAATTAAAGTAGGATTCGTTTTTTTTTTTCTCTTCTTTTTTTTTTATTTTACTATACCTTAAAGTAGACTGTTTAACTTCATACCCTTGGTTTATTGCTTGTTCTACTATTTATATAATTACCATTATACTATTACAGTAGGAATTACCAGGTTTATCCTAGACTAGTTTTTAAAATCATTCCCAGGGTTTTTTTTTTTTTTTTTTTTTTTTTTAAATCTTAATATCTTAACTTAAAAGCGCTGAAGATTATTTCAAGCTTAAATATTGTTAATGAGAACATTTTCGGCAGATAGTATTAAGGATTTAACTGTAAAAGACATCTCTGTTTTAATTCTGTAACGCCGCTGCAGGGTGGGGTTTGTTTTGTTTTGGACGTGCTCTGTCTCTTCATATGTCAGAGGACTGGAACATCGCGAAGTGGGATCTAGCCTCATGTGGGGAGGCAAAATTGGGGGGGGGGGGGGAAAGGGGGGAGAGACGGAGAGCAGGTTATATCTAATCTATTCTTGTAATTCTTATAATTATAAATATCAATGCAACAATAGGCTAAAATGCAATAACTCATGGGGAATCTTGAAACTAAGATTAAAACTGCCATATTACCAATTAAAACTATAATGACATTAAAAACTCAGAATCAATGTCTCCATGATGGGACAGTTAACTTTGTGAGCTGGAATGTTAAAGGCCTGAATCACGAATTAAAGAGAAAGAAAGTATGCTCTCACCTAACAGGCTTAAACGCTAAAATAGTATTTTTACAGGAGACCCACTTACTAACCAAGGATCAGTTCAGATTACAAAAAGACTGGACTGGCCAAATGTTCCATTCTAGCTTTATAAAGAAAACTAGAGGGGTGGGAATTCTCATACATAGAACAGTTCCATTTGTAGCATCAGATGTAGTGTTGGACCCCGAAGGGAGATATGTGATGGTCATGGGCAACTTGTATAACAGTAAAATGATTTTGATAAATGTTTATGCACCCAATGTTGATGATAAGGAATTCATGCAAAATCTACTTGCATCCATTCCCAATGTGAACACTCATAAAATTATAATGGCTGGGGACTTTGATTGTGTTTTAAATCCACTCTTAGATAGGACTCCTGTGACAGGGGGGACGACATCTAATACTGCAAAGATAATTACACAGTTTTTGAATGATCACAACTTATCAGACCCCTGGAGGTTTCTTAACCCAAACTCAAGAACATATTCGTTCTACTCACCAGTGCATTATAGTTACTCAAGAATTGATTATTATTTTATAGATAATAATTTCCTGCCTACAATTAAATCATGCAAATATGACACAATTGTTATCTCTGACCATGCCTCTCTAGTCTTGGAGCTAAAATCATTAAGCCCCTCACACTCACCTCGCAGATGGCGTCTTAACCCTCTTTTATTGGCAGACGAGAACTGCACAGAATTTATATCCAAACAAATCAGCTTCTTCCTAGAGACAAACACGTCCACAGAGGTTTCTGCAGGAACACTCTGGGAAACTCTAAAGGCCTTCTTAAGAGGACAGATTATTTCATATCTTTCCCACAGAAATAAATTAGAAACCAAGAAAGTGTCAGAGCTAAGAAAGGAAATTACTAGAATAGATGAAGAACAAGCCAGGCGTCCAAATGAAGTTCTCCACAGGAAAAGGCAGGCCCTACATACAGAACTTAACATCTTAACAACTAAAGAAACTGAACAACTTATTTATAAATCTAGACAGCTTTACTATGAACATGGAGAAAAAGCTAATAAGCTTTTAGCTCAACAAATTCATAAACAAGAAGTTCACAATGCAATACCAGTAATCACCAACAAGAATGGAGAAGAAATCATCGACCATAATAAAATAATGCACACATTTAGAGATTACTATAAGTCTTTATATTCCACTGAGCCCAAAGAAGACAACACACAATCTAATGCATTTCTGGATACTTCACAGATACCACAAATAGATGCTTTAAGTGCTGAGGAACTGGATAAACCTCTAACGCTAACAGAATTACTAGACGCTATAAAGTCACTACAAAGCGGGAAATCATCAGGCCCTGATGGTTACCCCATAGAATTTTATAAGAAATTCTCCACTCAGCTAGCTCCCCTCTTATTGGCAACATTTACAGAAGCTAGAGACAACCAAATACTACCTCAAACATTTCGACAAGCATTGATCACCGTCTTTCCTAAACAAAATAAGGACTTGTTACAATGTGCATCATATAGACCAATTTCACTCCTGAATAATGATGTTAAGATACTCTCAAAAATTCTAGCTAGAAGGATGGAGAAAGTGCTGCCCTCGGTAATATCACAAGATCAAACTGGATTTATTAAAGGCCGACACCTATCTTCAAATCTCCGACGCTTGTTTAATGTTATATATTCACCAGCAAAATCAAAAACCCCAGAGATATAACTATCATTGGACACAGAAAAGGCATTTGATATGATTTAATGGAACTACCTTTTCACTGCATTGGAGAAATTTGGGTTTGGCCCGAATATTTGTGCTTGGATCAAACTACTGTATACCAATCCAGAAGCTTCAGTTTGTATTAATAACATTTGCTCAGACTACTTTAAACTAGAACGTGGTACCAGACAAGGATGTCCCTTGTCGCCACTGTTGTTTGCTATCGCTATTGAACCACTGGAGGTTCACTGCCGAAATTCTTATCAGATAAAGGGGATTGTCAGAGAAGGACTGGAACAGAAAATTTCTCTATAGGCAGATGATATGGTCTTATATATATCAGACCCAGAAAACACTGTCCCCGCTGTTTTAACAGCACTAACAGAATTTCAAAAGATATCTGGTCTTAGAATTAATCTGAATAAAAGTATACTCTTTCCAGTGAATTCACAAGCATATAATATTAGATTAGACACCCTACCTTTTACCTTAGCAGATCAGTTTAAATACCTAGGGGTAAATATCACAAGTAAACATAAAGCTCTTTATCAACAAAATTTTGTCGTCTGTATGGAGAAAATTAAGCAAGACTTGCATAGATGGTCAACCCTTCATCTCACTCTAGCCGGAAGAATTAACATTGTTAAGATGAATATCCTTCCTAAACTTCTCTTTTTATTTCAAAACATTCCAATATATATCAATAAATCGTTTTTTAAACAGTTAGATTCAATAATAACCTCATTCATTTGGAACTCAAAACACCCACGTATCTGAAGAGCGACCCTACAAAGACCTCAGGCAGAAGGTGGCATGGCTTTACCTAATTTTCAGTTTTATTACTGGGCAGCAAACATACAAGCCATAAAAACCTGGACACAAATAAATGAACATACACAGGCTTGGTCCGCAATGGAAGTAAAATCCTGTAGTACTTCTTTATACTCCCTGCTCTGCTCTCTAATAAATGAAAGTTATCGCAAATATACTAATAACCCAATTGTGCTTTACTCACTCAGTATATGGAACCAAATTAGAAAGCATTTTAAGATGGAAAATCTTTTATCAGTGGCACCTCTGCAAGAGAACCACCTCTTTCAACCTTCGCAAGTATATCCAGTTTTTTTAATACCTGGAAAAGTTTTGGGATTAAAATGCTCAGAGATCTTTATATAGACAACATATTTACATCTTTTGAACAATTACGTTCAAAATTCAACCTCCCAGCTACACATTTCTTTTACTATCTTCAAATTAGAAATTTTGTTAAACAGAAATTGCCCCGATTTCCCCCACCTTGCACCCTCCCACAATGCTGGAAAAAATACTGCTCAATTTCGAGGAAACAAACACTATTTCCGCAATATATAAAATCTTATTAGAGTCCCTACCTTTTAAAGATCCAAGAGGACATTGGGAAGAAGATCTCTTAATCAGTATATCAGAAAAGGAGTGGAAGGTAGCAAAGCAGAGAATTCACTCGAGTTCTATATGCGCAAAGCATAGAATTATTCAACTAAAAATTATATATCGAGCCCATCTGTCTCGCTTAAAACTGTCCAAAATGTTTCCAGGGCAAGATCCAACCTGCGAGCGCTGCAACCAAGCTCCTGCCTCACTGGGTCACATGTTCTGGGCCTGCACCAAACTAACATCATTTTGGACAAAAATTTTTAAGTGCCTCTCAGACAGCCTTGGTATCACAATCCCTCCTAACCCACTAACAGCTGTGTTCGGTGTCCTTCCAGATGGACTTGAATTGGAGAAGGACAAGCAAACGGTGATTGCATTCACTACACTTTTGGCACGCAAACTTATTTTGTTAAATTGGAAGAATCCTAATTCTCCTCTTATAAGTCAGTGGGAAACCGATGTTTTATATTATTTGAAATTGGAAAAAATCAAATTTTCAGTTAGAGGATCTGTACAACATTTTTTCAAAACATGGCAGGATTTAATCAATATTATTTTAGAATAAGAGAAATAACTATTATCGCATTTAACTCCCTTCTCCATCTCTTATTTACATAGATATTTACTTCTCCCTTTCTTTTGTTTAATGTTGCCTTATTAAAAAGCCTAAAGCAATTTTCCTTTAGCTAAGCTCTCCTTCTCAGGGGTGGGGTTTGATTAGTCTTCAAATTTGTTGGGTTATAAATTGATCTGTTTGTATGAAATGATTACAGTGAAAATAAGTAAAAAAATAAATAAATATTAAAAAACTGCTGAAAACACATTACTTTAACATGGCCTTCTCATAACTTCACTTTAATTTAATCCTGATACTCTGTATATCCAGTTCATTATAATAACTATTCATGGTGGCTCTAAAATCTGTACTAACCCCTACTCTGTCTTCTGTTTCCTTTTCCGGTGTCCTTTTGGTGGTGGCTTGCGCCACCAGCATCTACTCAAAGCACCGTGATGTTCCAACAATGATGGATGGATTAAAAGCCAGAAGTCTGTATGACCATCAGCATCAAGTGACTCCGTGAGAACCCTAACTACAAAGAGGACTATTTCATTTACCGGTATGTTAGGTAGAATGCCCAGAGGGGACTGGGCGGTCTCGTGGCCTGGAACCCCCTACAGATTTTATTTTTTTCTCCAGCCTTCTGGAGTTTTTTTTTTGTTTTTTCTGTCCCCCCTGGCCATCGGACTTACTCTTATTCTATGTTAACTAATGTTGTCTTATTTTAATTTCTTATTTTGTCTTTTATTTTTCTTTTCTTCATTATGTTAAGCACTTTGAGCTACTTTTTGTATGAAAATGTGCTATATAAATAAATGTTGTTGTTGTTGTTGTTGACGTTAATAGTCCTGTGAAGTGATTAAATGTATAAAAATACATTTTAAAGGCATTTCCACACTTCAGATTATTACAAACTACTTCACAATTTACTCTGTTTATTGTTTGTGATGTTGGCTTAGATATGTTGGGAAATTAATTGAACAATTTATCTTTATAATTTACACCATGCTCTTCTTCTCTCTGCAGAACGAATGTTCGACAGACATTCCACCTCTGACGTCTCTTCCAGCTTCCACCCTCCAGAACCCGCCCCTGTCATGTCACACTCCTGAAAACTGGCTTTCCCACAATCATGGAATCAGTCTGAAGAAGGATCTAATTTGAAAAAGATGTCTCCATGAAAACTGCATGTATTTTCAATTTCAAAACATCTTTCGATAATACAGAGTTCATTTAGGTGTCCTACCCTTTATGACTTGTTGTCTGATTAATTTTCAAGGGCCACAAGGAGGCGAAATCTGAGATCATGAACCAAATCTGAATACTTCATACTGTAAATTAGCAGTAAATGGTTCACTTGTTAGAAATTTAAGACAAATCCAATGATATATAAGAAAAATCATTTATTCATTTCAACAGGATTGCTTTTTTATATTTGGGTCAAACTTGGAAATGACCGTAGCATCACTGGGTTTAAGGTACAAGCAATTTGTGGGTGGGACAAGAGTCCATTACAGGTCACACTCATCATACTGGACCAGTTTAATTTCACTTATTAAGTTAAACAGGCAATTCAACAATGATAGAGGAAATGAGAACATACAAGGAAATCTTATGTGAACATTTGGAAATGTGCAGAATTAACACAGATGGTGACTGGAGTGTGAGTTGAATCTGGATCACTGGTGCTGTAAGGCAGCAACACTGATAATATGGTATCATTGTGCATTATAATTATTTTAAGAAAACAATGCAGCATAAAATATTCTGTAGTAGTTCATACAGAAGTAGGCTGTGATTAAATAAAGATTACTCATATTTGATCTAAATGCAAAAAACTAACACAGGACAAAGGACACACCTCACGTCCAAACTTTAAACACCTTTAACTAATAGTTTTATATCCATTTATATCCATTATATCCATAGTCATTTTTTTCTGCTCTAAGGGTCTTGGCTGACCTGAATTTTGTGATCTAAAAGAATGAAATAGATCCATATCACTTGTGACTTTATATGGAAATCCATAAACTCTGAAATTCCTTATTAAATAATTTTTCAGTTATCAAGAATGCCTCTTCACGCTTTAGAATAGTGCAGCCATTTAACAAAGGCTACAGAATGACAACAGAAAAAATGAGAAATGAAATATGGGAACTCCAGGTAGAACATTGAAGAGAACGGAAGTAATGGAGTAAATACCTGTAGCCGCAAGTAGGGAATGAGTGACGTCCTGCTGGTGTGCTGGTTACTTATGCAGTTTGCTCACAGGTGGAAACGCAGTGGAAATCACTTATCTCATTTTACTTGAAAGGCCAGAACTGAGTGTGCCAGGCAGTGCACTTCCATGGAGCTGATTATTGAGCCATGCTAAAATACTGTAAATGCATGGATAGACATTGACATTAGCATTGGCAGAGACAAGTTGGCAGGGAAATGGGTTGAGCTGATTGTGGTGTTGTAGTTTAAAATGATTTCACAATTTTTTTTTTCTATTTTAGGGGAACTATCTTGCTGATTAGGATTTTAAATTGGCAGCATCGTCTTTTAGGCAAACACTGATATGATAAATCTTAATCTTTTATATAGATTATTAAATGAGATAATACAGTGTTGTGATTTTTTTTTTGGCATCAGTGACGTTCACTGGTATTTTATTTACTATATGCCTTGAATTTTATGTTGTGCTGCCATCTACTGGTCAGTTGTGGGGAGTAATGGACATTTTAAGTGATTTTTTTTTTTATTTTATTCCTGTTGTGCTTTGGCTAGATCATGTGGATGTAAATGTGGACTCATGGTTGTTTTTAATTTGCAGTTGAAGAACAGTTGAAGAATGTGAACATATTCTATCATGTTTTATATTGTGTTGTTTCAATTCACAGTATTTACTGTATGTATGACATTTTATTTTGTATATAATTTTTATATGTGATCCTTTGTAAACCAATCATTTAAACATTCTGTGGTCAGAATATAGGTCACTTTTATTGTATGCAATTTTAAAGTAACTGAAGTTATTAGTAATAGAAAAACCTGTAATATTTGTCTGTGTTTGAATTGATGTGGGCATTCTACCAGCCCTCTACTAAGATTTTAGGAGGGCGGCAGTGTAACAGTCCACCAGAATAAGTTTCTGTGTATGTGTGTGTCCATCCAGTTGCTCTGTCACTATTATATACCAGTTGGTATGGGATTCTTAAAAAACTGTTCTAATATTTGTGATATGCCATCTGTTGGAATGCAAAATGCAATTCATTTTATTGCTACATGCATTACAAAATACATTCCAATAGATGGTGCACTGCAAATATTTTCTCCAATAAGGAGAAACTAACGGACAAACAGAAATCAGCTTATCCACCTTTATAATGTGTGTTTCTCTGTATCAGTTTGTCTGTCTGCTTGCTATGTCTTTGTTACAGTATGGGATTGCTAAAATATAAAGTGCAATATAAATAAAATTTATTATTATTATATGCCATTTGGTATGGGATTCATAAAAGCAGTGATAATGTTTGTGATACACCATCTGCTGGAATGAAAAATGCAATGCATTTCATTACTAGATGAAATTATAAAATAAAGTTCAATAGATGGAGCACTGAAAGCAGTAACACTGTATATGCTGAGGTCTACATTGATTACTTACATGTCAACCCATCTTATGCAGGTAGTACAACTAATACAATTGTATATAGTTTCTGATGCTACATTCGATTTATTCTAGTGTGTGGATGCTGCATTAACCGATCAGTCACAACATTAAAACTTCTGACCGGTGAAGTAAATAACATTTATTATCTCATTACAGTGGCATCTGTCAAGGGGTGGAATATATTAGGCAGCAGGTGAACAGTCAGTTCTTGGAGTTGGTGTGTTGAAAGCAGGAAAAATGGACAACTATAAGGATCTGAGTACCTTCGACAAGGGCCAAATTGTGATGGCTAGACGACTGGGTCAGAGCATCTCCAAAATGGCAGGTCTTGAGGGTGTTCCCGGTATGCAGTAGTTGTTACCTACCCAAAGCAGTCCAAGGAAGGACTACTGTTGAACCAGTGACAGGATCATGGATGTACAAAACACATTGACACACATGGTAAGTGAAGGCTAGCACATCTGGTCTGATCCCATAGAAGAGCTATTATAGCAAAACTTGTTGAAAAAAACATAAAGCCAGTCATGAGAAAAAGGTGTCAGAACACAGCGCAGTGCAGCTTGCTGAGTATGGGTCTGCAAAGCCGCAGACTGCTCTGAGTGCCCATGCTGATCTCTGTCCACCACCGAAAGTGCCTACAATGGGTATGTGAGCTTCAGAACTGCACCACAGAGCAATTGAAGAAGGTGGCCTGGCACGATGAATCACATTTTCTTTTAGATCATGCGGATGGCTTGATGCATGTGTGTCTACCTGGGGAAGAGATGGCAGCAGGATGCACTATGGGAAAAAGGTAATCCGGCGGAGATTCATGTGAATTCATGTGAATGTTACTTTGACATGTACCACCTGCCTATAGACTGTTGCAGTCTGCGTACACTCCTTCATGGCAACTGTATTGTCTGATGGTAGTGACCTCTTTCAGGAGGATCACGTGCCCTGCCGCACTGCAAAAATTGTTTAGGAATGATTTGGGGAACATGACAAACAGTTCAGATGTTGACTTTGCCTCCAAATTCCCCAGATCTCAGTCAGATTAAGTATCTGTGGGATGTTCTGGAAAAACAAGTCTGATCCATGGAGGCCCCACCTCACAACTTACAGAATTTAAAGTATCTGCTGCTAACATCTTGATGCCAGATATCAAAGGACGCCTTCAGAGGTCTGTTTTAGTGGCATGAGTGGGATGCACGCAATAGTAGGCGGATAATTTTAAAGTTGTGGCTGACTGGTATGCTATAGTTGTATTGTGAAACTGATTGGGAGTCCTAAGCAGTTCCAGTCCAGTTGTGAATGTGAATGTGCTCTGTTGTAGACTGCTGGCCCACAAAGGGCTGGTTCCTGATTTTTGCATCTCATTCTTAGTACAGAGTCCAGCTTTAATCAGGAAAAATCCGGTTATAAAATGGATTTGGTATATACATTAATTGAAATATTAATGTAATGATACCAAAATATTCCTTGGATTATTTATTCACAAGGTACATTACAACTTGCATTTTAAGTAGTGCAGAGGTTTACACTTACAGTATGTATCTCCTGCACAGAACTGGCAAGCTGTCTCAGAGTGAGTTTCCATCTGCAGCCTAAAACTAGGTTGCCATTCTTTCTTGTGAGACTACAGGTCCTCTGTGTGATTGTCATACTCCTATTTGGGAGAGACTGTTGTTCCCTACGTTGTCAAATCAAACAGGGAAGGAAAACAGATAAACATTTATATTCTCTGTTTAGCAATAACTAAATAAAATAAATCCTGAAAATACATACATAGCCAAATCCACCTAATCGAAGTCAGGGTCACAGAGGCCAAAGCCAACCACAATGGCAATGGAAACAAGGGAGGAAGAAGTGCTGGACAGAGCACAGATTCATACCAAGACACACACACACACACACGCACACACACACACACACACACACACACACACACACATGAACTGTGGTCAAGTTTCAGTCACAGGTTACCCTAACATGCACTTATTTGTAAATGTGAGAGAAAAAAGCACATTGTAATCCATGCAGGCTTGAGAAGAACAGGCTGACTTTACAAAGCCAATAAGTGGGTACAGGATTTGAACATAGGATACTTGATCCAGGAGGCTGCAGTGATAAGCAATGCACTACTGTGCTTCCCCTCCAAATAATTACAATTCAATAATAAAATATTTAATATACAGATCAATTTAAAAGGAACACAATTACATTTTGTTTTATTATAAATCTCTGAGTCTGAGTAGCACTGTTACATATAGCATTACCTTTGCCTGGACGGACTGTGAGCTCCCACTTCATCTCCTTTACTCCTTGTGCTGATGTCACCACACAGGTGTAATTCCCTTCATCAGATGGCTGCACATCAGTAATATGAAGAGTCAGTGGATTTTCTTTACTCCACTTAATTCTTTCTGTGGTTATATTAGTAAAAGTCTGATTGACAATATAAGCAAAAAGAGGTTCTGTTGCACAGGAATTGCTTTTCTTCCAGTTCACCTGTACAGTGTTGTCAAGTGAAGCATTACAATTGAAAGTAACAGTCTCTCTCAAAGCGACTTCCACATGTACTCCTGCTACTGCCGCTCCGTGGTGATCTGTAGACATGAAGTCAGAATATAGTCTGTCAGTGAAATAACACAACGACCCTCACCACACCTCCCACTAATGACCCTGTTTTCCTGTAATCATGCAGGATTCTTGCCCTTGGCTTCCATTTTGCTCCTTCAGCCCAAGGACATATAATCAATTTTAAAATTGTATGTGTTCAATGCAAAAGGTAATAAGAACAGCAAATGAACATTTACATGTTCAAATACAAATGCATTTTTCCATTAAAAACTTTAACTCATTACTTAAAACATTCAGCAGCAAATTTCAGACTGACAAATGAAGCTAGTGCTGGAGATCTGAATGTGTCAGGCTGATGTTATACCTGTGCTTGTGGTTCAAAGATTTTATTTTCTCATCAAATAAATAGAACTGTGGGGAGCTGCAGTAATCAGTGAAGCCAGCACTGACAACAGTATGTATATGTTGTGACAGATAGGGGGTGCTGTCGTCCCCTTGAACCCTCGGACCAGACACCAGATAAAAGTCCAAATAATGATTTTATTATAATAAAACAGTGCACAAAGCACCTCCACCTCCACTATACTTCAATAAGCAATCACAATCATAAATCCTCCACTCCCAGCAGCTCAGTCACCCTTCCTCCCAACTCGGCTCACTGCTGGGATCTCCCATAATCCTTTTATAGTCCCTGACCCAGAAGTGTTTCTGATCCCTCAGTCCATGTAATTCTTAACACTTCCGGGTCAGGTGAAAACTACTTTTCTTCATCCCAGAAGTACATCATTCATTCCCTCTGTCGCTGTGACTAAGACGTACTTCCGGGTTATAGGGAACATATAAGTCCTTATGCCTCCCTGCAGCATCCTCTGGCGGCCCCCATGGTATCCAGCAGGGCTGTGAAGGAAAACTCGAATGTCCATAATTCCCTGCTGGCATTCAGGGCACCTCCATGCTGCAGGGAGGGCTCCATCTGGCAGCCTGGGGGTATTGGCCGGGATGAACGGCCGGCCATATCAAACAATGTCCACTTCATGTCTTTAAAACATGAATACAATGATCTTGAGCTCAGTAACAGAGTAGGTGGCATGGTGTAACACCATTTCAAAACTGTAGTCTTTTAATTTTAGCCCATTATAAGAAAATGTGGTTTGCTATACAATAGCCGCTGGCTATTTGACACAGTCTGTGTTAACCAACAAAGCACCTGAATAGATCAAAAGGAAACAAAATGTAAAACTGACACCTAGTTTTTAAAATATAATAATGATGTTAAATGTGATCCAAATGTATGAATTATTTTTCAACTAATGCAAAATCAGCTAAAACTGTACAGTAACAGCAAGTGTGAACCAGACTAACTTTAACTGTGCATCAAAATATGTATAAATGTGTCATGTTTCAAATTGTACCATGCAGATAATCATACTAGCATCTTTTTATACAGAGCTTTACTGAAATATACTTAAATTTCTTTAAGTGTAAGTGTGTGTGTGTGGGTGTCTGCCCATGCATGTATGTTCCTCCACATGTCCAAATATGGATACTTAAGTTATATATCTCAGAAACTAATTATGCAAAAAATTTGCAAATCAATAGGCCTGATCCTATGACTAAACAGAGAAGACTGCAAAAATCTCTGTTAAATAAAACAACTTTCTACGTCAGTTGTCATTATGAAATATGTCAAATTGTTTGGAGCCAGTTCCAAGCGTGAATAAATAGTGAGAATGGACATCAGGAAAGGCATTCTGCCCTAAAAATTATGCCGAAACCTATAAAATATAGACCTCACATAGAAGTGGGAAAAGATGAAGAAGAAGATAGGGATAAGTACTGGACCAAAAAGAATAGGCCTGTAGCCTGTAACAAGACAAACATGATGTACTTTATTTGAAAGGTGAATATTTTCTGAAGTTATCGTTGTGTATAGGTTTTGCCATTCAGGGCAGATGTCTCGGAAACCATTTGTTCTAAAATATTCTATCTTTCCTGGGATGTAGTCATCCAGAAACTCCACACAACACAAAGAAACACATCATTTTCCAACCAAAATTGTAATGTTAAGATGTGAAAATCTATTTCGATTCAACACATACACAGATATCATGCTAAAATCAACTTTTCTTGATATTTTAAATATTGCAGAATTTGAACTTAATTCAACAGCAAGGTTCTCACCCCATCACCAAACTTCTGTTTATATTGAATCAAAAAAATAATTTAAATGACAAGGTTAAAGCTAAGACAAAATGCAACAGATTCATAAAGATGCATGGGAGGAAATAATCCCACTATAAATATTTCTTTGGTTGTACCATACGACTGCTTTCCATGGAGTGCATGTTTGCTTGTATCGCCCAAGTGCAGGAGATTTTGCACTAATAACTGCCACGGCAGGCCCAATTAATTAATTATTTGTTTGTTCATTTTGAAGCCCTTTTTTTACTCATGTTACCTATTCAGTATGTTAGATATCTTTCAATTAACCATTTGAGACCAAAGATTATATGAGTTTAAAATGCAATTTCATTGTTCAAAAAGGCAGTTGGCATAAGAATATTTAAAATTATAATAAAAATTAAAAAATTAAAAAATTGATGCATCTATTTAAATATACAGTAATTTATTGTGTTATTCACACCATGTATTTAAATACAATTAGATGTAAATTCTAAATCATAGTAGTTCTAAATCAATTCCAAAGTGGGAAATTTGGCTTATTATACTATTATAGTATTTTTATTTTTCTATTTCTTTATTTTTATTAATAGTACAGTATAGTATAGTATAGTATAGTATAGTATAGTATAGTATAGTATAGTATAGAATAGTATAGTATAGTATAGAACATAGAATTCTACTATATTTTAAGAATCATCCTATGTTTTCATATTGTTTATAATGAAATTAGACTTTTATATCGGGCAGCATGGTGGCACCACTGCTGCCTCACAATAAGGAGACTGGGGTTTATGTCCTGCGTCTTCCTTGTGTGGAGTTTGCATGTTCTTCCCGTGTCTGTGTGGGTTTTCCTCCAGGTGCTCCAGTTTCCTCACACAGTCCAAAAAAATGCAGGATATGTCTATTGGCCATAATAAACTGGCCCTAGCGTGATATGATATGATATTGATATTAGATAATGATAATGATATTAGAAATAACATAGTATATCTCCCCAACACTGCAGATCCTCCTAAGCCCCAGTACTCCGTTAAAAACAAATTAAATTCTTTCACCAGGATAGATTTACCTGATTTACATAAAATAATTTCTTAACCAAAACCCTCCACCTGCGTCCTTGACCCAATACCAACAAGTTTTTTCAAAGAAGTATTGGACGTGCTAATTGATAATATTCTTGACATAGTAAATTCGTCATTAGATACGGGGGTCTTCCCAGACTGTCTTAAGACTTCTGTAGTTAAACCCCTACTCAAGAAAAATAGCCCCCTCTGCTTTTGAAAATTTTAGACCCATCTCTAACCTGTCTTTCTTAAGTAAAATTCTAGAGAAGGCCGTCATTATGTAGTTAAATGACCACCTCAATAAACGTGCTATTCTTGATAAATTTCAGTCAGGTTTTAGAACAAATCACAGCACAGAAACTGCACTCGTTAAAGTAGTAAATGACTTGCGGGTAAATGCAGACAGAGGCCATTTATCTGTTCTCATCCTTCTAGATCTGAGTGCCGCATTTGACACCATTGATCACAATATTCTTAGAAATTGCCTTAGTCAATGGGTGGGACTCTCTGGCACATGTCTTAAATTGGGTTGACTCCTACCTGGTAGGGAGAAAATTCTTTGTTAGTTGTGGTAATTACAACTCAAAGACACATGATATTCTATATGGTGTTCCACAAGGCTCTATCCTGGGTCCGCTGCTTTTCTCAATCTACAAGCTTCAGTTAGGTCAGATTATCTCGGGGCATAACGTGAGCTACCACAGCTATGCTGATGACACACAGCTGTATTTATCAATAGCATCTGATGACCCCAAATCTCTTGATTCACTAACACAATGTCTTACTTGTATTTCTGAATGGATGAATAGTAATTTTCTCAAGCTAAATAAAGATAAAACTGAAATTTTAGTGATTGGCAATAATGGATACAATGAGGGTATCACAAATAAACTTGATGAATTAGGATTAAAAGTCAAGATGGAGGTAAAAAGCTTAGGGGTAAATGTTGACTGTAATCTGAATTTTAAATCGCATATTCATCAGACCACTAGGACAGCATTTTTTCACTTAAGAAACATAGCAAAAGATAGACCTCTTATATCATTGAAAGATGCTGAGAAATTAGTTCATGCTTTTGTTTTCAGTTGACTAGATTACTGTAACGCACTTCTCTCAGGACTACCCAAAAAAGACATAAATCGTTTGCAACGAGTGCAGAATGCAGCTGCTAGAATCCTAACTAGGAAAAGAAAATCCAAGCACATTTCTTCAGTTTTGATGTCACTACACTGGTTACCTGTGTCATTCAGGATTGACTTTAAAATTCTGCTTATGGTTTATAAAGCCTTAAATAATCTCCCTCCATCTTATATATCGGAATGTCTGACATCTTATATTCCAAATTGAAACCTTAGATCCTCAAATGAGTGTTTCTTTAGAATTCCAAGAGCAAAACTTAAAAGAAGTGGTGAGGTGGCCTTCTGCTGTTATGCACCTAAAATCTGGAATAGCCTGCCAGTAGGAATTCGCCAGGCTAATGCAGTGGAGCACTTTAAAAAACTGCTGAAAACACATTATTTTAACATGGCCTTCTCATAGCTTCATTTTAGTTTAATCCTGATACTCTGTATATTCAATTCATTATAATAACTATTCATGGTGGCTCTAAAAACTGTACTAACCCCTACTCTCTCTTCTGTTTCTTTTTCCGGTTTCTATGTGGTGGTGGCCTGCACCACTACCATCTACTCAAAGCACCGTGATGTTCCAACATTGATGGATTAAAAGCCAGAAGTCTGCATGACCATCATCATCAACTCCTTCCGTGAGAACCCTAAATGCAAAGAGGACTATTTCATTTATGTCAGGTAGAATGCCCAGAGGGGACTGGGCGGTCTCGTGACCTGGAACCCCTGCAGATTTAATTTTTTTCTCCAGCCGTCTGGAATTTTTTTTTTTTCTTTTTTTTTTTCTGTCCTCCCTTGCCATCGGACCTTACTCTTATTCTATGTTAATTAATGTTGTCTTATTTTAATTTCTTACTTTGTCTTTTATTTTTCTTTTCTTCATTATGTAAAGCACTTTGAGCTACATTTTTTGTATGAAAATGTGTTATATAAATAAATGTTGTTGTTGTTGGTTGGGGTGTGTGTGGATGTTTGCCCTGCAATGGACTGGTACCCTGTCAAGTGTTTTTTCCTGCCTAGCACCCTGTGCTAGCTGGGAAAGGCTCCAGCAGACCCCACATACCTGTTCAGGACTAAGCAGGTTAGTAAATGACTGATTGACTTTTTAAATAATTTTTCCTGGAAGTGTTTTGTTTGTATTAGGGTTGGTTTAAGTCGCTAAAATCTTTGACAATTTACATTTAAAGGAATGCTAAGACCTTTTTTGAGATCTTTGAAACACCATGACCTTTACACTTTGAAACCAGAACATAAAATGATGTGTTTATTAGACCCACACAGTAATGACTTGCATTTTATCTGAGGAAATTCTATTATAATATTTTGTATATAAGTCTGGGAGGTATTTTCTGCAAAAAAGGAAATGAAAATTTAAATTATAAAATGAAAATGCAATCTCTCGTTTGCAATTTCATTTTCAAAGTCTATGCATAAGAATGCTGCAAAATTTAAAATAAAATGAAACAATCCCATTTATACTTTCATTTTCAGCCTGAACAGCACTGAAGCTGCAAAAATGAAAAGTAAGGCACATCTTCCACTTTGCATTTTCATTTTCAAGTTCTCAGCATGCAAATAGCATGGATCAATGGGTGGGTCTTTGCACCTCAATTTCCCACAATTCTTTGTTATTCATAGCTGTAGAGCCCCTCTGATCGATAGAATACTTTTTACTTCAACTGTGTTTAATGCATGTGATTTTGATCATTTTACCCCTGTACTGCAAGCTTCACAGCGAAACTGTCTCTCAAAATCTGAAGACCATGTATAATTGTAGTTCTGAAGTTATTAATGTGCTAATTAATTACAATATTTAACATGACAGAAATTAGCCATTATTACATCATAATTTATTATTTATTTACACTAAAGTAGAAATGGGGCGCTTTGTATTTTTGTAGTATTATAGTGTGGCATCACCACCGAGTACCGCGATGACTGGATTCCCTCCGCTTTGCATGGCTCTTTGAGGTGACTCACTATCCTTAAAAGGACTGCTTTCCTTTTGCCGCACTAGTTTGAAAAGCCCATGCGACTGTGCAGAGCTGCCATTTTTATTGACGCTGTTGCTATTGATGATACAATGTCAGCTCAGTCTTTTGGTGACTCTCCCTTAGTTGACATCATTTGTCCTGTGCCGTTGCATAGCCCTTCTTTCAAAGTCAGTCCCCAACAGCCACTTCCAACTCCTTTCAACAGTGCACAAACTCTTTAAAATAGCTGGGTGGTCTTCTCTCCCGCTGCGGTCATGCAGCCAGTGTTGATGGTACATCAGCAGGGTGTGGGAGTGCCACATTGTCCAATGGTGTAGCAGGGATGTTGCGTGCCGCACTGGCAGGTGGCAAAACCAGAAGGTTAAGTGCTGTGCTGTTGTTCAGTGCAGCAGGTGTGTTCAACGCTGGTCAGCTGTAGACAAACCTCCTGGTGAGGAGATGCAGACAGTGCCAGTTTCATTACTGTTTTCCTTTACTGAACTGGCATTGCAAAACGTGCTCCAGGTCTGTATGTCAGCTTTGAGACTCTCCCTTCACTGCTGCTTCACAACACCTCTATGATCTAACTTGTCTTTTGCATGCAAATTTTTACCACCGGCCCTGCTTCTCATAGCTCACTTGGTGTCAGTGGCAACTCCAGCTCCATGAGCCTGAAGTTCCACCGGTATCTATGCCAGGGCCATCTGAACAGCATTATAAGCCCCCAGGCAAAGCAATGCACTGGGGCCCTTATCTACACAACCACTCACAGAATAAAAATGTAAATGGTCGTTAAATTATATTATATTTATTGTATTGGTACTTCCAACAAAATCAGTGTTTAAACATTAAAAACATGCTGTACAGCAAAGATTAATCAAAACAAATGTCTGAACAATATAACATAATTAGACTTGAAAAACACTAAAATTTCAACATATAAATGATACTCAATTGGTAATCCATACAGATGGAGATGGCACAGCATGAAATTACTATGAATTATTTATTATTAATCAAGTGTTCAACACAAACATTTGCAAAATAACGTTAACATATACACTTTTACGTTATGTAGTGCGTGAGATCTGTACACATACATCCATGTGAGGTTGCAGAGGTGACTGTAATACTAAATCAGAGGCAAATGCCAATGTCCACTTGTAACACAATAACAAATATTTATAGTTTAGTATAGTATAGCATTTATTTATTGACAGCAAGTCACAACATACATAGATTAGCATGGGACCCCTATGCTCGTGGGGCCCCTGGGTAACTGTCCAGCATGCCCATGCATTAAGATGGCCCTGGTCCACACACATGGAAAAATACATCTTAGCAGGTGGAGTAGTAGTTGTGGTGCTGCAGAAGGTGTCCATTACTCAAGTGTCTCCATCCTTGTACTGCTTCTGCAAACGGCACTCCAGATTACAGATCTGTACCTAGAGATTTTTTAGCACCTCCGCTGAAGAGCCATTACGGTGTTCGGCACCCATGGTACAATGTAATACTACAAAATACAGTGTAAATAAATGTAAACTATGATACAATAAAGGCTATAAATAAATAAAGGCTATCATGTTAAATATTTTAATTAAATAGCACATTCATTTCTTTAGAACTACAATTATGCATGTTCTTCAGAGTGTGTGACAGTGTCTCTGTGAAGCTCACAGTATGGGGGTGAAAAGATCAAAATCACGTGAATTACACAGTCAAAGTAATTATTCTATTCTATCCTATCGATCGAAGTTTCTCTACAGCTACAAAGGACAAAAAAATTGTGGAAAATCATCAAGCCCTGCCCATTGACCCTCACTGCTTGCATGTTGAGAACTTGAAAATGAAAATGCAAAGTGGAAATGGAAAATTCAATGAGCAGGTGCCACCAGTGTTTATTTGGGTTTTACTGTTCATTTTTGCAACTTCATTGCGGTTCAGGCTGAAAATGAAATTCGAAAATGGGGTTGTTTCATTTTATTTTTAATTTGTGTAGCATTCTTGCGCACAGACTTTAAAAATGAAATTGCAAAAGAGAGACTGCATTTTCATTTTATAATTTTAACTTTCATTACCTTTTGTGCAGAAAATACCTCCCATATACAACGGAACCTTGGGTCATGACCGTAATTTGTTCCAAAACTTTGGTCGTAACCCGATTTGGTCATGACCCGAAGTAATTTCCCCCATAGGATTGTATGTAAATACAATTAATCCATTCCAGACCGTACGAACTGTATGTAAATATATTTTTTTTAAAGATTTTTAAGCACAAATATAGTTAATTACACCATAGAATGCACAACGTAATAGTAAACTAAATGAAAAAACATTGAATAACACTGAGAAAACCTTGAACAACAGAGAAAACTAAAATTGCAAGAGTTTGCGCTATAGCGCTACGAACCGCTCGCTAAAAACAGTTTTTTTTAATGAGTTTTAAGCACAGGGAAGAAAATGAACATTTGAAAAATCCGTAATTTAATAAACAACCAAGAAAAGTAACATTGCAACAATGCACACTATGAACCGATCGCTGTAAACAGAAGTGAAGTGGAGGTTAAAATCCAATAGAAAAAAGTCTTCATTAAATACAACGAGGTTAAAACAATGCTCGAATCAGTCTCGAATCAGTCTCTTTAAAAACAAGCCCGTGCATTCTTTAACTGCCTTCTCAGCCTTATGTGGCCAGCCCTCTCCCTCTTGCGCGTGCGCGTGTGTGTGTCTCTCTCTCTCGCTCTCTCCCGCTGCTCTCTCTCTCTTGCTGCACAGGGAGAGACTGAACACGTTTGGGAATCATCGGCACGCACAAACCGAAAGGGAAACTGGTTTGTTCATATATCGAGTGTGTGGTCATGAACAGATGAAAAAGTTTGGCGAACGTTTTGGTCGTAACCCGATTTGTACGTGTTCAGAGACATTCGTGAACCAAGGTTCCACTGTATATGTACAATAACCATTTTTGTCCATTTCATCGGATAACTTCTACTGAGGTACATGTTCCATAAATACTGTATTCACCTGGTTTTGGTATCCCCTTTTCTCTGTTACAGATTACACTGAGTGCAAGACAAGTTTGCCCGCTCCTGGGTAGGCACTCTGACTTACATGAGGCAACTTAGAGTCTCCAGTTAATTTAAATTACAGTCACAAGTCCAAGGAATGAAGGACATGAAGATTACTGCACAAATGTACTAAGAATATAATACTAAATTGGAAATGTTGAGCCCGTTACCCTGCTCAGGATGTAGGGGGCTAAAAGATAAATGGGTGAAATGTTGATGAGGTCTTTGTATCAAAAATGTAACAGTTTGCCATATTAACATTAATAAAGAGAAACAATTAGCATTTTATCAAGTAAATATGCTAAACATGGGTCAGATCTTATCTGCTCCGCTGACGTTCCTTCACTTTACAATCAAACCCTGTGATCTTCTTAAACATCCTGCCTATTTTAACCACAACCACAGGAACTTTGAGAGAATTTCTTTGGACTTTGTGACCTTCCACATGCCAAATATGAACCACACTATCTGCCCATTTCCTTTATACGACATATTTATGACCCTAATCCAGTAGCAAGTGACCTCTTGTGACTTCAGCTTGGAAAGACTCTTACTATTCTATTCTTTTATCCTTAGGGATGCTGCTGAATTCTGATTTATTATCATTGTGTACTGTTAAAGGTAATTTTTTTAGTACAAATCTTGAGTACATGTACTTATGATAACATCAATTGTCAGTTCTTGGGTCTTGGATTACCTTCTTGTATCTGTGTGACAATACCATATGTTTTGTACATTCATGCTGCACATAAATTTTACTTAGGGATAATAAAGTCTATCTACACTCACATAATACACTTGCCTCCTTCCTTCAATGTATCATTCACTTTGGTCACATCTGGCTCTTTTAACAAGGTAGTAAAGAATCATTGTCTCAAGTACAGGGCTCATTAAGGAACAGGTCTATGTCAAGCCAACTGCAACTTATGACTTCTTGAAGGGCTAAATGAGTATCATATTGAAACACTTAGATGGTTTCACTTGTACAATGTATAATGCATAATTCTAAAATCACTTATGAATATCATAAAATATGTGATTATCTTATCAGTGTACAACATTTTCAATAATGAGAGCAACAAGAAAGATACGGTTCCTACTTTTACAGAAACAGGAATATAGTAGATATTAAAAGGAACCTAATACATGATGTAGAACTAAGTCTGATTTATGAAAAATTAATATTTGTTTGAAAAATACTAGAACAATCCAGGCCTCTGAACTGAGGTTAGAACATGGAGGGATGGATAAATGTGTGCCAATACTTTTTCTCACACATATCAGATTTGTGAATTACACCCATGCCATAACTTAGTCATTAATATCACAGCAAAAGCTTGAACATGCAATGGTAACCATCTATGCCTTTTTCAAGCAATCTGAGCAATTTGTTTAAAGAGGCACGAGTTGTGCATTACATTTTAAAATGTGTACTTTTTAGGCTTTTAATATTAAAAACTGTCAACCTTTTAAAATAAACTACTGAAAAAATTAAAGGAACACTTTTTAATCAGAGTATGGCATCAAGTCAATGAAACTTCTGGGCTATTGATCTGGTCAGTTAATTAGCACAGGGCGTTGTTAATCAGTTTCAGCTGCTTTGGTGCACTAGAATGGCAACAATGAGATGACCCCCAAAACAGGAATGGTTTAAAAGGTGGAGGCCACTGACATTTTCCCTCCTCATTTTTCTGACTGTTTTTTCACTAGTTTTGCATTTGGTTAAAGTCAGTCATTCTATTCTATTCTACTGGAGCACTGGAAGTGAGATCAAAGCCTGGACAATGTGTCAGTCCATCATAGTGTTTTATTATACTAGCTGTAACCCGTGGCTTTGCCCGCACAGTAATGAAACAGGACAAACTTTAAAAATCAATAGACGTTGGCACTATATTTGATCGTGTTCAGCTCTGACGGGAAAGCACTCCCCGTTTGGGGAGAAAGTATGTGGCCATGATATCTCTGGCAATCAGCAGTTACCCTCTAAAACACATGGTGCTCTGATCTCTATCTCAAAAACATTAATCGTTACTTCTTAACAATCTGTAGATGATAATGTCTGCTGAACAAACAGGTATTGCTAGCTAAGCGGAGGCAAGGTGCACTCCAACAGGTGGCGAGAGGTAGACTGACTCAAACAGAGTCTGGCAAGTGAATGAGGAAGGCCCCGTCCCCCTGTTCTCGGCCCACAGCCACCCTGTTGGATTTGCATAAATACATCGGTACTGCAATCGAACTATGATAAAAGTCGTAAAATCGACCGGAAAGTTCAAGCAAATTACAGAAAACAACCAGATATAAATCCTCTAAGTAATTCTCTCATGAAAAGCGGACAGACATACAGACAGAATGCGCTTGGACCACGAAATTTTTAAAACCGTTTCTAAGTGGGCGCCTATGGGCAAAGGGTAACCTACATTCCAAATTTCAAGTCCTCATGGTTCGGGAGATTTCGTGATGAGTGAGTCAGTGGTATTTGGCTTTTATACATACAGATTCAGGGCTGGTGCCACCATTAAGGTGAATTAGGCATTCGCCTAGGGCACATGTGGACCTAGCCACATGGGTTAGCTACCAAACAGTTGGTTGGCGCACTAATAAGCTTGGCCTAGGGTGCAAAATAACTTATCACTGGCATTTATTATATTATATTATATTATATTATATTATATTATATTATATTATATTATATTATATTATATTATATTATATCTCTAGCTATGTGGTAATAGAATAAATTTGCAAATATTTGAAATCGTTTGCCCTATGTTTACTCGCAGCATTTGTCATATGGCTTTCTTCAGTGTCCCTGTGTGTCTCAATCTGTCTTGACCAACAACTCTTTTCTCGATCACGTTCCCATAAAGCCTGCTTCTCAGACTGTCATTTTGAGTTGTATTCCCCTTTTTGAGTACAGTACTGTCATTGGTAGAAGGGTCTCCATTACATAGATAGATATTTATTTTCTTAACCAATTTCATTTTTTGAAATGACAATAAACCAGGCTTGATATTATTGTGATAGGAAGGTAAAATATATTTCACTTTTCTAATAAGATTACATGCATTTTAAATGCCTTTTTGTTGTTCAAAAAGATATATGCTATATTAAGTATGTTACAATATAGCTGAAGGTCTACATCTGTTTAAATACAGTATATTACATGCATATTGTGGCAGACAGATGCACACGTGTACAAAAAAATGACACTTTTATTTTTTCTTTTCACATGGTGGTGTTGATTACATGGTAGGTATAACAACTACTACGACTGGCCATATTGCCTAATGTTCCAGTCACCAAAACAAATATACCAAGCATCATATCTTGGTGATGGTTGGCAAACCCAGCCACCCACAAAACTGCAATGGGAAATCTTTATTAAAAGACATCATAAAAGAAGTACTAGTGACGTTTTTTTTTTTTTTTTACTGAACTTCAAAAAACATTTAGTCTAAGCACAAAGCATCCTGGAACAGCCATTCCTTCTGACACTACAGCATATTTTTAATTATTTGCATTATTACAATTAGGTTAATCTAGTGACATTTTGGTCACTGATAGTAAAAGACATATTGAGACTTTCACCAGCTTTGAAGTTAGCAGACTACACAGAATGACTTCAAAGCACCACACCCAAATTTCTTTATGCACAGATTAGAAAACAATGTTTTTGCAGGGCACATGCAGTATTCTTTTGTATTTTATTTGAGAAATTAGAGTTTAAGTTTATTATTTTAAGATTAAAAAAATATCCATCTACTTTTTGATTCCATTATATAAATTTAGCCTAACGAGCAGCAGGAATCAGAAGCTATGCTGGTGGGACTGAGTGCTTGGCAGGAATCATCCATGGACAGAATGCAGTGCCTACTGAATCATGTAGGGCACTAAAGAGTCACCAAAAGGACTCCAATCAGTCTTACCTACTGCAATAAATTCAGTAAATATAGGAGGAAATAGTAGTAAATAATGATTGCCAGATAAATGTAATGAATAGCATAATATACAAAAATGTAAAGTGTTGATGGGGTCTTCATATTAAAATTTTAATAGATTAAAGTAGATACAATTTATTCATTCCAAGGGGAGATTTAGAATAATTCTACTTTGTCATGTTAATATTCGTAAATTTGGCATTATATCAAGCTAGTAGACAAACATAGGGCAATCTTATTGAGTCGTCCAATGAAATTACCTGGCTGTCTTATCATACTCTGTGATCTTTTAACATACCCTCCAAATTATAATCTAACCACAACACCAGGAGCTTATAGAAATAGACTGTTTATCAGCAACCTCCCACGTGCCAAATATGAGCCACACTATATGCTCATTTCCTTTTTGAGATGTGTTTTTTACCCTTATCCAGTTGAAGCCTCCACATGCAGGTTTCTAATTTTTCACTTTAAGTAGAAAACATATTCATCTCTTCCCTCACTGTATCATTCACCTTGGCCATTTGCTTTCTCTAGTACACTGCTCATAAAAAGATATTCAGATGTGAAGCTGATGACTTATCAAATGGCTGAATGATTGACATATAAAAACACTAACTGATCTGGTTTTGGAAAATCAACAAGGAAGCTTAGCATACTGCTTAACAGGAATAGCCATTAAGAGTATAAGAATCAAATATAAAATGTAGTCAAATGTCTGAAAAATTTTGTGTTAGAAGTTAGAAAAATGAATGGATAGATAAAAGTGTATAATCATTCGTCATCACATTTGTAATGTTGTTGACGGAGTACACCAAGAAATGTGCCTGTGCAAGGAACTGCAGTGAATAAACACAGCGTGTAAGCATTCTTGAATATGAAAATCTACCCAAATCAATTTTGGGAACTTCTAAATATCCTTTCTTGGAACTAAATTATGTCAGCATCACAGTGGCATAGTCAGGAATCTTGAGTTGTCTCTTGTATCATCAATATTTGTTTCTGCAAGTTATGTTAATTTTTTTTTATCACTCTGATGTGGTTCTTTTCAACGCCCATTACCAAATTCACCTTACCTCAGCCTAGATGCTGCTGATTTCTCTTGCAACTACAGTGATTAATAGTTTAAGGAGTGATCAAAACATTTTTTCTGTTTCTAGAAAACAGAACACAGACAAACAATCTGGAAATTGCACAAATACCTTTAATTTGAAGAGTATGTCCAATAATCAGTAGAACCTGAGACACTGAATATCCACCAGGATTTAACTGTGCAAGGTGAAATGTGACACACCTGAAGAAAGGAGTCAATACAATCACAAGGCACAACTGACTGAAGTCAATATAGGCAACCTGCAAGGAATTTGGTGAGGGCTTTGACTAACTGCTGTCATAGAACAGGCAAAAGAGTTAAAGGACAGGCCGCACAAAAGAAATGAATATATGGCAAGAACAATCCAATTAGATTTAATCAGATAAGTTTTGTTTATTTTTGTACAGTACTATTCATTCAGAATGCAAACAATGATTTAAAGCACTTTGAGCTACTTTTTAAGCACTTTGAGCTAAGTTTTTGTATGAAAATGTGCTATATAAATAAATGTTGTTGTTGCAAACATACTATATAATGTGCATAACCATACATCATGTACATACAAAAACACACATGTTGATTTACATAAACATTAATAAACCAATCAATAAACTTGAAATAATGACTACAAACAAACAATCTAGCCACATCTCATTACAGCAAACGAAAATAAAACTCCACTTAAAAGTGTTCAAATTAACATTAAACCTGGGGAGACTACAGTCCTTTGGAATTTTTGCTAACTTTTGCTAACATAAGCCGCTTGCTTGCCTTCCCTGGGTATCCCACAATACCATATGCCACACACATGCTACATTCCACATCTCCGACATGCTGCCTTGACGTTACATTCCATGGCTAGGACTGGTAGCTTTAGGCCTCTGTAAGGCAAACAAAGTAGTTTGTGCTGTTGCATTGTTGTTCTGAGATGGCAATGATAGATTGGCCATCTAGATCTGTGAAGTCAATTACTTGTGTTCTGTTTTTTGTTTTCTGTTTGCCCCATTTTTGACACCCGTTGCACACCCAACCTACACTATATGGACAAATATATTGGGGTACACCTCTTAGGTACTGATTTCAGGTGTTTCAATCAGACCCATTATATAAAATTGAGCACCAAACCGTGCAGTCTCAATTTAAAAGCATTTGGGAAAAAAATGGGTCGTTCTGAAGAGCTCAGTGACTTCAAGCGTGGGACTGTGATAGGATGCTTTGTAATAAGAGGGTTCGTAAAATTTCACCCCTGCTGGATACTCCACAGTCAACTGCAATAACTGTTTTTTTGGAAAGTGGAGGCATTTAGGAACACCTGCAACTCAGCCAAGAAGTGGAAGACCACGTAAAGTCACAGAGCGGTAAGGTGCACAATGTGTAAGAGTCACCAACTCTCTGCTGATTCCATAGCTGAAGAACTCCAAACTTCCACTGGCATGAGTCTAAGCACAAAAACTGTGTGAATGGGTTTCCATGGCCGAGCAACATATGCTAGCCTCACATCTCCCAATCCAATGCCAAGTGTCAGATGGAGTGGTGTGAAGCACACCGCCACTGGAGTGTGGAGCAGTGGACATGTGTTCTATGGAGCAATGAATTACACTTCTCTGATTGGCAGTCAGATGGGCGAGTCTGGGTTTGGTGGATGCCAGGAGAATGTTACCAGCCTGACTGTATTGTGTCAACTGTGAAGTTTGGTGGAGGAGGGATAATGGCGTGGGGCTGTGTTTCAGGGTTTGGGCCAGGCCCTATCTGCCAGTGAAGGTCAATCTTAATGCTTCAGCATACCAAGACATTTTGGACAATGTTATGCTTCCAACTTTGTGGAAGCAGTGTGGGGTAATCCCGTTTTTTATTCCAGCATGACTGTGCCCCAGTGCACAAAGCAAGGTCCATAAAGACATAGTTGGATGAGTTTGGTGTGGAAGAATTTGACTGGTCCTCACAGAGCCCTGACCTCAACCTTATTGAACACAATTGGGATGAACTGAAAGGGAAATTGTGAGCCAGGCCTTCTCGTACAACATCTAAAGAAGGAATGGTCACAAATTCCCACAGAAACACTCCAAAATCTTGTGGCAAGCCTTCCAAGAAGAGAGGAAGCTGTTATACTGTAGCTGCAAAGAGGGGACCAACTCCATATTAAAGTCTATGTATGTGAATGCATTGTCATTATAGATTCTGTTGGTCTAATGGTCAGGTGTCCCAATACTTTTGTCCATATAGTGTAACTGGAAGGGGGGGGGGGGGGGGGGGGGGTGTCTCTCTCTCTGAATTGCCTTTCCCAAGAATTCTTTTATTTTTTCCCAATAAGGTTTTTTTTTTATTGTCTTTTTAGATAGTCAAGGTTAGCAGACCACCTAAACACAGGGCCTGTTAAAGCCTATTGAGACATTCTTTGTGTGATTTGACAGAAATCTGATGTGAAGTCCACCATGACCAGTTCTGTTAAACTGACCAGGATGCTTGCAAATCACAAATGGAGAAGTGAGCTTAAAAAAAAATCCTTTAAGAAACAAATATGCTTTTACTCAGTTTGTCAGCAGCTGCCAGTATTTGAGGGTTACTTTAAGCAATTCCTGTTACATTTTACATATTTATATTTATTAATTTTCATTATTTTATGCCCTTTGTATGCATCTTTATGTTCCAGATATCTTATGCTGACAAGGGGATAAGAAACCTTTACAGACCACCAAAATGGTATGAGCTGTCTCTATGCTGTATGTGTTTTTTTTTGTGATTTTTTATTTTGTATTTTACTGTCTCTTACAAGACTGGTACAATTCAGAAATCAAACTCTATGCAAAGGCATTGTTGAGGTGTGCCAGGTATTCCGCAAGATGCATTTTCAGAGCTGGGTAGCATTTTGATTCCATTAATATAAGAATATGAGAAGACAGATCAAAGCCTAAGGAAGTGGTTCTTCACTGACAACTATAAAAAATTTCCATTCCTTCTGAAACTGAAGAACTGTAAACCAAAATTACCTTAAGCTGCCTTAGCCTTTTTTAAGTGTGGTCAAAAGCATCACTTTGCATTTTGAAGCTTTTAGCTACAAGTAAAACAATTGTAATTATGATTTTCTTCTTCTTTTACTAAGCAGTTTCTGTCACTGAGAAAAGCTTTATTGTGAGATGAAATGTGCAAGTCTCTTTTAAAAAATTAAATTAATTAGATTAAAGACCCTGTCGTACTGTAGGTGTTCTCTGGAGCAATTTTAGTTACTTTTGAAGTTTTGTGTCTAATTGGACTTCCGATTTGACTGTTTCTATGCTCAACACGGCTTATAGAGAAAATACAGTGCCGTAAACATCTCACTATTGAACTTTTACTAAATCAAGGTTATTTTTTCTTTTACTTTAATTTTATTTTTCCTCTTTTTTCAAGTTTTGATTGTTACACTGAACAATTTTGAGTTTCTTTAAATTATAGTGGACGTGCTGTCATTTGTAATTGTTACGCTCCACAGTACCTCAATTTTGATTAAATAAATGGGACACTATTAACAAATACAGATTACACTGGAATTCTATGAAGCCAAAATGTTACATATTTGCTAATTAGATTTTTATAGTAATTTTATATTAACACCAGCAGAAATAAAACAACCAGTCAGTTCACCACTAAATATTGCTTTGTGAGTATATTTAAAATTGTCATAAACATATAACATGCAATATAAAATATTCAGGTGTAGATCCTCTGTACAGGAGATACTTTTAAACTTTTTAGGTAACAGACCTTTTACTGTTAGCCTGAACTTTTATTAAGCTGAACAGGAGTGCAGTGCAAGCTACGGAAGTTGGAGTATGAAGCTTAGTTAGCTCTAAATTCCATAAAACTAGCATTCAACTCAGTGATGATAATGTACTGTAGCATTTTGATGTACATAATTTTCAGACTTTTGTGAATCTATAAAGATAACAGCTAAAGGTGAGAAACTGAAACAGGTTGTTTGGATAACGGGGAACAGGAAGTGGCTGCATTTTTTTTTTTGCAATAACTGACACTTTCCCAGAGCTCTCTTTCTAAATATGCCGTATATATATAATTTTTGAGTAAAAGCTTATAGCCAGTGACTTTATGTGACCGCTTCTTGAAGTCCGGGAGTTTAGAGTGTTCATTCCCTTTTGAAACCCTCTATTGATGGTAAACTGGGTTGAAGTAAAGGTTTGCAAGTAAAGACTCCCCCAGACAGTGAGCAGCTGTCTGTAGAAGTTGTAAGGGTTGGATACGTGGAGTACAACACAGACAGTGAAACAGTTAGGAGGATACAGGTAAGAGCTGCATAGCTGTTTTTGATATTTCTTCCTATCCCCCATCTACAAAAGAACCTAAGAGGTTAGTTGGTGACAAGATAAAACAGCACCGATCCAAATGGTGACTATTCTTTTACTTTTACAAGGGCTGAATTAACACAGGACTGCTGTTTTTCATATTGCTTTTGAAGTTGGGAATCTGTTTTTTTCTCTGCAGTCAGGAAGAAGGCAATCTGGAAGAGTTTCCATGACTCCAGCTAAGCTTCATCAATCACCTTGCTTCTGCAGAGCTCAAGTATAAAGCTGCCATATCATGACTAGATGGAGATATTGAATCGGAGAATATGTGAGGTGGCTGCAATGATGCAGACCTGATGCTATTTTGTCATGTTTCCTGTGCACAACCATTCATTAAATGGGGGTCTTTCCCTTTATGTACTCTCTAAACCCGTTTACTTTTACACACCTTTTACACTGAGCACTCTGAATAAACAAATAAGAATACACCACAATGAAACACATGACAAAGTACTGTAGGAAAAAGAGGGTTTCACCCATTCTGTTTGACTTCAGTGGTACACCAGGCCTGTTAAGAAATCAGATTTAATAGGGGTTCAGACATCCAGCTACATAAAACCCCACATGCATTTCAAACTAGGTGACTGAACGTGTACCAGGATCAGCTTGGACTACCTCTGATAACAAAGGTGTAAATCAGAGGTGAGCCAATATCTTTGCCGAAGCCCTCTCTCCAACAAAAGAGAGCAAAATTAGACTCCAGGCAGGACAAATACCTATAATTCAAGGGATGGCAACTAGGATGGACAGAACAACTCGCCTATTAGCAGACACTGACTTTGGAAATGGATGTGACTTGAATCCGATCAGGAGAAATTATACATTCTCATAAAACTCTCTGCACCATCCTTGAGAGGGTCTGTGGGATATTCACTGAAGTTCCCTCAGGGCATCCTTTCTGGGATTTTCTCAAGTAGGGGAAAATATGCAAAATGACCTTCTGAATCCTGGTCTCTGAAACTTACAAAGTTATGAATTGCTCTTTCTTAGAGAGCCAAACCTGATAAACTTTTCTCTTTGTGAACCTGAGAGCAGAGATCCAATTTGCCATGCTAAACAGTGAGCCCGTCTGAAGACTGAGAAGCAGCCATCCTGTGAAGAAGGGAGTTTCAGCACCTAAACTCTTGAGCCATACAGTCATAGTTTTCTCTAAGTTGCAGAGAAAGGAAAGGACCTAACAGCAAAAAGCAAACTGAAAAAGCTGCATCACAGAACCCCAAAAACAAAAGATTATGAAGCAAAGAGAAAGAGTGCATTCCAACGCAAGAGGAATCCTTCACTTGAACCCAGAACAACAAAGCAACGACTCCACACATCACCTTTAAACACCTGGAATCATAAAACTGCGTATTTGTGCTCAGATAAAGTAAATCTCTAAATACCAGCAAACAGCCAGCTTATATGCTATACTGTATGTTTATCTGTGTAGTTCATCTGTCTCCATTCTTACATGTCAATATATACATATGCATTTATCATACGTCTGTAATCCTTGCATTTATTAAAAAATTGCATTATTCTGTTCCTTAAAACAAATGTGCCTCAGTTACCTTGATATAAATTTAAAGGCTGGAGACCTGCATCCTACAAAGGAGGAAGTTTTGTAACAGTGATGACATAGACTTTGTAGATAAGCGTGGGAAGCGCTACACATATGGTTTAATGGTTTTTTAAATATTATACTTGCTGCAAGAAAAGAAATTCAGGTAAACCAAAGTTAAATATGAGACATTTTCCATCCATCCATCCATTGTCCAACCCGCTGAATCCGAACACAGGGTCACGGGGGTCTGCTGGAGCCAATCCCAGCCAACACAGGGCACAAGGCAGGAACCAATCCCGGGCAGGGTGCCAACCCACCACATGAGACATTTTTGGGTTCCATATTTTTCTAATATTTTATTTTCAGACATCTGCTAACCGGTAAAACAGCTCATTTGGCTGCATTTTCTTCCTTTTTACAGTGTGCTTTGTTTTTGTATAGCATCAATGATTACCTGATTAGCGATTTTAAGCTGATGGTGGATCATTCATATGGGGATTTATACCATTCTATATTTTTTGTATGGAACAGCAAAAAAAAACTTTAGACAGTAAATTTGAAATCTGAACATCATTACAATGCACTTTACAGTTTAAACACAAAGAGCTAAGCTCATTTTAAAAACTGAATCACTCATTAGTCAAACATGCCAAGATCAATAAAGATTTGTAAAGACTTCAGAAAATGAATTATTAATGCTAACAAGGCTGGTAAAGGTCACTGAACATTTTTAAAGACTTTACCCAAGATCAGGAAGACAATGAACAAATGGAATAAAATTAACTGCTACTAAAACCCTTCTCAGGAGTCGATATCCAATAAATTTAATCCAACCACAAGACATATATTGCTCCAGGAGGTCAAAAAGACCTCCGTTATATTGGCTAATGCCATTTTCACCATTAAGGAAAACCCTCTGGCAGAATTGTGTTATGTAAAAATATTAAACAGTAATAACAGTGCCTTGGTACTCACATTCAACTATATAATCTAAAATGCTCCTGGAAGAATTTTCAAGGGAAAAACAAGACCAGCATGCAACTTACAAATTTAAAATTTGGTGAAAATGAAATTCTAAATTAAAACAATTGAGACTTATCTGAACTTTCTAGCCTGACAGTATGATTGTTTTTAGTTTGGGCCACTTTGCAGGCTCAAAAAACTTGCAACCACTGAATATGGGAGAATGTGAGTGCATCTGTCTATGATGAGAATTTAAAAAAGAACAAGGATGAGTCAGAAATGTCCAAAAATGAGTTCAAGCAATAGAGAATAATGGGTTAAATCATAAATTACTCCAAAGATACAGGAAACGCTTAACTGAAGTTCAACTAAATGGGTTACATCAGGCACTTAATGTAGGTGCTCATATGTCTTTTCCAACAAAGTTCAAATGATTTGATTTTATTTTCCTCATCATATTTGCTTTATCTGATACCAGGATTTACATGAAAATCAAATCACATTTTGGATGAAATCTATGTAAGATAATGATGATTCTAAACAGTTTGCAAACATATTCCTTCAGCGTTTTACAAGTGAATTTTGCACAAGTAGAAAAAATATCAAAGGTCACCATGTGCGACAATCATATGAAATATACAAAAAGTGTAACATTCACTTCTTTTTTCTTAGACCACATGCTGCTGACCTGGCATGATTCAAACTGTGGACGCCTTGGAGCAGCTTGTCAGCATTATAGCTGACAAGGGTGACAAACGGATAAAACACTGACTAATAATTTCAGGGCATTTGTTTTGAAGAATAATAATAATAATAATAATAATAATAATAAAAAAAAAAAGAAAGCTAAGATCAAAAACCGCTTAGAAGAACCTCAGACCTTGTAAACCATGAAGCAGTATGGAAGATGGCTCTGAACTACAGGGGATTTACACAATAATAAGTGGAATTTTTATTTTAAATCTGCCAAAGTGAATTTGTTCTTGGCAAACTGTAAGCAACCCGGAGACAAGCAACTCAGTTCTAACAACTGAGACTCGTGAACTGTATACCTCAATATTAAACAAATTCAACTCTCTGCCTCAGACTCCTGTCCAGACCGATTCTGTTTAATTTAATTTTTTTCACTATCTTCCTTCTCCACAGACATTTTATATTAGCTTTCAAACATCTCCAGGACCCCAGATACCAATTTAAAGAAAGGTATTTACAGTACAGATAGTTCAAATTTCAAACATTAAATATTTAAAAGGAATATATTTCTGAAAATTAGCTCTTTTCCTTTACTGTTGTACCCATCACCCCTAACAAGCAAATCCTAATCCTCCAGCTCTTCATCATTCCTTTTGTATTTATACCTATTTTCTTAATTCTTTTATATATTTTCCATGATGACTAATGCTTGAATCTCTGCATAAAACGTCCTAATGTTTAACATCAAATTTTTTTTTTTTACGTAATAACAAATATCAGCTTTTTCACAGTAAACTACGCTGTAGATTATTACCTAAAATTCATAAAAGACACAAGGCAAATAAAATGGCAAACACCAAAGTTGAAACTGTAGATTTAAGAGATTCAATTGTAGTTTTCTTGCAATTTAATAATTTCCCTTTCTCCTTCCTGTTGCCAAATGAGGTTCCATCAATGTATGTTGCTTATTTTGTTAGTAATCAAATTTTTAAGGCTAAAGTAAATAAGTAAAAAACAGACTATATTAATGGCCCATAACTGAGACTTATTTATTTTGCATTTGTATTTAATGTATTGTTAATATTTTCATTATTGCCTTTCACACTGTGCTATACTTCCACTTTACATAAAGGGTGATTAAAAAAGCTGAACATTTTTAAAAGTGTTCTACTCAGTACATAACTATAACACAAACAATATTTTATTCATCTAGAAAATGATGACTTTGAGTCAATTGGAACAGGTCAATTCTATAGTCTGATTTATCTGAGACCCTTGGTCACTTATCACCGTCAGTAGCTGACATGGTAAATGTAATACATTCCTCTGTTCTCACAAAACACAAAAATCTGGAAAAAAAATTAAATGTAACTTGAAACTTTGGTGCATACTAAATGTTCATTTGATAGTATTTACTTATTGAGTACTACATCTTTGGATATACTTTCAGTATATTACAGTATATATACAGTTCTGAGCGTCAACTGGATAACATAAATACAAGACCACAAGACAAGCACATTAGTGAATCTTCATTGTTTGTTAATTTATTTTTATTTTTAAAGTTGTTTTTTATTTTTTAATTATATTTTTCTCAAACAATTAATAAAGAAGAACACTTTACTTCCCTCGAGGGCAATGCCGGGTATTTCAGCTATGTTCACTAGCTCTTTCTAAAGGTAGATAGATGAACAAATATAGAATGACAAATGACAGGGGGTGCCTTTGAGCCATCCTGAAACCCAAATAATTCTAAAAAGGTTTATGAAGAACATCAATAAATGGACTTTGCTTTAGGACATATCTTGGTATTTTGTATTTGTTAATTATTTTCATTCTTCTTGTTTTGTACTTTAAACTTTATAGTTCTACATCTTCATTTTGCTGTTTGATGTTTTTGCTTCTTCTTTTTCTGGTCATTTTGAAACATTTAGTTTCTAAATTCTTTCTATCATTATAACTACTGAGATATGCTAATTCTTGTTTATAATTTCTGGTATTTTATTTATTAATTCATTTTTCTCTTTAAATACTAATATATAATTATATATATTATAAATTATATATATATATATATTTTATAGTATATATTATATAATATTAATACGGTGGGCGGCATGGTGGCGCAATGGTAGCACTGCTGCCTCGCAGTTAGGAGACCCGGGTTCGCTTCCCGGGTCCTTCCTGCGTGGAGTTTGCATGTTCTCCCCGTGTCTGCGTGGGTTTCCTCCGGGTGCTCCGGTTTCCTCCCACAGTCCAAAGACATGCAGGTTAGGTGGATTGGTGATTCTAAATTGGCCCTAGTGTGTGGTGGGTGTATTTGTGTGTGTCCTGCGGTGGGTTGGCACCCTGCCTGGGATTGGTTCCTGCCTGTGCCCTGTGTTGGCTGGGATTGGCTCCAGCAGACCCCCATGACCCTGTGTTCGGATTCAGCGGGTTGGAAAATGGATGGATGGATGGATATTAACACGGTGGAGCACTTTAAAAAAACTGCTAAAATCCAATTATTTTAAAAGGGCTTCCTTATAGCTTCATTTTAGTGTAACTCTGATATTCTGTATATGCATTTAATTATTGTTTTTTTTTTTTATCATGGCTCTGCGATTCATGCTAACCCCTACTTTCTCTGCTGTTCTTTTTCCAGCTTTCTGTGGTGGAGATCAGTGCCACCACCACCTGATCAAAGCACCGTGTAGTCCCTACATTGATGGATTGAAGGCCAGAGGTCCACATGACCATCATCATCTAATTCTTCCATGTGAAGCCTGAAAACCATGAGGACTGATTGTGATCATTTATGTTAGATAGAATGCCCAGTGGTGGTCTCGTAGCCTCTGAACTCCGGCAGATTTCATTTTCTTTCTCCAGCCCTCTGGAGTTTTTTTTTGTTTGTTTTTTTCTGTCCTCCCTGGCCATCGGACCTTACTTTATTCTTTGTTACTTAGTATTGACTAATCTTATTTTTATATTTTTCTTTTTCTTTCTTTATCTTGTAAAGAACTTGAAGCTAAATATTTTGTATGAAAAATAAATAAATAAATGTTGTTGTTTTTGTTGTTTAACATATTGTATAGTAATTTAAGCTATAGTTTTTATGAGACTGTGCTACAGAAAAAATGTTGATATTTTGGAATTGTGGTTCTGAACACTTGTTTTATTTGTTTACAAGATCAAATCAAATTAAATAATTAAAGTATTGTGTTGGGCAAAGAACTATCATGGTTTTGGCCTTCCCTTTTGGGGACTATTCATAACAAAAAGACACCTCCAAACCGCAAGCAAAACTGTTATGCCTACAAAGAGGACAAACAGTCAATGTGGAGCCAGATTAGAGTTTATTAACATGCCAAAGCTGATATCAGTACTGTGAACTTACTAAAATTAATAAATAAAATAAAGAAGATTAAATCAACTTCTGGAAGTTGTGAAAATTAATAATGAAAATGGGAAAACAGTTGTGACTATAATGGATGTATCTGATGTGTTATATCAATACAAGTCATCTAATGAAATGGGATGTTTAGCCATTACAAAAGAGCAGTTAAGTGCAGTAAAAGAAAATCTTAAGGTGAGACTTCATTCTCTCCAGCCTTTAGTTCCACATTTTCAGGAGACAGAAAAGACATTCATATTTTGCTTTAGTCCTTCAACCAAAAATTCAGACACTACCACCAAGAACCAAGTGTCCATAGGGAAGCAAGGTGAAGTAAAGTGAATCTCATGGGATTTCACTGGGAGATGTCCATTCTCCTGACCTCAACGGTGGGTCTTCAGAACATGTAGGAGCATCTTACAGGTCCTTAGGAATGTTCTGTTGACCTCAAATCTCTTAGCCTTCAGATTTGAGACATCCAATCATTCCTGCTGAGAAGACCTCCAGTGTTACTCCTCTCACCTTTCCCTCTCCAGGGTGCAATCCAGTGTCAGTGCTGAAGCCCTTTCCTGGGGAGCATTGCAGTGTGGGTGCCTGAGTCGCCTCCTTCATGGGGCATTCAGGTTTTGTTACTGCCATCGACTCCAGCAGGTGGTCAACCAGTCTTCCTATCTGCAATCCCAAGTTTGGAGTTCTGCAGGGCAAATCGTGACAAGGTTTCTCCTATACTTTAATCATCAATGTTTCCTAAGGAAGAAGCCTTGCTGTTATAGTTAGTGATGTCTGAAATCCTCCCTTTAAGGTATTGGTTTGGTGAGGTTTTCACAGAAACTTTGCACTAAACTTAATTTTATGAACTTTTTTATCCATTCCTTTTACTTTATAACTCAGTACACACACCTTTAATGTGACCATTAAAAATCACCAGTCTTCCTATCCTACATATTCTCAGAATATGAGATGAAGTCAAAGCACACTCAGAATAAAATGCTCAAAGGAAATTCGCACCTTAATTACTGCGTCACATCAGATCAGAATACAACTTTAGCACAGGCTGTAAATATCTAATTACTTCTTGAAATACAAAACTAAAAAAAGAAGACAGAAACAGGAACAAATAAACTACAAGCATGACAAAGCAATTATAAAATAAAAAGAACTCCAAAATGAGCCTTTCTACTACTTGCCTTGTTGCCTTTGCTTTCTGCTTGGCACATATTTCTCTTCATTTATTATACTGAAATCATGGAGAAACGCTGCCTGCGCTCTTTGTTATCTCCATGGAAAATGAACAATTGGTTTCCAAGTAGACTTGTTTACTGACAGTGATAGAAATATTGACAGTGAAAGAAAGAGTTAAAAAATTTAAAAAAAAGCTATCTTCTACAAAATGTACTCTCTTTAAACCTTGGAATATGACGTCTCTCCAAAAGTCCTCAACCAAAATATAATTGTGGCTAAAATACTAAAGGACTGTGACAGGGTGATCAGTGTTGATCCCACAAATTCCAAAAAGACCCTTTTCTGTTCAAATGTTTCCAGCTCACTGCTAGCAAATATTATAATGAAAATACCCAAGACAATGCTTTAACTTACAGACAAACATCATCTGCCATAGCACTTGGGCATCATGCTTTAGCTTGTGTGTCCCTAAAGAACCATTTTTGTGCCCCAGAAATATCTATAAATGCAGCACTTTCCATATTTTGCCTAAAATGCATTCAGTATGTTATGATAAATAAGTGCATGCTGGTGAACATTGCACAGTAACCTGTGCATATGGAATATATTTCTATAGTCTGTTGCTTAAATGTCTAAGTATGTTTTCAGTAGCTAAATAAAAGAGTAAATTGTCTTATGTTGTTCTGTTTGGTTTAAAATGTCTGGCATTGCACCTGTTCTGTTAAAATTATTTATAGTTCAATTTATAAATAACATTTTCAAAAGTGTGTAGCGGACAGCCGGGACCCTTTCCCAGCCGGGATGCCTATGTGATGAAAGGACTGGTGGAGAGAGCAGGATCAGGACATTATCTCCCCCGGGATGCTAGAGGACAGCCCCACTGGGTTGCTGTGGCTCCATGGATTCCCAGAGGGCACACTGGAGTTTGCTGCAGCCCTGTTGGGTTCCGTGGATGTTGCTAGTGGGAGCTGAGGGTCGGCAGAGCCCTTCATGGCAGACATGATGCCACACGCAGAAATGCTGCTGAAGGAGATCACCTGACACCTGGAGCACTCCCGGGTGCTTTATAAAAGGAGCCAACTGCCACTACTCCGAGAGCCAGAGTCAGGAGGAAGGGGGACAAAGCTTACCAGGAGAAGAAAGAAAGAAAGTAAGAAAAAGTGTGCTTTTGTGCTGTATTGTTCTTGGGACTGTTCTGTGCAGGTGGGAAATGAGGGAACGCGTTTCCCATGAGAAAAATATAAAAACGTGTGTGCTGAACTTGTGTCCTGTTTCTGTCTGTGTTGGGTTTGGGCAGCAGGAGCTCCCCCTGCAAGTGTATTTTTCTATATGAAGAATTTGTTTATCATGTTATTTAATTGCAAAAATACATCTATTTAATTCTGGAAAGTGTTGAGAAAATCATATGTGTAAAATCAGAGGTTATAAAAAATAAAACATGACCTTTATTGAAATATTTGACTGAGCTGTGACTATTCTGTAAATATACAGAAATTACACTGAAATAGCAGTATTATACGTTACATTAAAAAGAAAAACCCACTCTAGGATGTAGTCAATGAGTCAATGATTTATACAGAACGTGTCTTATTATAGCAGTAGCACAATGTGCTGTTAAAAACATAAATTATTAATATTAACTTGATGCCTTCAGTTACAGAGATGTATTAGTACTAATGCACACTACTCTGTTATTGTTCAAGCCTGACATTCATATGTATGTTTGGAGGTTGATGTTTTTATATTTAAATTCTCTTGAGCTTCTGTAAGTAAGCCTTTCTCTACAATGTTCACTGTGTGTATAATTGTATGTGACAGATACAATTTGATTTGGTTTGATTGGTATTCTTGAATATTCGTGGTTTCACAAGCTTTTATGTTTTGTTATTTTCCTTTTGGAACTTTAGCATGACGTCAAGAAAGATAGCCATAGGAGAGATTGGCCAAAACCATAACTTCAGGCCTTGACAAAGTTAATTAGAAGGTTGAAACACAATAACAATTAAACATGACAAAGCAGGTCTGACTCTGTGCTAGCTACTTAGAATTCTAACTTATCTTATCAAAAAGCAGTTTTTACGATATCATTCAATGATATGGGGAGCTGTATGCTGAGTTCAGTGGGTGGCATAGTCATTCTTAGCTCACTTTGTGTTAGTCACTTTGTGATCTCATTTGTAACATTAGCCAAAAGCCTGACTCTTTGTGTCTACAGATTGCATCAGTAGCAGTAGATCTTATGGCAAGCCGAATTAACATTTAGAGATATCTCAAAATGAATTTCAGATATCTTAAAATGTAATTTACTTTTTAAGATATCTGAAACTCGCTTTGAGATATCTTAAAATAATTTCCTTTACATTTTAAGATATCTGCAATACATTTTCAGATATCTCAAATGCATTTCAAGATATCTCAAATATATTTTCAAATATCTCAAAATAATCGTGTCTGCATTTCAAGATATCTCAAATGAATTTTCAGATATCTTAAACTGACCTTTCCTGCATTTTAAGATATCTTAAATTCATTTCAAGATATCTCAGAATCATTTCCTGTAAAACTACCTATTATTTCAATGGAACTTCTTGTTTATTATAAGATATCTTAAAATGTATTTGAGATATCTTGAAATGAGCAGGAAGTGATGTTGAGATATATGAAAATGTATTTGAGATATCTGAAAACGGACAGGAAGCTGTTTTGAGATATGTGGAAATGTATTTCAGATGGGGTGGCACGGTGGCGCAGTGGGTAGCACTGCTGCCTCGAAGTTAGGAGACCCGGGTTCACTTCCCGGGTCCTCCCTGCGTGGAGTTTGCATGTTCTCCCCGTGTCTGCATGGGTTTCCTCCCACAGTCCAAAGACATGCAGGTTAGGTGCATTGGTGATTCTAAATTGTCCCTAGTGTGTGCTTGGTGTGTGGGTGTGTGTGCCCTGCAGTGGGCTGGCGCCCTGCCCAGGGTTTGTTTCCTGCCTTGCACCCTGTGTTGGCTGGGATTGGCTCCAGCAGACCCCTGTGACCCTGTGTTAGGATATAGCGGGTTGAATAATGGATGGATGTATTTCAGATATCTTAAATTGTATTGTAGATATCTGAAAATGCTATTGAGATATCTTGAAATAACTGAGTGTCCTTTCAAAGATATCTTAAAATGCATTTTAGATATCTTAAAATACAATTTGAGATATCTTGAAATACATTGTTAGATATATGAAATGGAGCAGAGACCCATTTTAAGATATCATGAAATTAATTTTAGATATCTAAAAATGTAATTTGGATATGTCAAACAACAGTGAATTTTGAGTTATCTTAAATGCTTTTTGAGATATCTTAATTATATTTCGCGATATCTTAAAATGAGTGGGAAGTTGTTTTAGGATATCTCAGATTCATTTTGAGATATCTGAAATGCATTTTCAGATATCTCAACATAACTTCCTGCACATTTTAAGATATCTCAAATACATTCTGAGATATCTTAAAATAGACAGGAAGTCCCATTGAAAGAATAGGAAATTTTACAGGAAGTGATTTCGAGATAGCTCAAAATGTATTTGAGATATCTTGAAATGCACTGGAAGTTATTTTAAGATAATTCAAAATGTATTTCAAATATTTCAAAATGTACAGCACATCATTTCAAGATATCTTGAAATCTATTTGAGATATCATAAAATGGTTTTCAGATATCTTAAAACAGATGCATTTTTAGATATCTGTAATTCAGTTTGAGATATCTAAAATGCATTTCAAGATATCTTAAAATTAATTTTGAGATATCGCTAAATGTTAATTCGGCTTGCCATAAGATCTGTGAATCAAACACCCTTCTTGTTTTCAGAAGGATTTCTCTAAGTACTCTAAGGGGAGTAACCTTTAGGTCCAAGACTAGGTGTGGGTGAATTTCTTGGCTTCTTTTCTTCCTTCAAAAAGAGTGGATTCGTTTACTGACTCGAACAAAAATAAGCAAATGCTTTGTTTTTCAAAAACAGTGTAGTCTATTCTGATTGAATCAGAGTTCATTTCCAGTTACATGTTCTTTCCTCCTTATGTGGGCATGAATGCATTTGTCAGAGAGTAAGCAAAAGATCACAATGTGGTCTGAAGCTTAACTTGAATACCATTTTTGGTGCCTTTCAGACTGCCATAATATTTGCAGAAGTGTCACTTTATCTTTGTACATTACTGGTTATCAGATGAAAGTCAGAAAGCAAGGTGATAAAATTTTGGCTAAAGGCAGAGCTGCAGAATAGCTCAGACACTCATATAGCGTCCTTCCTGAATGAATGGGTTTGAGGCATTTGGCCTTCTGCACCTCTTTCAAGTCTATTCTTTTAGCATAAGAAGTCCTTGTGTGTCACTGAAAACGGCACATATAATGGAAGGATGGGGAGAGTTAACTCCCTGAATGCACTACGTGGTAGCTTCCCTTTGATAAATAACCTATGCCCATACCTATGGGACATCCTGGGAGTTTAGTCCCATTGGATAGCACTGCAGGGTGCTGTTGGTACCACCGGAGCGAGCTACTTTTAGGGACTTCTACTTGACTCGAAAGTGTTTCCTCCATGCAATGTTGTGGCACCGCAAGTACTCCCAGGTCCAACATAAACAGAGCCCACCCAGCTCACTTGCGTAAGCTGGAGTCAGGCCTGGAGGAAGGACAAAGCTTACCCAGGAGCGGCAGAGAAAAAAAAGAGAACAACATCAAAGTATATTGGATTGTGGAACAAGAAATCCATTTTAGGTACTTTCTCAAATAAAAGAACTAGCTACATGAAACCAGGGGTTGTGCGTTGTGTAGTTGTATCTGGGGATTGGGGTTCTGAGACAGTTTAAAGCTGAAATATTTAGGATGTACATGCATTTTCTGGAGGCTATCTCCCCAGCATCAGACACAAAACTAAAAGCAAGGTTAGATGGATGCCATCTCCTGTCCAAGGCATACACACACCCACGCCCACTCACCCCCCCACACACACACTCTCACTTATGTAGGACTAATCAACTAAACTGGAAAATCTTGGAGTACTGGGGAAAAAATTCAGGTGGACATGAGGACAATGTGCAGACTCCAGACAGTGGCTATCATTTCACAAAGTGAATGCAAGAAAATATTAGATGAAAATTGGGACAGTTCCTGACATAACAAAATAAAGCAAAATATTTTACAGTCACTGTTATTACCAATGTGTGACCAGTAGGGGCTCGGTCTGGACAAAAAATGCAAAAAAGCAATGGAGGAGAAAAATGCCTAAATGTGTTTAAGAAATGGAAGAGAATCAAGTTAGATTTGCTAGGCCAAAACAGTCTAATGATGAACAATACTACTTAAAATAATAAAAGATGTTTCATTCTGTCACCTACCATTATAATGTGCTTATTTTGTTTATAATTTAAAGGAGCCTGTCTATACTGATATTTCTTATATAATACCTCATATATTTTTTCATTTTTTACCAATAAAAGATATTGGGAAATAAAAGAAGCGATAATAAAGTATTGGAAAATTATTTAAAAATACATTAGATTACATGCTAATAGTAAATGTCAGCAAACCTCTTACCCAGAAAGACACCATTTGGATTAGAACTGTTCATTTGAACAACTAAAATATATAAGAGAAGATAAAGGTAAGGAGTAAATCATTCACAAAAGAGATAACCAAAATAATAAATGTGATGCACTTCTGTGTTGTTTGTAATTTATCTGAGCTAGCTGCCAGTCATTAGTATTAAAACTTTTCAATTTTTCAACCTCCTGGCCTTACTTTCCACAGGTCAATGGCCCCTTCATCCTTCTTTCCAGGAAAGCCTTTGACTCTGCTCCTCTCCCAACTCTAAGCTTGTCTGATGGAGAATGAGGAGGCTTTTATAAGGCTATTCCTGTGGTTACCTTTGGCACCACTCCTGTCTCCCAGGAACCACTTTTGGGTCACCTTCATTCCATACACCTCCAATTATAAATATAACACCAGGTCATGTCACCTGCAGAAATTCTCAGAATTTGCAGAGGTTTGTTTCTTGATGCAGAAAGAATTGTCTTCAAACTAACATCAGCAAAACAAAGAAACTGGTTGTTGAATTTCACTAGACCAAAGAGCCTCTATGCCTGGTTACTATTTAGGGAGTACTTGGGGGCCCACGTCAGTGACAGGCTGGACTGGTCTTTTAACACAGAGGAGCTATATAAAAAAGGAGAGAGCAGGCTTGTGGTTTGCTGGGCTGGTAACATATATACTGTAAATATATGTTTAAAAGTATATTTCTACCAATAATAATATATTTGAAAAGATGTTACAATATACTTTAAGGATAAATTACTGCAATATCTTGTATTATACTGAAATACACTATAAAAATATGTAAATTATTGCCATTTTTCAATATTGCAATATATTTCCAAACTATAAAAATATTTTTCACAATATATTTTAAAATATCAGGAAGAATATTCTATAAAGCAAATATATTGCAGAACACTTTTAAATGTACTCTAAATTCAATATGCTGTACACTTTATTTTATAGTATTTATTGTCACACACATGTGCTTGGGAGACAACTCCAGGGCTCATCTAATGGTAATTACACCCCGAGTTGAGGATTGGCTTCTCCTCTCATTTCTCCTGCAGATCCAACAATCGGAGACGATCTGCACCCCTGAGTTCACCTCTTCCTCCTCACCTGCTTTTTAACTGGCTACACCGCCATTTTGCCTCAATACTTATTTTGACTTGCCTTTGAAAAGATGTTATTATGTTTCTTTAAAACTACTTTATTATTTTTTGCAAACCAGTTATAAAGGGATCACCGGCTGGTGCCCCAAACTTTTATGGTTCCCCTGCTTGTTTATTACAATATTTATTAACATTCCACTAATAGAAAATTTGCTTAGGGATAGATGCACTCGTATTATAGATATGTTTATTGTTAAAATTATTAGCCTGAAAATAGACATTTTTTATCTTTATAAACTAATACTGAAAAGATAGCAATCTGCTATCTTTTTTTAAACATAGTCAAAAAATATCAAGCTTATAGTATGCAGGCTTTAGAGTGGATTATGTCACTTCCTACATGTGCTGACACCAATAAATTGGAGTCATTGGGAAGCAAGTGTTTTATTTTATGTTTGATTATATTTCAAATATGATCTTAAAAATATATATTTGCATTTTACATTACATTACAAGATATGTACAAATATTTGGGGTATATTGCAGTGTATTTCATTTTTGTAAGGAAATTTACTCCAGGTATAAATAAAGTGCTATCTATCTATCTATCTATCTATCTATCTATCTATCTATCTATCTATCTATCTATCTATCTATCTATCTATCTATCTATCTATCTATCTATCTATCTATCTATCTATCTATCTATCTATCTATCGCCGAATGAATGGATTTTACGGACGCCCAGGGTAGGGCACCAAAGCGGCTGACACTCCCAAGCTCTGCTCTAAGCATCCAGCACCACAGCCAGCTATGAGGTTTATTTGAGTGACTTAGTAAAAATACAAACAATGATGTTATAACCACCATCAACATTCGATGTCCTAACAATTAAGGAATTGCTACAGTCACAAAAGTGAACCTGCAAATGTCAAATCATGTGGCAAGTTGCCTTGTCTACCCTAACAATAGAGATCTATATGACATAAAATAAATTATTGGTATATATAACATTTAATCTTATGAAGTACAATTTTTCTGGATTACTTTTGATAAACAGATACACATATGAGCTAATGACATTAGTTTTAGGAGTATGAGACTTTAAACCAGCCAAAGTATTTTGTTTTCCCAATTAACTACCTATTTGTTAACCATTACAGATAATCAAATATCAAATTAGTCCGAAATTAAATCCATGAATAAAGAAAAAAAAAGGTGAAGGTTATTTACAGGCTGAAAGTTTTTATCCATAGTCTATAATGTTACTGAACAGCTAATTTTAAAGTAAATCCTGGATTAACATTAAATCTATAAAAGTCCACAGGAACCACTGACACCCAATCAGACCTCTCTGCAGTGCTGAGAAGTCATGTCAGAAGTGGTCTTCATGGAAGTGTTGCTGCCAAAACAGCATTCCACCAAAGTGGAAACAAAGCCAAGAAACACGCTAATGTACTGGGGACCTGAATAACGGTGGCAAGTGCTCCGGACTGACAAGTCCAAATTTGAAATTTCTACCTCAATCAGGAGGGAGATTGTCCATAGAAGAGCAGGACAAGGATGCTCAGTATTTCTATAGTGTATAACGTGCAAGGCTTAAAAGTAGAATTGCACATATACAAATAAATGGGATTGAATGTTATCACTTGACTTTACTATACTATCATAAACACGTTTTACTGGTCATTCTTAATTTTTTGTTTCTTATAAGCATTTAACTTGAGTTTACATTATTTGTCTAAATGCAAGCAAATTAGATTTTTTAAGTTGCTGTGCAATTTCCTGTTCCTTATTAAGAAATAACCAATGATAATAAAAATAATATGCTTTGTAGGCAGTGTTTTGTTTTAAAGCAGCACTATCCGTGATCTGTGTGCAGTTTGAAAGGTTTCTTCATGCTTATTTCTTTGGTATTCTGCATAGTTAATTGGAAATTAACATTTTCCTGGTGTGAATGAATGGAGGTGAGTGGACCATGTGATGAATTGACATGACATCTCATCCCCAATGTCAGGGAGTGATTTCAACTTTCCACATCTGTAAAGTCGAATGAAGTGTTATCAGTACAAGGACAGAAATACAGTAATTAAAATATTTTCCAGTATGATTGATTATAATAATAATAATAATGTATTTATAAAGACACTTTAGAACAATGTCATCTATAGGTATTTCATAATTTTGAAACAATTTGCATGAATTGCAGTGAACTGATATCTCTTCCTTAACTGATTCCTGCCTTGCTTGAAATGCTGCTGGATGAACACTAAAATGAGGATCAGCAAGTCTCTTTTGGGGCCCATATTTTAAATGCTATTACTAGAATAAATCAACTCCTTCTACAATTGTTAGGTAGGTAAAAACTAAGAAGCATCTTAAAGCATTTCCACTCTGTAGTTCATGCAAAAATGCAAACTGACTGAGTGAATAAGCAATGTTTCTCCTTACCTGAAATAGTGCACAACAGCTTGATGACATGAACCATCCATTTCCAAAATCTGACATTCATTGTGGCTGCTTGGCCAGAGAATGCAGTTTGCCTCATGCTGTTTTAAATATGATGCACTAAAAAGGAAGTGGTTAATCTAAAGAGAACTTCTGTCACACCAATCTTATCTCTGTAGTTTTAACCATTTCATTCAAAAAGGTTTCAGCTTCTTATTTTATTAAATAAACTATGCAAACATAAATTTCAAATGCTTTATAATTAAAGGAAAAAGTTAATTCCTTTTAACCACAATTTGACGAACTTCTCAGCTACCTATAGAGTTTCTTCTTTCAGTGCTGGGATTCCCATTACGCATGACTGTTCACAGTCACTTTAAAACATGTCAGGTAAGGAAGTGGGTTACATATTTCACATAGTTAAGCATTAAATCTACAAAAAGGTATAGCAAGTAGAAGCACAGGCAGGAGACCATTTCTGTATTTTCATAAGATGACTATATTCAGTTCAAATATGAGCAGTCTATCTCTCTGGATCTTGCTCACCAATATTAATATCTCTGGATGAGAGGACAGAGCAAAAAATGCATTCACTTGGTGCTGCTGCCCTTCTAAATACCGAGTGTTTGTACAAGAACCTTTCACCTGAACTATAGGAGGGTGTACTGTGCGCCTACACTAGTCATACAGTGGGTAATAATAGATTATAATAATTTATTTAGGTCTCACTTTTACCCAAACTGACTTACAAAACACAAAAGTATGTCATTGGTGTTACAGTACTTCTGCAGTGGGGTCTCTGGAAGAGATTAAATCAGCACACTTGTGGAGTATAGTTTAAGGCTGTGTCAAAATTAATAAAGTACTTAGAATTCCAATACTTTTGCTCTGATTAATTTTAAGTATACAAAAGTAATGTAAATGTTCAATCTACTTAAGCAAAAAAAAAAAGTTTATTAGTCCATGAGGCCTAGTAAATTTGTAAGAATCACATTCAGTGCTTATTGCTGAGACCCAGTGAGGCCCCAGGCCAGTCATTTAATTCACCATTGCTCCTACTTTATAAACATGTTTACAGTTATACTGTGCATATGAATGGTATGAAGCAATGCAGCAAAGAGTCTATTAAATAACAAATTGCAGATGTACTGAAGTTTCACATTTAAAAACAACAGACAGCTATCCAGAGCTGCCCATTCCTATATGCTGATCATACATTGCATGTATTGCATTTACTGGGCGGAGTGGTGGCTCTGAGGCTAAGGTTGCCGGTTCGAATCCCCGTCACTGCCAAAAGAGATCCTACTCTGCTGGGCCCTTGAGCAAGACCCTTAACCTGTAATTGCTCCAGGGGTGCTGTACAATGGCTGACCCTGCGCTCTGACCCCAAGGGGTATGCGAAAACTAACAAATTCCTAATACAAGAAATTGTATAAGGTGAAATAAAAAAAAAAAAATGTAGGGCATGTAGAGGACTGATGGGGGCAGGTCAGCAATTTAGGAACTCCGTGGGACAGCCAATTTGTTTGCACTTGCCAGTTGCTTGGCTTACTTGACTTGAGTCAGTTGACTCTTCCCACAATCCTAATCTTAACTATTGTGTAACCGGGCATATTGTGTAATTTCACTGAAGTTTATGTAATTATGGGGGACTGAAAGTTGTAGGGCAGTTTTAGGCACAAAGCTCATTAGCGTGGAGTTGGAAGGTTCACTGTTGGCAGGAACTTAAATGGCAAAAAGAAGAAAGACATGAGGTAGTAAGAGTAAGGAGTTGTTTGGAAGGAAAATGTGGAGCAAAATATGGTGGGTATATGTGGGGCTCCTTGAATGGTTTACTCTCCCTGTTTGTCAATATTTGCACCTAACTGCTTACCCTCTATTTTTGTCTATTGTTTTAATTAATTAATGATGGGCAATTTAAAGAGGACATTGGGGTAAACTCTACTCTTTATGAAAGGTACCCAGGAGAGTCAGGACTTTGGGTTTATATCTTATTGGAAGGATGGTGCCATATTTACAGCTAAGTGTCCCCATCACTACACTGGGGCATTGGGATCCACACACGGACTACAGAGTAAGTACCCCCTGCTGGCCTCACCAACACTTCTTCCAGTAGTAACTCAAGCTTTTTTTTTTAGGTGGTCTCCCATCTGAGTACTGGCTTGGTCCACATGTGCTTAGTTTCAGGTGGATTGCCTGTTCTGAAGCACAGGTGGTATGGCCACTGACTTAAAATACACCCACCTCATTTAAATACATCTCATCATTTAATCCACCAGTAACAAAGGAATAACATTGGCGCTAAGAAATATGACATGGAAGCCTTTAAACAAGAACTAAAGTGTGAAACTGATTAAACATCATGTACAATAAAAAATACACAATCCATTCACTAACTGCATTAGATGAAGTTGGATGTAACACAGTTAGGTAGTAATGAACCCTGCGTAGGTTGTCAATAAAGACAAGCGTTTCAGAAAGCACATTTGAGCTGATAGACCTCACAAAGCCTATTGTACATCACTTCACATCTCTTGATCATAGGCAAAATGAGCTCTCTGTTTGTGCTCTTTCACAAGGCTTCAAAGGTACTATTCAAAGGAAAACAGAAGGAGCTAGGCATGTCTTGATGACTGACTAACTTTTTAATGTCTTATTCAATCTTCACACCTACTCTCACCTTTTCTCCTTTCATCTGCTCTGTCTTTATTCCCTCGTTCTCCTCTTGTTATCTTCTCCTTTCTTTTCAGTTGCATGTCTGATCCAGGATATACAGCCAAATTGTTGTGTCTTTCACCTTCTTTTCTTTTCAGCATGGAAATAACCATTAGCCTTGTTTTTTCCTTAGCATCCAATATGTTTGGCTGATTAGTGACAAATGTCTTTAAAGACCAATTACAGGTATTTTATTAGTTTATTGCTCATGAGTTGTACATTCTATAAGACTGGGATAGTTCATTTTTCTGTCTGCTATTTAACAATGTGTGCAGACATTTACATTTAACAGATTTACAAATCATCTTATTTGATAGTTGTAGCTCTTTTTGTATTAGCTTATCAAAAGTTGAAACTGGCCATCCATTGTAAAAGTTTGTAAGGGTTTGTTAATGTAAGTAAATAAACTTTACATAGAAAGAGTTATCTTATTATCATCTGCAATTTCTTAGAAATGACTTGGGCACTTCTGAGTATAAGAAATGGTTAGCTACTGTAAGAATCTAAAAGGTAAAATGATCGGAAGCATCTGGTGTGAGTTTACATTTTGTATGTTACAGAGATGTAAAGGTAAGGCGGAAGACATTAAGTAGAAGTGTTACAGACCTCCTGTTGAGTGTTGTGAGGACTTAATTAGTTATGGTTCTCTAGTGGTTTTCTGTGTATGTGTGGGCTGAGAAATGAAGGATGCAAACTGATGTAACAGCAAAGCCATAGCTCATAAAGATCACACTACATATAAAATGCTCCACCACTAATCTGATGAATACTAACTTCTTGCAAAACAAGTGGTGCTTTAGAGGACATCATGACTTTGATGTGTTTATATCTGAGCATTTAGCTTGCATTTAGTTGCAAGGCTGCAGGTGAATTTGGTGAAATACGAAAAGTACAGAACTCTAAATAACTGTATATAGTTATAAATAAATAAATATCTGAAATACTCAAGTTCCACTTAATGTAGAAAAAAAAGCTTCCATTCTTTCCATGGCAGAGTCAATCAAATTTCTTTTTCTGTGAGGGGTTATCTAATTATAGAATATTTTCAGGCTTCCCCTGCAGCTGGTCAAACATTGGGTCATCACTAGGGGATGTTTAGAACATCTCAGCTCTCTTTTATCTATTTGGAGGCACTCTAGTTCTTCTCTTCCAGACTTACTCTGTTAAATGGCTAATTTTTACACTTTGCATCTGTGATCCTGTTCTGTCAGTCAGAGCACACAGTTCTGACCACTGTTGTGGGGAATGGGGGCATACAGTGATTGATAAATTGAAAGGATTGGACAATCCATACATTAGACTCCTTTGCCATCTCTTTCATGAGAAGAGTCTGAAGTACAAAAACACATCATCTAGAGGAAACCAATCCCCTTTCACCTAGTGAAGTGCAGCCCACTCTTTTCAAGAAGAGAACTGAAATCAAAATTATTAGCTCTTATGTGTTTTCTCACTGAACAACAAATTGCAGAAGAATGTACTAAGATTCAGCCCTAAGACTTGAAGAATAAAATCATTCTCTAGAAGAAAAGATGCTACCACAAATGACCCAAAATGTATATTTTCCAGACTTTTCCAGCAACTTAATTTAATGACCATGACATTCTCAAATCAAGCTTAAAACAAGATGTAACCTTCTCCCATTCAGCAAAGGGACCAAATGTCAAATAGAACAACCCAAAATCCCACAATCTGCCCAAAGCTTTAAGCATTTTATTTTAAGCATCCATTCTCACACTGTGATGTGGGTCAGGAGTATCAAAGTAAATATCAAAGCATAGACCTGGTCCGTCTGCTTTTTAAGTTCCAGCCGACCTGTTTGAATTGCAGGATGGAGTTAAACAGACCAGGAGATGCATATGCATTTCAGAAACTGTGATGTGACTTATTTTCAAAAGCTCTAAAATGAGAGCAAATCCATAAGCAAAGTCTAAATGAGAACTGTCAAAAACTATTAAATTAAAGTATGAATTGTCACCATAAACAAGACTTGAAAATTCTAACCATGGCAAGAAATTGAAATGCTATGAGTTGTCCATCAGAAAGCTTTAAACATTATAAGCACAAGACTGAGTTAGTCTGCTTTAAATCTGTACTCTTAGACACTGTACGGAGCACTGAGCAGAGTCATAAGGCGGAGCAACAGGGCTAAAGGTCCAAAATGGTCACATGATGCACTTAAAATTAAAAGGCCGAAATATTTACATTTATCCTAAACTAAATTAATAGTACAAAACACATATGTATAAATATTCCTTGAGGTTAGAACTCTCAAATAATCTATCACAGGGAATGGAACTATTTTAATTAACACAAAACACATTTCTGACAAGTTGTCCCAATTCACAAACACATGCAGTGTTTGAGGGATACATAACAACCTCCTTACCTTTTAATCCCACAGCTGCAGACAAAAGTTTTTGTATTAATTATGTGACGTTGTTAGAACATACCTTGATCCAATCAAATCATATAAAATCAGTAATACTTTAACAGAAAATTATTAAAACACTAAAAGTAGTAATAGCAAAAATAGAAAATGTATTTTGAAAAGAGCCTTAAAGGTTAGAAAATGTATTCATAAAGAGTCCAATTGGAAGATATTTCGACAAAGATATGGATGATGGTGAAGATGCGCCTTTTTAAGTCTTGGTAGTTTCTTTGGGAATGTCTGGGTGACATTCTTCTCTCTCCTGTTCTTATTTTCTATTTCCGTGCAGAATACACAACTTAAAAAACTTGCTTTGTGTACTATTAGATTTAACAATGATTACATGTATAATCAATAACCTTAACATCACTGCCATGTTTGCTTCTTTACATCAGTGTTTACTTTTCCAGGCCATGTCCCTTCTGATCCTAATCACACTAGACTAATAAATTCTACAAATATGACTAGTAAGCTGTTTTAGGATTCTAAAATAATGATCTAAAAGATACAGTTCTGGGTTTTGGTTTTTGGAAATAAAACTTTGGTACTTAGTACACTACTTCATTTCCAGGTTTTCGAAAAGGCAATCATGTCCTAGTCCATTTGTAATAACAACATCGTAGTTAGACATCCCAAGCTGGTGAGGTTGGCTACATCCGAGTTGTTTTTGAGATCTTGTTACTTGTACAACACTGTTCACCTACAGATTCGCTCCTTTTCTCTTTCATGCTTCCTCAAACTGCAATCCTCTCTCCCAATGAACCAATCTTGCCATTGCACAGGACATTTTAAAATCCACCTTGATGTCATCCCGGACAAGATAGTCCCGATTAGGTCAGTCCTGAATTCTGTGTGGCCAGTGGCATATATTACTTTTCCTGCATCACTGCTGACAGAACTTTGTTTCCTTCATAATCTTCAAGGCCCAGTGGATATTAGCTGAAATTCAACGTGCAAATTCAGCAACATTACATTTGAATGTTAATATTTTTTCACAGAAACCTGTGAGATGCACAACTACAAAAGTAGACAAAAAAAAAAGCTTACAATATGTCTGATTTAAGGGAATACTGTAATGCAATTTGTGTTTGCAATACAAGAACTTCACCCTGGAACTGAATTTTTTCACAAGGCTTTTTTGGATTCCTATTTCATATTTTTAAAACAATACATAAAATTTAGTATAAGCTAATAAGTACCTGAAGGAGGATGTGAAAATAAAAAGCAGAATTAGTTGTTACAGTAGTTGCTGAATTATAAATAAACCACTTAAACTTGAACTACAGTTCACTGGGTATATGAAGAGATTAGAAAAAAATTATAGGTGTATAAATACAGAATGGCCCTTAATAATCAAATATCACGGCATGATATTGTCAAATCTACTTAATCCAATTCAGGATTGATGCTGTCAGAGTCTGTCCCAGCAGCATTAAGCTTAAGACCAAAACCAGCTGACTCCTGCACACGCTCATACAGGACCCATTTATAATTAGCAATTAACTATGGCATTACCTGAAAGCCATTAGGGATGTGGAAGAAAAACTAGAGCACCCTGAAGATAACTGACACATGGAATGTGGAGATAGTACATGGACAACAACTAGGGGCAGGACAATGCTGGTCCTGTGAAATATATGTGCCCAAAAAAGAAAGAGATAAAATTAACATGCCATAAGGGTACAAAAAGCATATATACAGTATGGCTAGCAAAGGTTCTCTTCATTGCTCATGTTTATTTCTATAATGGGTTAAGGTAAAAAGCAAATTTTAACCCATTTTTTAAAATGTTGCCCCTTTTCTCATTGCTGACTGAAACACAAGTGCCCCCACTTTCATCTAAACTACCTCCCTATTGATTATCAACTTCTCTGCTTTCATTAGTCAAGAATATGCACTTTTTGTGTATAATGCATTCCATAATCACCATACTGTAGCTTATTGCTGGTTTGGAACCATGAACACTACATCTTTGTATTTCTTGGTTTAGTGTGGTTTCGTAAATTGAAATTTAATCCCACATTATTAAACTGGACGAATTGAATCTATGGACCACAAAAAGCATCTACAATAGTGTTGGGGGAACTGAGATTCACAGTAATTACTGCGGCGACACCAGTGGTTATATTTGATCATTTTAAAAAAAGGAATTAAAGTTGATTTGTTGAACGTTAATTTCAAATTTGCGCAAATCACAATGCTGTATTGGTATTAATGCCTAAAATTATAACTGCCTCATCATAAAATGGATATGAATAAACGTCTGCCATCAAAAAGCAGTAAATGTTACTATTGCAGTCTTCAGTCATTCTCTTTCTACCATATTCTGAACAGCGACTTGACATGTGCTAAAAAATCACATCTTATTCTGTTTTATCGGGGCTTATCTCTATCACACTTAGTAAGGGGTGTTTTTTGGGGTGTTTTGAAAGAAAAGATCGTGTCTCCCTAAAGGTTTGTATAAACAGTGCCCCAGTTTTAGACCTGTATATTACTCAGAAAAGGGTCTAGATGAATATAAACGGAGAAAAACTGTCTTTTGGAAATTCCACACAACCATCAATGAGGCAAAAAGACTGTCAGTCAAAAGCTGTAATCCAAATGAGGCTGTTGTCCAAATTAGTTGAGTAGAAAGTACTTTGCCCACAACCTTAAATTAAATCCCACTTTGTCTGGTACAAAATCTTGTGTGCCCTGATAGTGGTGTCCTCTCACCGTTCCCAGAGCACTTTTGCTGCCTGTTGGCATTTGTAGCCATCGTGTTGGCATTGTTTGGATTGTGAGTTGCCTCTCCCCATTACAATCCCTCTACTATTTAAATTGGACCAACGGCAATGTACAGTAGAATTTTATGATTTTGGTTCAGCCATTTTTTGGTGACTGGTTAACAAAGAACAAACAAACAAACAGTTTATGATTTTATTTATACAGATTATGCATAGTATACTGTATATAAACAACACATACATACAGTAACATCTCAGTTAACAAATCCTGTAAAAATGAAGCTCGTTCATAACTAAGTCGATATAACACGTGTAATGGCACATGCGTATATTCAAGTACCAGTCTGCTGGTACCCTGTCACAGATATTGTCATTGATATTCTGTGTACTGTTGAACGCAAACATGTTGTACATTATGTATTTAGTTGTTTCAGACATGCTTTATTATATAAATATTTTTTATAAATGTAATAAATATAATTTGCCTATTCTGTCACAAAAGCACCACACTGCAGAACCTTTGGGGATAGCATCTGGTTACGAAAGGTGCCGGTGCAGAGCATGGAAGAGGCAGCACAGATAAAGAGCACTTACCTGAAAGCACTTCGGAGATGCTTCTCTGCTGCTAAGATCCAATATTCCAAGGCCAATAGCAAGTTTCCTTAAAGAGATGACATTCTCACAGAACTGGGAAAAGTGGGGCAGATGGTGTTGCTTCTGAGCCCAACTGAAGTGCGAGGTGGAGCCAGCCATGTCTAATCAGTAAATAAGGCTGAACAGAATGTGTGGAGGTGCATGGAAGGACCTGCCATGTCCAAGTAAGGAGACTTCAAGCAGCATGAGCCCTGCAACATCTATCCAAAACACCACCACTACCACCATCCACCCCCACCCATATATACTTTATATGCGTTCTTCTTCTTCCATACCATTACACTGGCCTTCCTCCTATCATCCAGCCAAGAGTTCACTGATACCTTTACTGCCTAATGAACACCCAAACATGATTTTGCCATAACTATTTTTTATTCTCTAAACAGTTCAACCTTCAGTATAGATTACCAAGTCACTTATAGGGTCTGGTGAATCCCTCCTGAACTCATTGGTCATCTGACTAGAACCCCAGATGTCCACGCCATCCCAAATCCTATCAAATATTTAAATGTCCATGGTAAACCTAGGTCAACTGTCAAGTAAAATGAATGGAAGAGAACAGCATATTACTTTAAGAGCCCCTCAACTACCATCTGCTAGACTGGGGAAATTCAGACACAATATTGTCTGACGTGTAACTTCCTTCCTGTAACTTCATGTTGGCTACCACCGCCTGGAAACATCTTCCTTAATAAAGAGGGACAGCCATTATCATTGTGTATTTTGTCAACTTTCCAGGTGGTGTTCTTAAGTTTGTGGACATCACTACTACCACTATTTCTGGTGTACTATATATTATTAAGGGCCATAATACCCCCCTACTGGAGGTAGTCCAATTCCTCTGCTGTGGTCACAAAAGTTGACCAAAATGCTGGTTAATATCCCTCTAGGACATCTTATAGTCCATACCCTGTTGTGTACCACACAAAATCCTGGTCAGGTCATGTTATTTAGTAAAATAAATACTATAGAAGTAGTAAATAAACAGTAAACGTAAAATGAAACTGGAAATGAAGTGTTTTTGTGAAGAAGAGAAACTGTTTAAAGGTTGGGTCTTGCTTGGTAAGAGAAGTCAGTTATTAGCTGTTTTGTTCCACCACGTGTTTGTGGCTTTTTGGAAGACCCCACAGGCTACAACTTTCACTATCACACGGAGCATATGAGACTGATATGCTTAACTTTATAATGAAAATATTTACACAAAGATTTTTCAATGCACAGCTATTTTCTATATACTATGATGTATTAGTTAATGTAATGTTTATTCTATGCAATGGCAATACTTATTATGAGAGAGAGCTGGATCTTATGAGGTAAATGGGCATCATCAGTGCTGCAAAATCCAGTTTCTCACTTGCATAAATACTACAGGAAGTGTGTGAGAAGAAAGTCATTACCACAGAGGTAATATGATGTCAGGGACAAGTCTATAGTTGCTGTTGGGCATGGAATACTAAGAGCAGGCAAACCTTTATCCATGTTGCCCATTGCTTAGGTAGGATAAACTGAGATGTACACCAGTGTCTTCATTTATCAAGCTTCTCAGAGTAGGAAAATGGTCATAACTATCTAGGCAGAGAAGCCAGGCATTGTCAGCCAAGGTGAAAGTAGTCCTTTTTGTTCACAGGTAAAATACATCATTGTAATAATGATGATACAAGTGTCATAACCAACCATTTTTCAAATTTTACATCAGACTTTGAAAGCCCTTACAACGTGTGAGGTAATACATAGATTAATACATTTCTCTGCCATTCCACATGAGGTAATGTTAAAGCAAGCTGCATTCATGCAAATTACTGGTCTTCCTGGAGTTGTTGGTGTGATTGATGGCACACAAATTAAAATAATTGTCACAAGTGTGGATGAGCATACATATCTGAATTGCAAGCAATATCTTACAATGAACACACAGGTGGTTGTAAATGCAAACTGTATTGTAGTAGCCAGCACATTACCCTGAAGATAAGCGGTACTGGATGGGTGATGACAGCGAAACATCACACAGGAACACTGAACTTTGCATTCTACAAATCCCTGAAATATTCATTTTGCTCTTTACAAGTCCAGAAAGGTTCAAGAAGGCAGGTGCAGACTCCCAGTGCATTAGATAAATACAGCCTCTCAGAAGATAATGGGGATGATGAAGAAAACATAGACGGTACACTCCTCTGGAAAATGATGGAATAGTGAACATGAGCTCAGAAACAGCGTAAGCAGTGACTTTGTCTTAATAACTGTCAGTTTGTGAAGTGTTTCCTATGGCCATAACAGCGGGAAGGTTATTCATCTGGAAGTGCGGCTGTGGATCAATCATTGTTAAATAAACAGACTGTTATCAGGCTTAATTCACATTTAGTGTGTGTTTTGGTCTTTGGATCTTGGTGCTCATTACAGATATATTCTTCATGTTTTTGTGAAGTGGCAATAATTAAATGTACCATAGCACAATATCCTTCCTTATTATGTTTTTCTTCTTCTTCTGCTACTTTGATTATTATTATTTGTAAAAGATGCCCCGGACACAGACAGACATCGAGACAGCCAGGTCCACAACACACATGTTTATTTGTCTTTTCTGCAACACAGCACTCACAGTTCACAAACCAGCACAATAATGGCTCAGTCCTTATCTCTGTCTTTCCTTTTGCCGCCTCTACTCCTCCCGTCGCAAGCTCCGTCCTCTTCCACCTGACTCCAGCTCCCCGAATGGAGTGAGGCGACCTCTTTTATAGTTGACCCAGATGTGATCCAGGTGCTTCCTGATGATTTTCTGGCAGCACTTCCTGGTGTGGCGGAAGTGCTGCCCTTGCACCCGGAAACACTCCGGGCGCTACCTTGCAGTGATCATGGGCACCAACAGGGATGAGCTTCCAAGCTCAGTTCCCGTGGCCCCCATGCAGACCAGAGGTATTGTCCCTCTCCGGGTCCTTCTAGGCGTCCCAGGCTGGACTGAATCCCCAGCCATCTGCCACATATTATTATATATTTGTGCTGAAGCCTTACTGATAGAATCAGAAATCTACAAAGCGTTATCATCATTTCCGAGGAAGCTACAAAACTCCTCCATCAGTGCCAGTTTGTGGCTTGGGTTGCCGTAAAATCATGACATTATTCATTCTCAAACTACTGCTAGCAGTATAGGACTTGTCCTATTCTGAGATAGTACAAAATCTTATCTTAGTCAAGACTTTTATTGCAATTCTTAGGAGTAATTCTGACACACCATGTTACATGACTCTAGAAATAGGGTGACTAAACGTTAACCACAGTACAACATTGAAGTGAACGTATGCTGCAAGGTGTGAAGGAAACAACTGAGTTTCAGACTCCAGGCAGGTCTAGGCTGAGAGAATGACATTAGGGTATCACTGCTTAAAAGTATTGTGTTGGGGAAGTGATTCTCACTTGAGCTAAAGGATCAAACTTGCTCTGTCATGCTGACTAAAATGTGAATGCTTGTTTTGATTTTTTGTGCCTTATGTTCCCCTCAGTGTAATCTTGCCTCTCACACTTTGTTAAATAAAAATGTTTTACCAGCTATCTTGTCCTGAGAATATTAATGATTTATAAGGAAGCTCAAGCATGTCCGCTGACAATGTAAGCACTGATTCAAATATGATGTATACATGACTTTCCTTATATAAATTTGTGAGATTTAGTAATAAAACAATTAAGACCAATGCTTTACCATGTGGAATAAAATGGAAGAAATATACCATAAATGACATTTTTTATACCTCCTTTAATCTAATTTATGGTGGGCCTATCCTTGAAGTACAAGTCAGAATCCACCTCTTAACCATGAATCAGTCTCGCATTGCTCACTCATATAAACTGCCACACTCAGGCCATTTCGCAGACAATAGCTAATTAAACCTGAACATCACTGGGCATGTGGGATAAGAAAAGAGTGCCGGGAAAGAAAGTCAATGCATCAGAAAAATGTGCAAACTCCATATAGGCAACTACCGAGTGTGGCATTTCCACCCTAGATGCCAGGTCTCTGAAGCAGCAGCACTACCCACTGCACGACCCTGAAGGAATAAAAGTATATCTACAGCAGTTGGAAAAAAAAAACGTAACTATAATGTAATTGATCCAAATCTATGCTTCACAGAATAAATTCTATAATATGACAATCAAATATTAGATTCGGTAAAACATATCTAAAAAGTTTTAAGAAGTCACATGACTGAACTCATATATCACAGAAACTGTACTTAAAACCCCACCCTCACCCACAACAGAGAGATATTTAGCAAAAGCTCTTATCAATTAAAACCACAAATGTTTAAGCTCAGCAAACTTTTTTTAGAACAACATTAATGAAACATTGGCAAATTATAAAGAAGCTTTGCACAGTTCCATGCCCAGAAAATTAAGTTTTTTTCTAGGTTCAGACAATATAAAATATAATTTTCTTATTGAGTTACAAAGGATGCATTCATATTCTTCCAACTAACCTGAACTAAAATATTAGAACAATCTAGACGAGAACAGGCCATTCAGCACAACAGCGCTCGCCAGTCCTATCTACTTATTTCTTCCAAAATGACATCAATTCTAGTTTTGAAAGTCCTTAAAGTTTTACTGTCTACCACATCACTTGGTAGCTTATTCCATGTGTCTATGATTCTTTGTGTAAAGAAAAATGTCCTAATTTTTGTGCAAAATTTACTTTTAACAAGTTTTCTACTGTAGTCTTGATGAATGCATATTAATTAGTAATTAGTCTGCATACTAATGATGTAGTGAAGGAAATAACCGTCAGTTTATGACCTTATAGTCTAAGCTAGTCTGAAAAAAACTCCAAAGACTGCTGTTTGTACCTCCTATACCACCTTACAAATAAGAAATTGCCTTTTCCCAAAATGGTTTTAATGTTTAACAGTCCTAAAACAGAAGTCCAAGGGAGGCCAGAGCTACCTGGAATTGTTCATAATTAGGGTCTAATAATTGATAAATTTTAGTTTTAATTTGGAGTGGTTTGTCTGGTGTTCAATTTACAATTGATTTATAGGGTGTTTTGCACAAAGTGAAAAAAGGAATGTTGTGAATTATCAATGAGGAATAATAATTTTAGGGTACCATAGAATTCATCTTAAAGAAATAGCATAAAGGGTTAATAAATGGCACAAACCTTTGCAGGCATATCAGGAAACCAGATAAAGGTCAATTGAACAACAAAATATACCAAAAGATGACTAACATACAACTAAGAAATCAGCAGATGCCCTGTAAAACAACCAGAACGGGCAGTTGTTATATGCACATAAATTTCAGGGGTGGGGGCTCAACTCAAAGGTATAAGAAGAACCAAGGTTATTATGGTTAACGAAAACTAAAATCAAAACTGAACCTATTATTAAAAAAAATTTTTTCGTAAACTGAAATAAAATAATTAACAAAACCGAAATGAAAAATCTAAAACTAAACGAAACTATTAAAGTTACTGGAAAGACTGAAATAAAATAATAATTTACTAAAAATAATTTTAGTTTTAATTTTTGAATGAATATTCTTGCTGTTAGTTTTTAACCATTATAATTTTTAGCTCTAAAACTGAAAGCCATCCACCACGAGCCACCCGCATGTATTCATCCAGTGAACGGCGGCTGGTGATGGAGGGTGGGTGTTCACACAGCATTTGCGGTGACAGAGCAAGCTGAATACGTGCATAAAGCATGTGGAATAGAAAGCAATTTACATGTCACCTTTCTTTGCACTTGTTGTATATCAAGATGTAATTCAAACGCCTGAAATCAGAATGTGCTGGTCAACAAAAACTTTACCATACGGACAGAAAAATCACAAGTGAGTAACGTTTCAGTTTATTTCTCAGGTGCCTGCTTTTTGTTGACAGTAATTCACTGCCACTTTGCACATGAAGTATACGAAGTATAGAGAAAGTATAGTAATCATGAAAAAAATTTGACCTCGAGATTTTGATGAATCTTGACGTTTTAGACCTCCCCGAGTCCTAAAATACAGTTTTCTGGAATTATGTATGTGTGTGTGTGTAAACAAGATAACGCAAAAACATAACTAGATAGATGGATGAAATTTGGCATGTGTTTGTTACACCAAAATTGTAGATCTGTATTAACTTTTGGGCCAAATCCTTCAACCGGAAGTGGTACTTTACCTGAGCACATACTCGATTTTTTTATTATTCATGCAGCTGCATAGTCTGATTTATTCAATGTTACTTTTATAATTATTTTTCAATATATTATTAATTTGATTTGTTGTTGATGGTTCTTTAATGTACATAATATAATCATTGTCTTGCAGTTTACTCCCCATATCGGAGTACACGAGAAAGTCTAGGGGAAACCATTCCTGTTTTTTGAAAATAAAATGGCACTGATTGAGAGACTGACAAGGTCATCATACATAAGGTGACCATCCATCCCCGTTTTCCAGGGACATTCCCCTTTTTCGGACAACTGTCCCCACTCAGAAACATGTCCCTGTTTTGTCCCCGGTTTAAGATTTTGTCCCCAGTTTCAGTTGTAGTTCACTTTTTTGAATGTATCTCATCACCACGATAATTTGAACTCGGTGCGCATGCGCAGTGTTTTGACGGAGGTTATGCTTTACCGCATCCTGCAACTTTGGTGAGAAATCACGTGATAAGCTTTCGCTTTGTACTCTGTAGTGTTTAGAGTCCCTACTCGTGATCTGTAGATTCTAAGAGAGGAACACCATGCTCTGCCTCTGCCTGTGGCTGTGTCTACGTGTGGCTAGCTTCTGGATGTGAGAGCAGCGTGGCGACTCTTTTCTTCCACCTGTTGTTTCTGCATTTTGGCGCAGTGATCCCTGTGATTCAACATGAGTGCTAAAAGGAAGTGTCAGTTCAATGATGGGCTTCAGCGTGAATTTTCATATTTGCATCCGACCTCGGATGCTTCTGTTGTGATCTGTAGTGTGTGTGACTCAAAGTTTTCCATCGGTAGTGGTGGTGGGAGAACTTCAATCACGGAACACGAGGGGAGAGAAAAGCACAAATTAGCTTTGCGAAGTCGAGCATCTTCAAAAGCAGTGACTCAATTTTTTCGAAGAGTAGAACTGTCAGATGCAGAGTACCAGCTGGCAATTCATGAAGGTACGTTCGCGTTCCACACGGTGAACCATAATCACAGTTTCCGATCCAGAGACTGTACAAGTAGTTTGCAAAAAAAAATTAGTGACAAAAGATTCGCCTGTGCCAGAACAAAATGTGAGACTCTAATTACAAATGTGTTTTCTCCATGGGCACGAGAAGAACTTTTGGCTGAAGGTAAGGATGTGAACTACATAAGCATTTGTGTTGATGTTTCGAACCATAAAAACACTAAACTTTTGCCAATCATGATCAGATACTTTAAATATGACTCACCTGAAATTATGAAAAACAAGTTACTAGACTTTGTCGAGTTGCTGGGGGAAACTGCAGAAAGTGTGATGGGAGTGCTTAAAAAATACGAACTGCAAAACAAAGTTGTTGCCCTTTCTGCGGACAATACAAACACAAATTTCGGTGGACTTTGGAGAAGAGGCAAAGAAAATGTATTCACAAAAATGAAGTCTCACTTGCAGAGAGAAATTATTGGAGTGGGCTGCAATGCCCATATCATTCACAATTGTGCACAATCTGCCTTAAACACATTGCCCATAGATGTTGAAGGTCTGGTCCAGAAAACTTTTAGGTATTTCCACATTTACACCGTACGTGTGGAGAGACTGAAGGAGTTTTGTGATTTTGTTAATGAAGAGTATCACAAAATTTTGGGATACTCAAACGTGCGTTGGTTGTCTTTAATGCCAGCATTGCAGAGGATACTGCAGATTTTCCAATCATTAAAATCATTCTTTCTGTCAGAGAACCAATGTCCACAATTCTTTGAGGATTTGTTCGAGAACCCATTAGCAGAAATGTGGCTCTTGTTTGCGCACTGTCAAATGAGCCTGTTTCATGACACCATACTTCATGTAGAAGGCAACCACAAAAGCACAATTGAGGCATGCGCTATTTTGAAAGATTTGATCCAAAAGCTGACAGCCAGGAAAGAAGACAAATTTATTCCTATGCTGGTTCGAGGTCCCCTTCGTAAACTTGAAGTTGATGGCCACATTTCAAGGGAAGCGTATTTTAGAACATCAAATACGTTTTTTGGCATAGCAATTTTGGCATAGCAATACATTAATGCATGGGGCAAACACTTGGATAACCTTCATGAATTAAATTGCCTATTGCTGAGAACAATTCCTGGAAGAAATGACTTTGAGAGGGCAGTGGAAACACTGCAAACCAAATGCCCTATTCTCAACGTAGATACTGACTTAATGTTTGATGAATTTACGTACGTAAAAGACTACCTGGCCACGAAGTTCAGTGACTGGACAAACCAAGACATAACAACGTTGCAAAAGTGGAAAGAAATATTCCAACACTTGAAAGAACAAGTTTTGCCACATAGCAACATAGAAAACGTAATTCAACTTGCATTTTGTTTGCCAGCCAGCAATGCGACAGTGAAAAGAACTTTCAGTCACATGAACTTTTTCTGGACACCAGAGAAATCGCAAATGAAAGTGCATACAATGCAGGCCTTGCTGACAGTTAAAGTAAACTTCTAAATGTCTTGCGAAGAATTCTTCCAGAAGCTCTGTCAGCCGGAAAACAAGGGATACTGAAAAAGATTCATTCCTCTGAAAAATACATTGCGGAAGGACAGTCCAATCAGAACACTCAATAAAAGGATGAGCCTGTACTGCGTGGGAAGGTAAGACGTGGATTTCTATCCACTTTAATAAACAATGCTATGGTTTAATTAACATTAAAATTAAAGGATGCTTACGTGTTACAAATTATTATTTTACAGTTTTGGACACATCACGGTGTCAATTTCGACATTTTTGAAGATGCCAGGAAAAAACATGTAAATTATCAGTAAACGGAATAAGTTTAATGTCTGTTTTGTCTTGGTAGAGTAATATATTGCTCTACTTTCCCCTATTGTATTATTAACATGTAGCCTTTGTCAGAATGCCTAATCTCACAGACTTACCACTGTTTATAAGGTATTATTGTACATAACTTATCCCCACCTTCCCTTCTATATCTATAACCTCAGGCAATTAGATGTAGTAAAAAGACAAGCAGAAGTTAAGTTACACATAAAATAATGTATTACTGATAATATTCATAAATAATAACAAAATGCAAAGTACATTTGAATATTGGCAACCATACAACCTGATTAAATGGTGATATGTAGTTCAGGTGGCACACAGACTTGTGGTTACTTAAATGTCTCTAGTTAAGGCATCATTGGTGCTCAGCTTTCAGCCACATGTCTGTTCAAAATGGCTGCTGAGCTGTGCTGTTCATTGTGTTCTCTTCATCATCACAGGTTAGCAAGAGAGATGCTTCTTCATCATATGTTGGTTGGTAAGAGAGAGATACTTCTACATCATCACAGGTTAGCAAGAGAGAGATACTTCTTCATCATATGTTGGTTGGTAAGAGAGAGATTGTGAGGTTAAACACACAACATTTATAGATGTTCTGTCCAACCCCTACAGCTAATAGGGCATCGTAGTACTTAAAGGCCTCTGAGACAAGCCAATTTCAAACAGCCATACTTCAGACCAATGGGGGAAATAGAACATCTTAACACCTGCCCCCAAACCATATGTTAAAGTACACTTTAGCCCATTTGCGGGGGTAGAAATGACTTTAGCAAAGAAACACTTGCCAAACTGGTTTAAGACACACATCCCCCAAATCCTGTCGTAAAATTCAAACAGACCCATTCCTAAATGTGTGTGTGTGTGTGTGTGTGTGTGTGTGGGGGGGGGGGGGGGGGGGGGGGGGGGGGGGGGGGGGGGGGGGGGGGGGTAAACACTAAATTACATTGCTTTGCCCAAATTAGAAATAAATGACATACAAAACATTTATCAAGATATATGTAAAATCTCCCATCACAACAATGTCCATACATTTAGTTTCTTGAACTGATGCAGACTATACAGAATGTATTTATGATTTACAAAATTGTCCACATTTCCAGTCCTTGCACAATCTTGCATTAAGTTTTGCTTGTTCGTGTACACTAGCACGTCGTAATGAAAACTGCATTTTCATAACCAGGCATGAATTCTTCTCGAGACGTATGTAGTCTACGCTCTACTAGCCAGCACCCCCAACCCCCCCCCATGTCCCCGGATTGGCCCAAAAACTTTTGGTCACTTTATCATACAAGATCAGCATATTGTTGCTGACCAATAATGTTTGCTTTAAAAACGTTGTTTAAAAACAAAGTGATACAAACCTTGTAAAATTCCTGAGCTGACAATGTCTCTACTGAACTACAGGTAGGTAGGCGAAGAGAGTCTACCAAGTGATGAAAAGCTAAATATACTAATGTGTTTTTGTATTTATGCTATATTTATTAATTTCTCTTTTTTTAGTTAATATTCACAGCTCAAAATATCTGATATTGTGAAAATAATCCAGTAGCAGAATTAAGTTTTAAAATATTTGTTCCCATTTTTCCCATTTTTCCCATTTGCCTCTCTCAAAATAGACAGTTGAAATATCATATTCTTTTGTTCTTAAATCAGCCATATCATACATATTGCATACCAGGGATTTTTCCTGCCTTGCATCCAAACCTGGTGTGGCAGGCTCCAGGTTTTCTGTGTTCCTGCTCTGTATAAACAGGTTTAGATAAAGTATATATTGTTAATAATCTCAGATGCTGCCTCTGTCATTTTGTGCCTGTCCATACTCTTATTACCTGCTCTTGCTGTGCTCATTATGGGTTTACTGTTCTTATGGTGGGCTATTCAAGTCTCACTGCCCCTAACCTTCATATTACATGCTTGTTTTTCTTTGTTTCCCTCAATACAGCTAGGTCTGCACACTGATTCAAGCCTAAGAGCCTCGTTCTTCTTAAGCCCCTGTGATTTTCATGGTCACACCTGTCAGAACACAGTAGATTCTGTTTTCTAATTCTGTAGGAGGCAAAATTTTGTCTATAAATTGCTTGTGCCTGAGATGGAATCAGAGATCAATATGGCTGGTAGAAAATAACAAAGCCCAGTATTTGAAATTTTTTAATGCAATATTGAAGGCATTCATTATAAGCACATTGTCGTTGGAGATGCTGCAGACATTTAGGGTAAAAAAAAACCTCCCACCTTAAAGTTCACCTAAATTTCATTACAAATTGGTCGTTTCTGGGCAGTAAAAGGAAAAGAAAAAAGTGCCAACAGTCAGCGCAGATTTGTTCAGCACAAATGACATAGAAAATATTTTAATACAGTGATCCCTCACTATATCGCGCTTCGCCTTTCGCGGCTTCACTCCATCGCGGATTTTATATGTAAGCATATTTAAATATATATCGCGGATTTTTCGCTGCTTCGCGGGTTTCTGCGGACAATGGGTCTTTTAATTTCTGGTACATGCTTCCTCAGTTGGTTTGCCCAGTTGATTTCATACAAGGGACGCTATTGGCAGATGGCTGAGAAGCTACCCAGCTTACTTTTCTCTCTCTCTCTCTCTCTCTCTTGCGCTGACTTTTTCTGATCCTGACGTAGGGGGATTGAGCAGGGGGGCTGCTCGCACACCTAGATGATACGGACGCTCGTCTAAAAATGCTGAAAGATTATCTTCACGTTGGCTACCTTCTGTGCAGCTGCTTCGTGAAGCGACATGCTGCCCGGTGCTTCGCATACTTAAAAGCACGAAGGGCACATATTGATTTTTTTATCTGTCTCTCTCTCTCTCTCTGTCTGCTCCTGACGGAGGGGGTGTGAGCTGCCGCCTTCAACAGCTTTGTGCCGCGGTGCTTCGCATACTTAAAAAGCCAAACAGCCCTATTGATTTGTTTGCTCCTTTGAAGAGGAAGATATGTTTGCATTCTTTTAATTGTGAGACAGAACTGTCATCTCTGTCTTGTCATGGAGCACAGTTTAAACTTTTGAAAAAGAGACAAATGTTTGTTTGCAGTGTTTGAATAACGTTCCTGTCTCTCTACAACCTCCTGTGTTTCTGCGCAAATCTGTGACCCAAGCATGACAATATAATAATAACCATATAAACATATGGTTTCTACTTCGCGGATTTTCTTATTTCGCGGGTGGCTCTGGAACGCAACCCCCGTGATGGAGGAGGGATTACTGTAATTGTAAAATTGTTCATATTCAGTACCTGTTTTTGATTATGCTTGTTTTTATCAGACAAAAACAAAACCAAATAGTAAGTTATGTTGTGTAGTGTAGTAATCTTCCACTAACATTAAACTCATATTATATCCAAACCCGTTAAGTGTACAGTTCTGTCTCCATAGTAGCTCTTTAACCATACCATAATTACTAAAACTAAAACTAATATATATATATAAAAATAAAATAGAAATGTCTTTGTAAAATAAAAACTAAATTAAAACTAAAAAAACATGATGAAGGAAAACTAAGACTAAACAGAATTACCAAGTAAGGCCAGAAGAAATATAGAAATAAAAACTAATATAAAAAGGCAAAAATATAATAACCTTGAGAAGAACCAGAATATAACAGACTTTTATTTTATAAGTCACTTGGATGTAAACCAACAAACTAACAAGAGTAAAATGTATGCATTGCTTGACACCGTATGTAAATTCAATAGTTTATAAAATATACCTCTACTTTTTGCTTCTCTGATCATTGTTACCATGCTATAACAGACTGCTTTTGAAGAATGCAGGAGTAATCTTTTAATTACCAGGAGTAATTAAAAGATACAATGAACATATTTTCTCCTGCCTGATAAGTGATTTGTTTTTTTAATAAGATGTTAAATTTCTACCCCATCAACTTCCTCTCTTTGTCTGAGATATTGACAAAGATCTCTTTCCCAGCATTGTTGAAGGTGGTCTAGCAGTGAGCTCCATGACAGTATTTGATAAGGTCTGAAAATGCTGCCAAAATTCTTCTTCTTCATAGTTAAAATATTTTTAAGCATGAGCATTGATGGCAGATTAGAGAAATTAGACAAATTCTCATTTACAAAGTTCCTAACTTATAAACAAATAAGTGTTTTAAGGGAATTCCATATTAAAAGGTGCAATTATCAATATACAAATATCTGAGTTATAAAACTTAGATGCTGAGGGGTTGAAAAAATGTATATTAACATTGCCTGATTGCTGTGCAGCTGGGGCACATATGCAATCACAAAATGCAAAGCCATTATCTTTGTTGAGCAAAACCTACTGGAGAAATTTTGATCAAAATCAAAAGGCTTCGATCAGTTTGTAATGTTTATAATTGTGCCAGGTTTCATTTGGATTTAGTGATATTACTTAGCATGTAAAAAGACTTGCATCTTTACACAGACAAACAGAGACAATACTCTCAAAAAATGTAAGAAATGTTTATGATGTCTAAACCATGTAAGGCTACCAATTGCAGGCCTTTTTAGTTGATCCTCCACTAAACTGAATATTTATGATGCTACTTATATCTCTAGAGATGAAATCCTCACTCACTCAAACTGGACTTCTACTACTCATTGTCTGCACCTGGAAACTCTGCCCACAAAAATTATGAACAGAATTGGTGACAAAGAATAGCCCTGGTAGAGTCCCACACCCACCAGGAATTGGTCTGACTTACGCTGGAAATGTGAACCAAGCTTTAGCTTCCAGTTGTACAGGCACTGAATAGCCCGCAACAGCTGATCCGATACCCCATACTCTTGAAGTATGCCCAAGAGGACACCCTGAAGGATGCAGTCATATGTCTTTTCCATGTGCACAAAACACAGGTAGACTGATTGCTCATACCTCCACAAACCCTCCAGAATCTTTGCACCGGTATAAACCTAGTCCAGTGGATTGCAAAATCCACACTATTCCATTTGAATCTAAGTCTCAACAAACAGCAGGATCCTTCTTTGCGGAACGCTGGTACAGCTGCCTCAAGGAGTATGAGGAATGAGATTCCCTGGGACCACCACCCCAGTTTGACAATACAGAGGCACTGTTCCCAACCTCCATGTAATGCTGCATAGGAGTGTCAGCCAAGACAGAACAACAAAATACAATCCTTTAAGAACTCATCCACTCTCAGAGTGTTGCCGCTAAAAGGTTTTTTAACTAGCGGAAGATTTCAGCTTCAGTGTTGGGCGAGTCCTCATCCAGGTCCTCAGAATCTGCTTCCTTAAAGTAAGGCATGTCAGTGGGATTTAGGAGGTCCTCAAAGTGCTTCTTAAGCCACCCAACTATATCACATGCAAAGTCACCATCACTCCATTTCTTCTATAAATTCCATGGACAAAGCACTTCTCTCTTTTGAGTCACCTGACAGAGTTAGTCATAATTATTTCGTGGCTGACAAAAAGTAATTTTCCTTGGCCTCACTGAATACTACCTATACCCTAAGTTTTTGCATACACCACTGCCATTGCCATACTCTGATTGGCCTATCGGTACCAGTCAGCTGCCAAAGAGTGGAGGATGTTCATTTTGGTGGCCTCTGGATCACATTTCTACATTTAGTGGAGGATGTAATAAATAATAATAATAATGCATTTTATTTATAGGGGCACTTTACATTAGCAGTAAATCTCAAAGTGCAACATAAAAAGTTTAAACAAAGGCAAAGCAAGATAAAAACAGAGATTAAACAACAATAATTATAGCATTCTTGTTAATAAGCTTTCCTAAATAGAAAAGTCTTTAGCTGTTTTTTAAAACAGCCCACAATCTGCTGTGTTCTTAGCCTCTCTGGTGGGGCATTCCAGAGCCGTGGAGCAGCGGCTGCAAAGGCTTGGTCACCCATTGTATGAAGTTTGGTCACAGGGGGGCAAAGGCGGTAGGTATTTGTAAAACTGAGGTTTCTTGTAGTGGGCTGTAGTATAAGGAGTTCTTTAAGATATTGTGGAGCATTTCCATGGATACACTGGTGAGTAAACAAATGTAGCAGTCTTGTTTACTTCACTGGACTGTGCCCTTAGACACACACTGGGGCGATTTGCAGCCGAGTGTGAAGAGGCCAGGATGAACGTCAGTACCAGCCAGAAAAGAGAAGCGCTACCCTAAATGGAAGAGTTTAAGTAATTTGGGATCTTGTTCATGAGTGAGGGAAGAAGGGAATGGGAGATCGACAAGCAGATCTGAGCAGCATACACAGTTGTACGGAGATTGTACCAGGCAGTCATGCACTCGATTTACTAGTTGATCTACATTTCTTTCGTCACATATGATCACAAGCTGTGGGTAGTGACCAAAAAAAAACTAAATTGATGATACATGTGGCAGAAATGGATTTCTTTTGTGAGGTGTTTGGGCTCAGCCTTAGAGATAGGGTGACATTCGGGAGGAGATCAACTTAGAGCCACTTCTCCTCCACATTGAAAAGATCAAGTTGATGTGGTTTAGGCACTCTGATTAAGATGCCTCAAGGATGCCCCCATGAGGAGTGGTTTCAGGCATATCCAACCGGGAGGAGACCTTGGGGCAGACCCAGGATACACTGGAGAGATTATATTTCTCTGCTGGCCTGGGAATGCCATATGGTATCCCCTCAGAGGAGTTGTAAGGAGGTGGCGGAATAAAATGGATCTCTGGGCATCTTTGCTGTGACTGCTGCCCATACGATGCAGACCTGGATAAGCAGGAAAAAATGGATGGATACTAGTATCTTTTCCATGGATCCTGTCAGATCAAATCAGATTATAACCTACACTTTATTTTTTATAAGCCATATAAAATGGTATAAATGACAGTAATGCTACATTATAATGTATACAATAATGCGACTGAAAGTGCTTTTCATAAAACAAATTTTTTTATGCATCTGCTTTCTATGATTCAGATAAGCAAGTGTCTCCCAAGAGTAAACGGCAGTAAGAAGAACTGGGGGACCAGATGGGACTGGGCAAAATCAAACTCCTGCAACCCTGCTCAGGATGAAGCAGGCTTAGAAAATGGTATAGTACAGTATAGTATAAACATGATCTGTGCAACTGTCAATCAAATATCTTTCAGAACAAGATGAAAAAATGATTTTATTTGTTTCTTCAATTTGTTTCTGAAAATCAAGGGCAAATTACATAGAAATTACACCTGTTGTTATGGAGTATGTATGTCATTTATTAATGTGTTAGACTCAAACAGTGACACCTATTTCCAGCATGTTATGCATATTGTTTGTGTGTAATGATCATTCTCTGCATATTGCTGTTGTTGGTAGTGGGAGAGAGTTCATTGGTATTGAATATCTGCTCATCACTTCCGCTGATGTCATCATCACCTGTTTAATATCCATTTTCTGGGTTTACCCATGCTAGCATATTGTCTGAATTTATTATTACACACAAACCAACACACTTTTTAAGATCTCAAGATGCTGGCCTATTAAACATTCCAAAGAATGACAAAATAACAGTAGGAGGTAAAAAATGTAGTTACAGGGATCCAAAGCTGTAAAAAGATCTTCCTGTTTATATAAGAGATGGTCCTTCAGTCTCACCTTTTAAATCCAGGCTAAAGAATCACTATTTTAGTCTAGCATACCCTGTCTAGAGCTGCTGATTAATTGTAGCTGTTGCATCTGCTTGACAGTCATTTGTAATAAAATATAAGCATTTTAATAATTATGAACTGTTACTAAATCTGCTACATTCTGTTTAACTTCTCAGTATCCTGATGTGCAAATTGGTGCCACTGCTTAACTGCCAAGCTGTTTTACCTGCCCATGGAAAAAACATTTGAGATACTAGGAGCATTGGAATCAATGGATGAAAAGATTTTGCAATTATATTAGATGGCCCAGGATTGACTCTACTGTAGAATGACCAAGAGGGATGGGGTAGCCAATTGCCCAAAGTCTCCTGGATTCTGACTAAGTCTTTGACTTTCTCTATTATATCTGACTGCAGATCTCCCAGTGGTTTACTTTCTCCAGGGACACTGCTGACTGGAGTTTTACTTTCCTCTCCTCCTTTATCAACTGACTAATGAATAAATTAAATTGAATTGAATTGAAACTGATACCACCTCCCACAACACCTTCATTGGCTTTCCTCTGAGCCTCATCTCCTCAGCTACCATCTTGGGACACCCTAGCACACATACTACTCTTCATGCAGCTTTCATCAACTTTATGTTCCAAAGTAGAAAGACTCCTTTAGAGGTCAGAATTAAGAAAAGCTCCAGGAATTTCTCTTTCTGGCTTAATAGACAAATTTCTCTACTTTTTCCAAAACAACTCAAATGCTGAAAGCTGAACAATAAAATTACACTTACCACATGAGCATTCTGCACCGTTCTCACACACTCTCTACAAAACAATTCACACTTGCCATCTGCAGACTACCTTCCAGACGACCACATCTTTTATGTACCCACTTCAGATGAAACATGCCTTGGGTTGATTTCTCTCAACACTTTTAGCACACACAGATTCAAGCACTCTCCTCTTCTTTACCATCCTGTGCCTATCTCTTACTGATAAAAGTGGTTGAAATATAACCTATATTTTCTGAAATCATTCTTATTCTAATTAACTTAAATCTTTCTTACTTTGCAGTGTCCATGTGATGCTTAATATGTTGAGTGTTCATGGTTATAACCCTACCAAATTCACAGATATATCTCATTTCATAATACTAATTAAATAATGCAGGTCATAAGTTAAATTAATCTAATCTCCATAATCACTCAACATTTAATTTCCATGAAATGTAATTTGCTTGGAATTCAATCATTTGTTTTCACATACATATATCAGAGACAGTTACAAACACAACTATCAAGTTGGAGGTGCAAAATTTAAATTAAGCGTAGTGCTTTCTGAAAAGGTGGTTGACATTTTATAAAGGAAATATGAGCTAAAAGAAACAATATAGAGAAAATCATTGCTCATTATATGAACTTGAGGAGAAGCACTGAAACGTTAACGATTGGAAGAGATAGTGGAATCTTCATGATCAGCCTAGAAGAATGTATTTACCTCATGGTGTTGTGATGTCATTAACCTTGTCACCTACACTGAAGTTTGTTATTAAAGGTGACAGCTCAAACATAAAATGCATAAAGATAATTAAGACAAATTTAAAGCAAAAGCAGGCAAATGAAGAATGTGCAACCTCCACACTATGATTGGGACAAATTTTAAACACAAGACTTGTTTTGAACTGTAATATTTTCAGCTAATTTGTGAAGCACTATGGGATCGTACCATCAGTAAAATATACTATGAAAAATATAGATTGCTTGATTAATAGAGGTGTTCATTTGTGTCCCTGTGTTAAATACCCTATGATGGACTGTTCCTGCCTTTGCTTTTACTTTAACATTTGTTTCCTCACAAACTTGAACTCTTTTTTACTGGTAACAAGAATGATGAAGAGATATAAAAATGAAGAGAAGATACAGCGTAAAACTAAAAATAGAGATTAGAATTATTTTGTTGCTGCTAATGTAGTGTTCTATATAGAATAAAAAATTAAGATGTAGTCCAGTAGATGGCAGTGAGTTAGTAGTCATTTTTAAAACCAGAATCAGCCTATGTAAAAGTGGCTTCAGGAGTATCCTCATGTATTTGTTTGATTAGATTATGGTATAAAATCAAGAATCTGACTTTTTTCCATCGGTATTGCCATGTGTCTTTTCTGACCTCCATTCAGTTCTCCTTTCTCCTTCTCTTTTGCTCTGGTGCACCATCTCGCTGTTTATAAAGTGTTTGCACTCAGCATGATGTGTAAGGCATTCTTCATTGGTCACTGACGGTTACTCTTTACCTTTCTTGACTTTCTCACCTCCTCTTCTGTCCAGAACCACTTTGGTGTCAATTTCTCCCCCTGCCTAAACAATATTTATGCAAGCAACACATTTCAGCATTTTTATTGAATACATTTTATCATTACGAAATATAACTAAATTCACTTGCAAAATTCAGTTTCTTAGGTTTTAAGAAAAATATATGTAAATGTGAATATTCTCAATTTGAACATATGTAATACTAGTAATTTAACAAAGTACCAAATTTAAAAGATATCCAAAATATAAAGATGTTTGTATGGCTGAACGTTTACATTTAGTGGATTCTGAAAGTATTCAGACCCCTTTTCTTTCAGCACACTTTGCTATGTTGTATATAAATGAGAGTTTTCAGGTTTTGACATATAATATATTTGCAAACATGTTTTTCATTTGTCCATTAGGGGTTACTGATTTTAGATTGATAGGCAAAAATGGCAAACTTACCTGTTTAAAATGAAATCCACAACATAATGAAGTGTGCAGAAAGTGAAGGGGTTTGAATGCTTTCTGAATCCACTGAACCTCAAATTTATTGTCATCTGTATAAAGTACAGTTTCACTGCACTTTATTATTTTCAGTCTGGTAAAGTGACCTCCCTTCTTCTCTACCCCTTCTTGAGAGAAACTATACTTAATAACATCTTTACATCCTCTAAAATCCTAAATTATCAGCATCTTCATTTTAAATTTGTACATAAACTTTACCTTTACCTTATAAACTTCATACTAAACATTTGACTGCTGATCCCATTTCTTACTCTTGCCTCTTACATATTCTTGGCACATTTCTCGTGTATTTTGGGATTCCCCAACCAACAAACATTCCAGTTTCTTCTTTTAGATCTACTGTTTCTGCCTACTGTTTCCATTAAAATTCAGTTTTTGCCTTACACATTCCTTCTCCAGGACATATCTAGTCTTACCAACAATTGTATTTATTATAGACTATTTCATCTGTTTATGGTCAATGCTGAACTTAATCATAACTTTTTGCTGAAAATCTCCTGACTGTTTCAGCATTGTTTTTTCATGGAAAAGATATTTCGGGAGAGCGTTCCTTAAAGCAAAAATCAAAATGCCTCTTTTCCTGTAGACCACAGTTATATGTTACATCTCTGTCACTACTCCCGTTTGTCTATTCTTACACTTCCAGGCTTTTAGGGATATACATCTCACAATTTCAATCCACTTGCAACCAAGACTAGAGTCCACTAGCTCAGACTTCATTCAGGCATGTCTGTTACAGCAGCTTATATCTTACTCCCTTGACTGACCTACAGTAGCTGAGAAAAGGACTTGTTTTTCCAACTCCAAGCAGAGAAGTAGAACAAAGCATATAAATAGGAAAGCAAGCATAATAAAGCTTTAATCTTTAAATAGTATAACTAGTGCCAGAAACAAATAGGGTAAATAGAGAAGTGCAATCCAACCCATGCAAACTGATAATACTAGACAGTAGTTTCACAGGCATATATTAATCTTCTAATCACAATGAAGCCTCATTTTTCACTAGACAGCTGTCTCTCATCTGCTGTCTGTCAGGTCTGCTCTCTCCCTCATCAGGTCATCATCTGGTCTGCTCTCTTCCTAGCCAGCTGATCGTTTGACTTTATACAGGTTACTTCCTTAGTGTTCCTGTCCTAGTCATTTGTCTGGGCTCATAAATCCTAAATCTGTTTCTAATCCCCCAAGGTTTCATTCTGCAGGGTGAAGAAAGCCTTTGCTTCTAAAACCTATTCTAAATTCTACCTGTCTCTGTCTATTCAGAGCTCATACAAATAAATCCATGATCCTGACATCATAGTATTGAAGCATTCTCTGCATTCAAGAATTGTACTTTCTGAACCATATCAGGAGTGTCAGCTTGCATTCAAAGGTGTTGCTTCTAAACCACGTCAGAAGCAAGCAGCTTCACACTCAATGGTGATGTGGATTATAGCAAAGCATTCATGTATAATCGGTTACAAGCACATTGCTGTGATATCTTCAAAATTGCACATCCCTGAATAGAACTAAAATACTCTGAATACTAAAGGTACAATGCCTATTTTTAGACTATTTATACCTTTCCCTTAATATATATGCTTACTTTCAGAAAACCAGACACATTATCATAAAACACTTGCTATCATAAAAACACAACAACAAAGTAAAATAATAAGTAAAGAATATTACTTCAAATAGTCCTTTAGCACACTTTATTCTCTTCAGTTTTAAGCATTAATTTATTCTTCACTATACATGCACATTTTAAATACGTTTCTTTCTCGATGAAAGAAAATTAACAGTAGTAGCAGTAATGTGGGTATTTGTTTGGGAGCTAGTTTTAATTTTTAATTTCTCCCTTTTGCTGTCTCTTCTCGACTTTCAGGCTTGTTAAGTCGATGAGCTTCTTCCTCCAGTCTTCACAGGCAACAGTGATTTTCAATCCTTTGAGTGCCTCTTTTACAGAGGTGATTTGAGTAGGATGGGTGGAGAGTGGCTACAGTTGGAGAGGGAGTAGAAAAAGAGAGCAAGATATTTCTATTCCATCCTTTTACCCCCACAATTGTAAGTGCCAACACAAAAATAGGCTTCATAGCAATAACTCCTGGCAAAATTGGAAATTAAGGTTAATGCTATCTTATGTAATAATGCACTACTTAATTTAAGACTACAAAATGTCAACAAAAGCTCAGAAGCAATGTTTCTATGACCAAAGAGTGAATTTTGTGAGCTGGAATGGCAAAAGTCTTATCACAAATTAAAGAGATATTATAGAAAATCTATAGAAAACTATAGAAATATTCTTTGACATAACAGGTCTAAACACCAAGATAGTATTTTTCCAGGATACCCACTTATTAAGCAAGGGTCAGTTTCGGTTGAAAAGAGAATGGCCTGGCCAAATATTCCACTACAGCCATAAAAAGAAAACTAGAGGTGTGGGAATCTTAATACATAGAACAATTTCATTGGTAGTATCAGATGTAGTATCTGATTCTGAAGGGCAATATGTGATTGTTATGGGTAATTTATTTAATTGTAAAGTGATTTTGATAAATATCTACACACCCAATGTGGATGATAGAGACTTTAAACAAAGCATATTTGCATCCATTCCTAATGTGAACCCCTCGAAAAATTTTAATGGCCTGAGACTTTAATTGTGTTTTAAATCCAGACCTGGATAGATTTTCAGCCACAGGGGTGATGACATCTAACACTTCAAAAAAATATTGATCATAACTTAAATCATAACTAAAATATTGATCATAACCCTTGCAGATTTCCAAATCTAAACTCAAGGGCATATTCCTTCTCACCAGTACATCTTTGTTACTCAAGAATGTATTATTTCTTTATAGATAACATTTTTTGTCCACAATCATACTTGCAAGTATGACACTACTATTATCTCTGACGACACCCTTTGATTATCATTATGCCCCACATACTTATCTTGCAGCTGGCGTATTAACCACCTGTTATTAGCTGACAAGAAATGTACAGAATTATATCCAAGCAAATTAATTTTTTTACAAACAAATGCATCCTCAGAGGTCTCTTCAGGAATACTCTGGAACTCTGAAGGCATTTTTAAGAGGACAGATTATTTCATATCTCTCCCACAAAATAAATCAGAAACCAAGAAGGCATCAGAGTTAATCAGTGAAATTACCAGAACAGATCAAGAACACGCCAAATTCCCAAATGAGGCACTTTATAGGAAAAACAAGTTTTACAATCAGAAATCAACATCTTCACAACAAAAAGAAACGGAAACAACCTCATTTTTAAATTGTGACATCATTACTATGAACACGGTGAGAAGACTAATAAGATCATAGCTCAACAAATCCACAAGCAGGAAGTTTACAACTTCCAATAATTACCAGCACAGACGGAAACAAAATCATTGACCATAAAAAATATAATGCACACATTTAGAGACTACTATAAGTCCTTACATTCTACTCAGTTTAAAGAAGACAAATTTTATTAAAAAGATTAGCAGAATTTATAGAAGCCAGAGACAATAAAATTCTGCCTCAAACTTTTTGCCACGTATTAATTACCGTCTTCCTAAGAAAACTAAGGACATATTACAATATGCATAATACATAAACCAATCTCACTTCTGAATAACAATGTTAAGATACAATCCAAAGTTCTAACTAGAAGGATTGAGAAAAATGCTTCCTTTGGTAATATCACAAGACCAAACCAAATTTATTAAGGCAGACACTTAGCTTTCAATCTCAACGCTTGTATAATGTAATATATTCACGCAAAAAGTCTAACATCTTATTATCTCTGGATGCGGAAAAAGCATTCGATATGATTGAATGGGACCAACCATTCACTACATTGCACAAATCTGGGTTTGGCCCAAACATACGTGCATGGTTCAAACTAATGTAAACCAGTCCAGCAGCTTCAGCTTAAAATTAACATTATTTCAGACTACTTCAAACTAGAATGTGGTACTAGACAAGGATGCTCCTGTCACCACTGCCGTTTGCAATCACCATACAGCCATTGGCTGTTCACTTTCAAAATGCTTCTTAGATAAAGGGGATTATCAGAGAAGGAAAATGGATGGATGGATGGATGGACTAGAAAAGAAAATATCACTATATGCAGATGATATGGTACTATATATATATCAGATCCAGAAAATACTTTGCCTGTAGTCCAAACAGCAGTAGCATAATTTCAAAAGATATCTGGCCTCAAAATTAATTTGAATAAAAGTGTGCTTTTTCCAGTGAACTCTCTAGCACACAGCATTAGATTGAATAACTTCCCTTTTATCATTGAAGAGCTCTTTTTCAACACAATTGTGCTTTGAGTTGCCTCAAAAGCTTGCTTATTGTAATCTTTTTAGCAACCCAATACAAGGTGTCATTTTGATTGATTCGCAATGCTGTCTGCATGAAAAAACTTAAACAAGATGTGCATAGATGGTGTACCCTCCATCTCTTTTTAGCAAGGAGAATTAACACTGTCAAGATAATTTCCTTCCTAAGCTTCTTTTTTCCATTTCAAAGCATCCCCATATACACTAATAAATGATTTTTAAACAATTAGATTCAATCATAACCTCATTTATTTTGTATTCAAAACATCCACACATCCAAAAGGCGACCCTACAATAACCTAAAGCAGAAGGTGGCATAGCTCTACCTAACTTTCAATTTTAGTATTGGGTGGCAATATACAAGCTATAAAAACCTGGACATTGACACAGATAGATGAACACACGCAAGCTTTTTCAGCAATAGAAATAAAATCTTGCATTAGTTCTTTATATTCCTTGCTTAGTACCACCGATAAATGCAAGTTATCGCCAATATACTAACAACGCAATTGTCCTTCATTCACTCAGAATATGGAACCAATGTAGGAAGCATTTCAAGATAGAGGCTTTTATCTGTGGCATCTCTACAAAATAACTACCGTTTTCCACCCTCTCAAACTTATACAGTTTTTAAAGTTTGGAAAACATATGAGATTAAATCACTTAGAGATTTGTACATAGATAATGTCTTTGCATCCTACGGACAATTACACTCCAAATGTAGCTTCCCATCAACACAATTTTTCCACTATTTCTAAATTAGAAACTTTTGCTAAACAAAATCTGCCTAATTTTCTTCACATCCTACCTATTTCTATTCCAGAAGAAATATTCATTAGTCCTGAGGACTCAGACACCATTTTTATAATATATAAAACCATTTTAAAGTCTTTCCTTCAAAGCTCCTAGAGTACATTGGGAAAAGGATGTCTTACTCAACATTTCAGAAAAGAAGTGGAAGGCATCCATGCACAGAATTAATTTTTAGCTCCATATGTGCAAAGCATACGATTTATTCAACTTAAAATGTTTTATCAAGGACATCTTTCTCATTTACAATTATCCAAAATGTTCTAGGCAAGATCCAACTACGAACATTGCAATCAAGCTCCAGCCTCACTTGGACATACAGTAATATTTTGGGTGTGCACCAAATTACATCATTCTGGACCAAACATTTTAAGTGCCTATAAGATGGCCTTGGTGTCACAATCACTCCTAATCCATTAACAGCTGTGTTTGGTGCACTCCCAAATGGTTGAGAAGGTCAAACAAATCATAATTGCCTTTACTTCACTACTAGCATGTGGACTTGCTCAAATAGAAGAATCCTAGCCCACCTCTTTTAAGATGTATATACTATTTGAAATTGGAAAAAATCAATTTTTCACTTAGTGGATCTGTTGAAAATTTTTAAAAACATGGCAAGGATCTCATCAATAGCATTTTAGAATAACCTTTTATATTGGGGAAAGGATTCTCGTCCTTCTTTTCTACTCTTAAAGTTTTACTCTGACTGTTGACCTTCCACTCTTTCTCTTGGGTGGGGGTTAAACTGAATTTAGTTTGTTAAATTTGTAATAAATATAATAAAAAAGTACCAAGTAACATAAACCAAAGTGTAAATCAAAATTTGTAGTCAAACAGTTTTAGATGGGACTATGTAAGCTGTCTTTTTGGATGATGGTGAATATTGACTTTCACATAGTGTAGGTGGAACACACTGTTTTACTTGCTATGTTACTATCACTGCAATGATTTGTACTTTATCGTATTTTATATTTGTTTATTAAAAAATATTGTTGTCAAATGTCACAGAGTTGATGCCAAACTAAATCGTAGTGATACTTTAAAAGTGCTTTTATATCAAGAATTTTTATATCATGCTTATCATGATGTCTATGGGTCACACACTACAAGCCATCGCAGTTTACAGATTTGCCCTGTAGCAAGTGCCAGTGGCCAGCCATTAACCTACAACATCCAAGATACAGCAGAACTACTCTCAGAATCAGTTTTTTGTTGGCTTGAGCTAAAGTTTGCTCTTTGACCTTGAATAGCAGTTAATTCTTCTTCCTGTTAACATCAGCTGAGCTCTAACTCACTCTAACTCAGCCCCCACCAGACTCACAGTCCCTCTGCCTCCACACTTTACCGCTCCACGGTGCAAATCCTACCGACTACACCAAGTATTTTGTTGTGCACTCATACACTTCACAAGCCATCTCAATCAATAGATTTGCAGTATGGAAAAAATGCTGGTGACAAGCCACAATGTCTGAATTACAGTGGCTCACAGAAGCAGGTTCTTATTTGTCTGTGGTAAACGAGGCTCCTTGACTTTGACTGAGCAGATATTGCTTCTGAACACTGTGTTCAGTGTTTCCTGGTGTCATCTCTTTCTCGCTGTTTCTCACTCAGCCCCCACTGTACTTCACCACACTTCCACCTCCACACATATTTAGTGACTAAACAGCATCATTTTATAGTTTTCCCAAAATAAAACCTATTTTTGAAGTGGCTTAAAATTAATTAAAAATGTAATCAATTAATAATGTTGTCAACAGCATAAGAACCCAACATTACCCATAATCAATCCATCCATTGATCCACCTAGTTTCCTGAGCTGTTTGGTTGTCAGAGGCTTATTCTCATAGCATCAGACACTAAACAATAAGAACACTGAAGAAGATGCTCCTTGGGACACATTTTTGTATGTATTCATTAACACCTGGCCAGTTTATACATGCCAAGTAGCATAGGCACTTAGGAAGTGAAAGGACACCACAGAACCTACAGAGAATTGACAAATAAATTGGAGGAAGAGCCAAAAAAGCAACAAAATGTTAATTAAAAGTATTTTATAGTATTTAATAGTTTACATTACATTTCTGAAAAACTGTTTTATTAAATAGCTATGGGTTTAAAAAATTGCTTATTATCAGCACAAATCTTCCATATCTTCATTGGTTATACTCTTTCATATTCATTGTAGATACATCATCTATTACCACTGTCATTTTGAAATACACACCCATGCTGGAAAGTCACTCGTTGGTATATTCTAACCTCATTCACTTCAAACTGCTAACAAAAATCCATTTATTTTGTGAACAACTGAAATAATGCTGACCCTTGATTTAGAGTACTGCTGCAGCCACAGGAAGGCATACATTGTGTTTTTTTTTATGAGTATGGGTTGTTTAAGCTTATTAAAGTATATATTTTTTACAGAGCCATGGATTAAAAATGGTTTGAATTAACAATGCAGGCCATTGTATTTTAATAATTTCCTAGCCCAAAAGAGTGAACTTTCCTTATAAACAAACCACACACAAAAAGCTTACTTTCTCATATCTTTATTGAAAAAACATTCACTGTTTATCATAAAAATTGATTTAGAAACTTGTGTTAACTGCACTAGGGCAAAAATTAATTCCAGATTAGCAGCAATAACTTAATTCAAATATTTCCTTCTTCTTGGTCCTTCTCTTGGACTTAAGAGATATTTTTCTTGAAATTCTCCCCTACAGAATTATTTCAACTCAATAATTATTGGTCTTTTTTCATAAATTTCTCAGAATTTTAATTTGGTCAAAGTCATGACTTTGACATATTTTTTTACATTTTTCTAAAATTCTTCTGTTGCCATGCTACATGACCCACATTCTAATAAGATACAGTTTATTTAAAGATATGGAAACATTGCCTTGCAGAATGTACTGGTACAATCCAGGATTTAAGTTGCCCCGGTCCTGGAATTAGAAAGTGGTCCCAAACAGTTATAATTCCACCACATATTTTGTCCGAGATGACTCTTATAAGTCTCTTATGAGTTTTTTTTTTTTCAAATATTCTATGTCTCATTTGTATTAACAACTTCAACCTTCTTTTTTTACTAAGCATTCTTCCTTTTGCCTGCAGGACCATCCAGATGGTCTGTCGCAAACCTGAGATGAAAGTGTTAGTTAATGATCTTTACAAGAGCAGTGGGTTTTCTCCTTGGGCATCTTGTTTAGTATTTTAAGATAACAATGAGCACTGGCATTGTCAAACATCACAGACACTTGCAGATCCTTAAGCACTAACAAATATTACTCCAGCAATAGTTTGTCTTGCTGTTAGAATGTCTCCTGACTACAAAAAGTGTTCAGTTTATACATTTTGTAGAGTATAATGACTTCTCAATAAAACTGAGGATCCAAGGGGTTCACAAATCTTTTCTAGAAAATAGCTGAAAAATTGGATTGACATGTTCAATAACAAACCTGAAAGTGTTACATTTTTTGTGTGTTCTTTGTTAAGCAGAGTCTTATACATGTAATTAGTAGTTTATGTTATACTATTACTAAAGGTTTATTTATTATTAAACAATAAGAGGAGCAAGTAATGGAGGAAGGTGTGGCCAGTAGGAGTGGAGTGCTGGAAAGGAAAAAAAAGATGTAGTTGGTGTAGCTCAACATTATATGTTAATGTTTGTCTTATTAACAGAACTGGCAAGTAGTTCCAAAATCTGGTAAGTTGAAAGTAGTGGACTATCCTCACCTTCTCTTACAGAATCGCATCTAGAAGTTACAGATTTTACATTGTGATGGACAGCCGGCAGCTCAACCCAGCACCCAGGACGTTAGATGGTGACTTCCCTGCAGCATAGCGGTGCCCCGGCTTCTTGCAGGGCACTATGGGATATGGAGTTTGGCTTTACAGCCCTGCTGAGTACTGTGGGTGCCGCCAGGTGATGCTGCAGGAAGACAGAGGGATTTCTGTTTCCCATATAGCCCAGAAGTACTCCCAAGTCATGGGGACGGAAGGACAGAAGTACTTCCAGGCTGACGAACAATACAACTCTCCATCTGACCTGGAGTACTGACAAGTCACATGGATGGAAGGACAGAAGCACTTCCAGGTCAAGGACTATATAAAGGACTGGTGGAGACCCAGCAAAGGAGCCGGAGTTGGGAGGGAGTGTGACAGAGCTTGCTGGGGGAAGAGGAGGAAAAGTATTGTGTTGATTAGTATGTATTGTGGATGTGGTGCTTTGGAGGCACTATAGAGAAGAAAAAGATTAAAAATCTTCTTGGTGTTTTTAAACCTGTGTCCAGAGTATCTGTCTGTTGGGTTTCACAGGGCAATAGCACCCCCAAGTGTCCACAACATATAGATAAAAGTTACTTATTTATACTATTTTCTGGAGAATAAAAAAGAAATGTGATTTTTTTTAATCAATGCCTATCTGTTTATAATTCCCTGTAGTGGAAAAAGATAATCTTAGTAAAATTACAGTATTTAGGGTTTATAGGCAAACTGCTGTTAGAAAAAGCAATGATTTCAGTTTAATAGTGTTGATGTTTCTCTTATTTTTTATATTAGAATCTCTCTGCCTCAAGTCTAAGACGTGTTGAAATCTACATAATTAAAGTAGACCTCATGTTTTTTATTTGGTATGTGGGTTGTCTATTTGGTCTGGTACAATAATACACACCTGATCCCTTTACTTCATGGTGGCCTTTTGCTCTTCGGATACAGTCACCCGTTTTGCTCTTGGCATCGCTCATCGAATTGACCACATTTACAGTCAAATAGTTATTCTGAGATAGTGTGATGGTGGTTGCTACCCATTGGACTAGTTTAGTAATTCTAGACTAGTCATGGTAGTGCTTTGTTATCATGACATGCACATCGATTTATCATTATATTTATTAATTCATTACCAGCCATTCAAAGTTATCAGTCCATTAGCATTATAGCTATAAACCTCATTCATGTGGCCTGACCAGGTGCAAAAAAGTTACTACAATGTTGCTGTTGCTAGCATATAACGTGAGACAACAGAATAAGCTAATAAGACCAATTTTAATATTTTTAGACCTTTGTTTGGTATTTTTACTATCCTTTTTATTTTTTTTTTACCTTTCTTCTGCTTGTTTTTCTTATTTTTATATTTTTCTTCCTAATCTTCGTAACCAGACAGACACACAGACACAGTGACACTTACACAGATACTTGTCCTTTTAATAAGGTGGATGGCATGTATTGTGCACAGTGACTTTCTTATATAATTATTACATTTCTTCTAGCTGAAAGTGTAGGTTATAACATAGACATTTATTTTTTAATCCATATCTAATGTAAATGCTTCAATATATAATGTAGATGTGTTAAGTGGGGCGGCACAGTGGTGCAGTGAGTAGCGCTGCTGCCTCGCAGTTAGGAGACCTGAGTTTGCTTCCTGGGTCCTCCCTGCGTGGAGTTTGCATTTTCTCCCCGTGTCTGCATGGGTTTCCTCCCACAGTCCAAAGACACGCTGGTTAGGTGCATTGGCGATCCTAAATTGTCCTGGATGTGGATGTGTGTGTGCCCTGAGGTGGGCTGGCGCCCTGCCCGGGATTTGTTTCCTGCCTTGTGCTCTGTGTTGGCTAGGATTGGCTCCAGCAGACCCCCGTGACCCTGTAGTTAGGATATAGTGGGTTGGGTAATGGATGGATGGATGTGTTAAGTCATTAGGATGATATTAAAAGGTAAGACATGGTTTATTTTGGCTAATTTCTGTTCCTAAGACCTGACGTTTGATTTCAGCACAATTTATTGTGAATATCTGTGGAAAAATGAGGATTTGGGTCCTATCCACAAGGCTGTAACTTTTCTTTTAATATTTTAAGACTATTCAGCACCTACACTAGACAAGGCCATCCTTGGGCAAATTTTTCCTTTTGTTCTTCTGTTTTAATTACATTAATTTACAAGCACATTTGAGAGCACCACGATAATGACTGAACATTATTAATTTTGCTTTTACAATTTCTTGTTCACATGGTGCAGACAGACTTGTGCAGTTAGTGTGAGGTGTATAATAAACACTTGAAATTATATTGTATTACAAAATGTTGCATCACCATTGTTTTATGGGGGTTTAGATAAACACTGAATTTTTAGCAAATGTCCTGTTTATGAAACACTTCATTAATGTTACTGATTATATTATACTGTTAAATAACTAACGTAATTAGGTCTACTGTTTGACACAAGAGGATAAACATAATTTGTTTTATAAAATTATAGGAAACATAGGAAAACAACCTCAATAAGAAATTGATTATTTGAAAAGTATGGAATTAGGGTTACACGAGGTTTAGACATGTTGTCTACCTTTTGTAAATATAGAAGTTGCTCTTCCATAGGTGACATCTGAACTAAACTCAAAAAGTGGTATCCATTAGCTGTTCCCAGCACATCCTCGTGCACCCATCATTGCTGGTTTATTTGACCAGGCTGACATTACCAGAAGCACAAGTTTCCACACCATCAGCCCCAAGGATCAGTTTGCTCAGCTGTTCCTCTACTACAGTTCAGCCACTTGAGAGTGCTGAATGATATTTTCTTCAGGAGAAAACTATTGAAACAATTTAGAATGTCAGCCAAAAGTAACATTTAATTTATTGAGAAACCAACCTCACATATAAAAGTTTCAGGAAAAAGAAAAAAGAATATTAGATGACATCTGTATTTCAAATTCAAGCAAATTAGTTCTCTACATATATGAAGTATACAGTATTAACATCAGTTGAATCACAGGGTCTTGTCTTGTCAAAGAAATTTGTTGTTACAAGTGCACTGATATGCCATTAAAAAGATTTATTGTACCAATATAAAAAGAACAACATTTGATTTGTGTGTATCAGTAAATTAATTGCATTCAAAACCAGTATTCCTAGTCCTTGAAGCAGTAAATTAAAGGACAACAGAATTTGATGCTTTGATTAAAATACTGTTACCAAACATGATATACAGAAGAGTACATATTTTACATTTAATGAAGAAATCTTAGCATAAAAAATCTAAAGACAAAATAGCACTTGAACTTTCCGTAATTGAATGTGAATAGAAATGATTAGAATATTAAACATTTTGCCATTTTAAGGTAAGACCACATGTCAAAATACATAATGATCACCTTAACATCAGGAAACCTAAACACAGTCAGATGATTTACCTTTCCATATTGCTTATATTCAGTGATTTACAAATTGAGTGGCTTATATATTGTTTTTCAGAGGGATAACCTGAAGACTTTGTGACAATTTGGAGACTAAAACTGGTCATTTGAGATTTATTGTTGAACACCTTAGTTAAAGCCACAAAAATCACGGCAGGGCAACCAAAATGATCTTAAACAGAATGCAATATATAGTTTATTTAGAAAATATGTTTGAACAAATGATTCAAGTCAAAGTCACAATCTCTGTAAGGGTTTGTTACGGTTTCCTTAAATAAATGTTCGTTGTTTTAACAGAATTGCTGTCTAAGCTCACCTTAGGTGCTCTTTTATTGCTGTTTATCATTGCTTATTCTTAGATTTTCTTAGTGATGGTCTTGGTTTGAAGATTTTACCAACAGTGTGTCATAAACCGGAGTCTTTGTGATGATAAGTTCCTTAATGATAAAAGGAATAAAATGAGTTTTAAAATTGCTTCTATTTTTAAATGTAGTATATAATGTCTATAGGATTACTGAGTACTTGCAAAAATGATCATTTCAATACCTGGTATACATCGCAACGGATAGTGTCCTCCATTGTTCCATCAACATACATATTCTCCTAAAATGTAGAAATATATTTTTCAATTGATAAAATATTCTATAAAACATTATTTCTCCAGTCCTAATCACCTCCTATAAGTAACATAATACGACATGCCATTGTAATTAGATGCACAGAAGTCTATCAACAAGCACAATGGAAACTTCTCCAAACAGTTCGTCAGTCCTCAACAGTTGCCTATAACCATGATTACACTCACTGCATACAAAACTGCCAACAGTGCATCAATATGGTCTATGGACTTGACAGAGTATATGGAGGGCCTGGGTACATTTTAAAATTCACAAAATGCTCCTGAGAAATTAAACAGAGTGCAATAGATGGCACACATGACTGAACAAGGATCCTTACCCGGGCAGGAGGTGCAATGAAGGATTGAGGGAAATGAGCACTGGTTAATATTTTCTTCCCTAATATGCTAGATGGCAGCATCCCTTGGTTAGGATTCCCTCACGGACATCAACAGGGCCTGCTGGGACTTGTAGTCCCATGGGGCAGCCCTGTTGGATTCTGAAGGGGGTCACCTGTGGGAGCTGCCACGATTCATAATCCCTACTTTCAGGGACTGCTGTTTGAAGTGCTCCCAACATAATTTGTATTTGTTCCAAATATTTTACTACCTCAGGAGAAAAAATTATTTAAGTTGAGAATAAAAGACTCTTCCCTCTGTTGTGCTACATTATTATCACCAAAGTCAGTATCACTTTCTCTTGTATTGTTAGTACTTGTAGAAGAATCCTGGACATTTTCTTTATTAGGTACTAATTGAATACACTCCAAAATATATATATAAAAAAATTAGAAAATATTTTCATGACAACAGGCCTTTCAGGTTAATATAACTTATCAATTCCAACTCACCTTGTTTTCAAACATTAATTGAGCAGCTCTAGAAGGAGCCTAGAAGTTCTTTTCTGACTTTTCTCTAATACTGCTATATTATTATTGGAATATAGAATACTGCTCTATAATGTATTAATGTTGTGCTCTCACAAGTGCGTTACATCACCTAAGCAGAAGCTCCCATGATTTGCACTTCACACAAACAGCTATGTTACCCAGCATTCAATTAGTTGTTTTACTTGCTTCTGGACAATGTGATAATTACACTCGTAAGTCATGAAAGACAAAGTGGGCACAACCCATTTTTCTAGGCTTGTTCGTAGCACCGAAATGCATTCCAGAATGAATGGTTGATCTACAGCTAACAGCTTTACTAACAATTTGGGCAGTCCTGCACTTCATCTGATAACAAAAGTGTAAATCAGAGTTGAGCTGGCACCTTTGCAGAGGCTCCTTCAGACAAAAGGAACCCATTCATCTTAGGCTTGTGACCATGAACTGGGTCTGCTTGTATGTGATGAACAGAATAACTCTCCTATAAGAAGGCATTGGTTCTGTACCTGGATGTGACCTTGATCCACCTTGATCACCCAAGGTTACATCTTCCTTAAAAACTTAGCTGCAGTCATCTCTTCTTTCTTCCTGAAGCCTGAAAGTTGATTAGCCGTGCCCTTTTTTCAGGGAGCTGAACAATCTCTTGTCTTGGAGCTGGACACACTGAACTAGATCTACAATCCTCTCTGCCAAGTTCTGTGCCAGTGACTGAGCCCAGTCTGAGAAGACAGAGGACCAACCATTACTTCAAAAACTAAAGCTCCTACACTCTAGTGCCACAAAGAGCAATCCTTTTCCCCATGAAGTTGTAGGGGGGACAGCAAAGAGCCTAACAGCAAGGCTGAGAAAGGCAGCATCAGACACCATCATTAAAAACCTGGTATTGCAAAACTGTTTATCTGTGCAAAAATAAAATAGAACTCTAAATTCAGTGCCTTAACAAAGTATTTATCCCCCTTGGTGTTTGTCCTGTTTTGTCTCATTACAGTCTGGAATTAAAATGGATTTTTGAGGGGTTGGCACAATTTGATTTAAACGACATGCCTACCATTTTGAAAGTACAAAATATTTTTCATTGTGACACAAACAATAATTAAGAAGAAAAAAACAGAAATCCTGAGTATGTATAGATATTCACCCCCAAAGTCAATACTTTGTAAAGCCACGTATTGCTGCAATTCCAGCTGTAAGTCTCTTGGAGAATGTCTCTATTAGCTTAGCACACCTAGGCATTGGGATAGTCATCCATTCCTCAAGGTAAAACTGCTCCAACTCCTTTAGTTTAGATGGGTTGCATTAGTTTACAGCGGGCGGCACAGTGGCGCAGTGGGTAGCCTCGCAATTGGGAGATCTGGGGACCTGGGTTCGCTTCCCGGGTCCTCCCTGCGTGGATGGATGGATAGTTTACAGCACTTCCCAAGTCATGCCATAGATTCTCAATTAGATTGAGGTCTGGGCTTTGAACAGTCCATTCCAATACATTTAAATGTTTCCCTTTAAACCAGTCCAGTGAAGGTTTAGCAGTATGTTTAGGGTCATTGTTCTGCTGGAAAGTGGACCTTTGTCCCAATTTCAACTCTTTTTTTTAAATTAATTTTAATTAAAAGCAAATTTCACACAATCAAATCAAACTTAACAAACCAAAATTCAACCTTCACCTAAAAGAAAGAGAGGAGAGCCAACCAACAAAGCAAATCTTTAAAAGCACCAAGGAAAGAAGAGTATCCTTTTCCCCAATATAGAAGCTTATTCTAAAATGGTATTAGTTAGATCCTGCCATGTTTTAAAAAGGTTTTGAACAGATCTTCTGAGCGAGAATTTGTTTTTTTTCCAATTTCAAATTGCGCATATGGAGCTACAATGTATTATGTGCATGGCTACCTTCCACTCCTTTTCTGAAAGATTAAGTGAAATATCCCTTCCCCATTGTACCCTGGGATATTTGAAAAGCAGTGATTTTAAAATGTTTTGATAAATTGTAGCAATGTTATCTGAGTCTTCAAGACTGAACAATATTTCTTCTGGAATAGAAAAAGTTGGAAAGTGAGGAAAATTTGGCAGGTTCAATTTTAAAAAGTTTCTAACTTGAAATTAGTGGAAAAATTGTGCTAATGAGAAGTTAAGATTTGAAGCTAACTTGCTTGTAGGATGCAAAACATTATCAATGTACAAGTCTCTAAATGTTTTAATCCCAGACATTTTCCAAACCTTAAATACTGTGTATGTTTACGAGAGTGGAAAAAACTGGTTGTCATGTGGAGGCACAACAGATAAAAGGTTCTATGTTTTAAACTGCTTCCTACATTGGTCCCATATTCTGAGTGAATGAAGAGTAATTGGATTATTAGTGTATTGATGAGTGTTCTGCCCCACATGTTGTTAGCTGTTAGCTGTTATTTGTTGAGCTGTGCTCCCCCTTCATCTTGTCACTTATTAACACACCTGTCAGTCACGTCCCACACTCACAGTGGTGTCATAAATGTCTATGAAACTCACTTGAAGCATGTAGGTCCCATAATAAACATTTGAATACAATACACCCCTTGTGTCTCACTTAGGCACCTCTTTATCTCTTGTTACGTTCATGTCCGAAGCGTATCTTTAAGGTATATAAACCCCTGGGTCTGGTTAGTTGTGGTACTCAACAATGTGAACCTCTGTCTACACTTCTCTTTGTCTTGATCCAACCATGGAAATCACTTGCCTTGTAAGTGTCTTTTAAATTCGCTTCCCAGGTCCTCCCTGCATGGAGTTTGCATGTTCTCCCCGTGTCTGCGTGGGTTTCCTCCGGGCCCTCCGGTTTCCTCCCACAGTCCAAAGACATGCAGGTTAGGTGGATTGGCGATTCTAAATTGGCCCTAGTGTGTGCTTGGTGTGTGGGTGTGTTTGTGTGTGTCCTGAGGTGGGTTGGCACCCTGCCCGGGATTGGTTCCCTGCCTTGTGCCCTGTGTTGGCTGGGATTGGCTCCAGCAGACCCCCGTGACCATGTGTTCGGATTCAGCGGGTTGGAAAATGGATGGATGGATGGTGTCTTTTAAAGCTTTATTGTTTAATGTATAGGCGGCATGGTGGCGCAATGGGTAGCACTGCTGCCTCGCAATTAGGAGACCTGGGTTCGCTTCCCGGGTCCTCCCTGTGTGGAGTTTGCATGTTCTCCCCATGTCTATGTGGGTTTCCTCCGGGTACTCCGGTTTCCTCCCACAGTCCAAAGACATGCAGGTTAGCTGCATTGGCGATCCTAAATTGTCCGTAGTGTATGTGTGAGTCTTGCAGTGGGCTGGCGCCCTGCCCGGGATTTGTTCCCTGCCTTGCGCCCTGTGTTGGCTGCGATTGGCTCCAGCGGACCCCTGTGTTTGAGATGTAGCGGGTTGGATAATGGATGGATGGATGTTTAATGTATACTCTCTGCTATGTATTGCTTTGTAAATCATTCTTTAATGTCTTTGGCAATGTTCCCTCTAATTTTTTATAGGCTATGTGCGCAAAAAATATCATCCGTGCGCATTTTAAAGCAAGACTAAATTTTTGTGCGCTACAGAATGTTTGTTGGAGTTCAGTTATGGGCATTTTTGGGCAGCTCTTTCAGTTTGTCTAAATCAAGTTACAAAAACACAATGTTATTTCAGTTATCAATATCAAACAAGTTTCATTGTTAAATGTTATACCTATTAATAATGTGTAATTATATTTTATAGGTAGCATTTCGAAAATAAGAGTAATTTAGTTTTCAAAGTTTTTCTCTGCGATTTTTCATATTTATCCAGTCTGAATAAATTCTGTCAAGATCTATCGTGCCTCCATCTTGAAGGTTACTCTTAATACGCATCAGCATTTCCAAATGTTCTAACTGTAAACAGTTCCTTTGCTTCGTTTTCAGATTGTTCATTAAACTAAAACCACGCTCACGATCTGCACTGGAAGCTAAGAATGTGGCACCAATGTCCATCAATTTTGCTAATTCTGCAAATTGATCATTCTGAAATGCACATTTCATCATCTCTGGAAAGCTGTTTATCAGATTGCTTTTGATTTTTTCTGCAACAAGGAATTTAAAGTCATTGTATTGTTGAATAATGACACTTTCCTCCTGAAGAAATTGTTTGTACTTTAAACAAAGAGATCGGATATGTTCAATTCCAAAGTCAAAGTCGCATTGTGCTATTGCTGTACAGTCAAAAGCAGACCATTCCTCAATTTCATTTTCAGGAAATCTTTCACCCAGATGCAAACATAGGATGTTGATGAAGGTTAATATGGAATTAGTATCCACTGAAACTTCTTTTCCAGACACCTTGTCAAGAAGACTGTTAACTTTATCACTCCATTTAACCTTCTCACCAAGGTACTGCATTCGAAGTTTGTTCAGTTTACCCTGTGCAAGATGATAAGCTTCCAATGGCGTTAAACCACGTTTTTGAAATGCCATAGTTAAAGAAGCCATTTCTGATAAGACATCATTCAAAATTTCCAATGTTATATGAAATTGTTCACTCTTCAGCTTCTTATAGCAGTACTTTGATATAGGATCATTATCTTTGGATTCTTCAAAATATTTTAATAGGGGATCATAATTTCGAATAATTGCTTGAAGTGCAAAGTGTCTGGATAACCAGCGCACTTCATTCAGAGGTCTGAAAGCAATTAATTGATTCACATTCAGAAGCATCTGCTATTTCCTGAAATTTGTATCTTTTAGTAGAAGACCGACAGAACACGGTGTACACAGTTCTCATTAAAGTTTCTACTTCTTTCATTAATTTCACTTCTTTCTATGAATCAGAAAGTCCCAAATCTTCCCGATGTGCAACACAATGTTGTTGCACTAAATGAGGAACATCTTTTCTCAGCTGTTCTGCAACACCATTTATTTTGCCCAACATAACAGAGGCACCATCGGAAGTGAACATAACCATTTTATTCAGGTCAAGTTTATGTTTCCTATAGAATTCCCTGACTGCTGTTACTATTGATGTAGCATCACATGCTTCCAACTGTAGCATCCTACCAAATGATGTTCTATACTCCTTTGAATTAACTGGCCGATACTTAAAGTAGAGTATTAAGTACTTGTTGACAGAAATGTCTGTACTTTCATCAACAGTTAACGTATGATACGTTGCTAATTTAATGTCAGCCATAAGATCCTCTTGCATGATACCATTTATAATTCCAAGAAATTCGAACGCATAGTTTTTGCTCCTCCAGCTATGTGGTATACTAACATACTTTGCCATGTGCTCATTGATATGTTGAACAGAGAGTAATGAGATATTCATCTTAATGGCCAGCAGAACACTGTCGATAAGAACCTTAATTTCATCAGGACTGGAACGCTTCCGTTCATTACTAATTTGCCTGTTTTCTTTTTTGGTTGGGCTTTCAAGCAACATGTGAACCAGTCCCCCTCTTAAAGTTGGATTTTTACTTCTGAGTTTCCTAATACTGTCGGTATGAGACTTGCTTGATAGATGGCGTTTCAGAAAGTCCAGTTTCCAGACATCATTCCACACTTTTCCCATAGAGAAATCACCAGTTGCTTTGGCATCTCGACAATAACAGCAAACAACTCCGTCGTCTTCGTCATATGTAAATATTTCACGCATTTGAACACGCATTATATTTCGAGATTCCGGTGTCTCTGTTTCAACAACTTCTTCAAGCCATTCAGACTTAAAAGCTATTGCAGCTCTCTTGCGTTTTGCACCTTTCATCGCTTGCGGTTTCGACATTTAAAAAATTATATCTAGCTACAAAGTACCAGGCTGAACACCAAGATTCCACGAAATAAATAATACAACGGAAGTCAAAGAATCAAAAGTTAGCGTGTTTCGTACAAAGATGTTATAGGCTGCCGCAGGCAGCAAGATACTGCATAGCGCCGTCCGTAGCCTGCTACGCAGGAATCTAGGTCAGTCAACTCTGATTGGTCGTAGCTGCACAAGCGACGCCACAAGCGATGCCACACCCCCTTTCGTAGTCTTTCGTTGCAGCCTGTGCAGTGTGCAAGGCACTCTGGGTAATTGGTAGGACTGACCTAGTTTCCGACTATGTCAGTGATTAATGTATCTTGCTACCTGCGGCAGCCTATAACATCTTTGGTTTCGTAGCCTATGGGTCACGTGCCAACTGCCAAACATTACGGAACCACGTGAATGATTTAAAATTTATAGCGCTTCGATAAATGGGATAAATGGGAAATCAGAACAGCTGGCCTTCTGCAACATTTCACTTTAATGCCAAAAATCATTTTAGGCAAAAAATTAATTTTTGTGCGCGCTATTTTAATTTGTGTGCGCGGGTTCGGAAAGTCGTGTGCGCGCGCACACGCGCACAGCTTAGAGGGAACAGTGGTCTTTGGTTGTATGTTTCTTTTGTATATATTTCAGTTTACAACAAGGTACGTCCAGTAAAAGCCTTCAAGAAAGCTCACCCCTTGTCGTTTTTATGTGGATGTGCCGAGTTGTTTAAGCTCTCTGCGGCCGCGTTGCACGGACAGCGCGGAGAGAGCAGAAAAGTAAAAAGGAGAATCCACACCACGGGACAGACTGCAAGAGAATCGTTAAAACAGCTAAGTTAAGGAACGTTCTGGGCATGCGAATCAAGGAAGGATCCTACAGCAATTTAGTAAAAAGGGCAATTCCACGGTGCAGGACAGACCGCAGAATATTGCTCCACATCTGCTAAGTAAAGGGATGTAGGCCTACGTGCCAGGGATCAAAGAGAGGATCTCGGGGCGACTTGGCTGAAAGACAGTATTCACACCGCAAATCGGAGTGCAGCATTTCCACTGCATCTTTTAAATCAACTCCGCCTACTGACAGGTTGAAGAGCAGTAAGGGTTGTTCATGCTCTGCTTTTCAATATAAATTGGCATTACTTGAGGCCGTAAACAATGAGAAAATCAGTTCACACAGAAGCCGAATTGGGAACTGATTGCCTTAAGCGTTTCAGCTTTACTCACTTTGCCTGTCTTGAATTGCCTGAAATCGGCGGTCTTCTATTGGTGTAGCTCGCTACACAAGCACTCGGTTCAACTTATACAGCCCAAACTCCACTGTTGCAAACATGGAGAATGTATACAAAACCGAATCTGCTTCTGTGGTCACTTCAAGACACACGTGCTATTCCAACGCATCAGCACAAAGTTCCGCAACCAAAGCTCAAACGTTGGCTGAAGCTGAGCGTGTACGCGCATCCTTCGCAATGAAACAGCTTGCCATTGAAAGAGAACGAGCAAGAATGGAGTCAGAGTGACTTGCACTGGAAGTAGTACTAGAGGCTCTTCAGTCTGACAAAGAAGCTGCTGCCGCAGTAGCTGAAGCTGAAATATAAGCAGCTGCGACAAATGTACTAAATCATGAGATCTGCAGCCGCCGAAGCTCATCTCAAGCTAAGGGAAGGACGGCAGAGTATGTAACTCTTGACACTGACACCTCTCAGCCTAACTCACCTACATGCAAGGAAATGGAAACATCACCTGCGGCACAACAGGACGTCATGCTGAGGAGTCCTTCACGCATCTCAGGTGACCACCCATTTTCTACAAAAGTGCACGCAGGAGAAAGTGAAGATGTCCAAAGAGTGTCATCACAGTCAACACATAAGGGAAGGACAGTAGAGTATTTACAGGAGCAGACGGTATGGCTCACACTTGACGCTGTCACCTCTCAGCCTAACTCACCTACTCACACAGAAATGGAAAAATCACCTGCAGCACAAAAGGACATCATGATAAGGAGTCCTTCACGCATCTCAGGTGACCACCCATTTTCTACAAAGGTGCAGGCAGGAGAAAGTGAAGATGTCCAAAGAGTGTCATCACAGTCAGCACATGAGGGAAGGACGGCAGAGTATTATGGAACCAGACGGTATGGCTCACTCCTGACACTGTCACCTCTCAACCTAACTCACCTACACGCAAATAAATGGAAACATCACCTGCAGCACAACAGGACGTCAAGCTGAGGAGTCCTTCATGCATCTCAGGTGACCACTCATTTTCTACAAAGGTGCTGGCAGGAGAAAGTGAAGATGCCCAAAGAGTGTTATCACAGTCAGCACATGCTATTTACCCAAGACTGCCCCACCAAGCAGGACTACCTGATCATCACATCAAGACCCCTCTTCTAAAGAGTAGCCCATTCACAAACTCTCAATGAACCTGTGCTGGAGTTATAGAGATAATTGGATGGAAAGCAGTTGGTTTCCAAATAGAGGCAGTGAATGGAGTAGTATGTATAGCCCTACCTTCACTTATTGAATGCTATGTGATTTTGAACAATCGCTCAGAAATACCAACACCAGTGGCAGCACTTTACCACCCTCGCTTAAAGTCTGTGGCAGCCCATGTCCCAGAATTGAACACTAATGCCCACATTCTACCATTGCTTTGAAGAGACATCATCAGAGTGCACAAAGTCAGACAGCAAATTTTTGCCCCTAACAATGCACCCTTTACTCAAAGATTTGACCTAGGTTGGGTTCTTTTATGTGAAGTTTGCCTTGGAAATGCACACAAACCAATAGTTTGTACTTTCAAGACAAATGTGCTGGAAAATGGGCGACCTTCACTTTCCACGCCTTTTTACAGCCACCTTCACTTGAGAGAGAGGGTGACTTACAGCGGGGAGCCAACACCATTGGCCTCTTTGATCAAGTCTGCACATAAAGATGTGCTGGGCATGTCAATATTTGACAAAACTAAAGAGAATAAGTGTGCCTCTCAATTGAAGATCAAGTCTTTTTAAAAATTATGGAGAAGGAACATAGCAGAGACAAAGCAAATAGCTGTTGCTTCGCTACCTTTCAGATTTTCCAAATCTCATCTTCCCAAGACTCATGAACAGACTCTTTCTCGCCTTGTTTCTCTGCAGTGCTCTTTATACAGAAGACTCAAGATGAAAGAGCAGTTCACCAGCTTTATGAAGAATATGTTTGAGAATGGACATGCAGAAGCAGCCCCTCCAATGAAAGAAGTGGAAGACTTCTGGTACCTGCCTCTTTTCAGAACATATCCACAGGAGCCTGGTCATATAAGGACAATTTTTGACTCCATGTTGCCACGGAACAGACTGTCTGCACCTCCAGGTGGTTTCACAGAGAATGATCTCTTTAAACGTCAGTGGAGACAAGTGCTAGCCTTGGCAAATGAATTCTGGACACGCTGGAGACGTGAATACCCTTCCACTTTGCAGAGCTGGCGCAAATGGGCTTACCGATCCAGAAATTTACAAATAGGAGACATTGTGTTGTTGAAGAAGAGTCCACTCTCACGCAATAAATGGCCTATGGGATTAGTCACCTTGGTATTCCCTAGCAGTGATGGTACTGAACAAAAAATAGAAGTTAAGACTGCCTCTCAAGGCATCTCCAGAAACTCTATCAGGCCTATCACAGAAGTCTTTCTACTAGAAAATGGATAAGTTAACACAATGTTTGCCTCTATGTACTGTTTAGTGATATAATGTTATTATATCAGACGGGGAGTGTTCTGCCCCACATGTTGTTGGCTGTTAGCTGTTATTTGTTGAGCTGTGCTCCCCCTTCATCTTTTCATTTATTAACACACCTGTCAGTCACGTCCACAGTAATGTCCAATTGAGGCTTCTGGACTGGTATAGAGTAGTGTGTTCATGCACATATGTTTGTGTAGGTTTGTGCGAGCATAAAATTTGCGCAATGTGGTGAACTCGTAGTCCCATTCCACCATATCAAATGGTTTTTCTGTATCCAAATAAAGTAAGATCTCAGGGATGTTAGATTTATGGGTGAATATATTACATTAAACAAATGGTCAATATTAGAAGCTAAGTGCCTGCCTTTAATAAATAGTTTAGTCTTGTGATATTAAAGAAGAAAGCACTTTCTCAATCCTTCTAACTAGAACCTTGGAGAGTATCTTGTCATTCATTCTAGAGTGAGATTGGTCTGTATGATGCACATTGTAGTAAGGCCTTATTTTTCTAAGGAAAGAAATTAAAGATTAAAGATGCATAAATCTGTGCATATGCCAACTTCCACGTTCTTCCACTACATAAATCCCAGTCAGCTTGAAATGTAATGCACGTGCATGCGTCTGCCACCTCACCCCGACTCCTCCCAGAATTATGCCTCTTTGAATATGCAAATCAATATAAATAGCCTGTTAAGTTCAGATGTCTATGAAAAGACGATGGCAAAAGCACTGGGAAAAAAAAGAATTTCAGCATATACCAATTGGATGTAAGGAAAAACATACTATTTGTTGGTTTAAGCAGTGGTATAAACAACAAAAGAAAGTTGATCAAGTGACATAGAGTGGCGGATAAACTCAAAAGTACAAGTTCAGAAAGTCGCACAGTGCCCAAAATAAAAAAGAAGTGGTCACATATCAAAGTCGCCGTGAAAAGGCGAGCCGTATCCCATCATCTGAGTGTCATATGGTACAGAGAAAAGAAAAAAAACAGGGACACAGTGGAAAAAAAGATAGAAATTTCCACTTTAATCACGTAGTTTATTTTGTCATTTAAAGTAGAACGTCATAAACTTCATCTTAAAATCATTTACTAGTTTCCCAAATCCCATCGTAACTAACGCAGCAAATTAAATGCTGCATAATCTATTTGTTCTTCTATGTGTGTGTGAATCATTACATGCTTCTTAAATGGGCTTTCTCTTACGCCGACATTCATGATATTACAGCTCTCTGAACAATTTAAATACTAAGATGTATACTTGATATTACTATAATGATGATAGGAATTAAAGCATTGTGATGGATGGCCGGCTAAATATTCCGGCCCACACCTCCAGGCCGCCAGGTGGAGCCCTCCCAACAGCATGGAGGTTCCCCGAATTCCAGCAGGGCCTTATGGACCTTATAGTTTGTATACACAGCCCTGCTGGATACTTTGGGGACCACCGGGAGTCGCTGTAGGGAGGCTGTCAGACTCTTAAGTGCCCTATAACCCAGAAGTGTGTCATGATCACATGACAAGAAGAAACGACGTGCTTCCGGGTTGAAGAAATGGACTTTTACCCTGACCCGGAAGTAATAAGGACTTGTGGATTGTGGGACAGGAACACCTCCAGGTCAGGGGGTATAAAAGGACTCTGGGAAAGCCCAGACATTGAGCTGAGCTGGGAGGAACGGTGGCAAAGTGTCTGGGAGAGGAGGAGTGATTATTGTGCTTTATTATTGATTATTGCTATTTGTATGTGTAGTGTGGAGTGGAGGGTGCTTAGTGCACATTATTATCATAATAATAAAAAGTCTTGAACTTTTACCTGGTGTTTGGCGTGCAACCTGAGGGTTCGAGAGGTCGATAACAGCCTCAACTGTTACAGCATGTATAAAACATGGGGGCATGATGGGGCAGTGGTAGTGATGAGCTGGTGCCCTGTCCAGAGATTATTCCTGCCTCCCGCAAGATGCTTACAGTGCCGTGCACGACCCTCAGTAAAATAATTTAATGCAGCAGTACTGACTCTTTCAAATGTACTAACCCCCAATTCCTATCATTCCTTTTCTTTCTCCAAGTAACTAATCGCCACACAATCAGCTCTTTAATAAATTTCAAACCATCTATAAGCTTAGAATGCCGATTCTACAAAGCCTTTAAGGAACATCGGAATATCTTCATAGTACATGTTTAATTATTCCATCCAACTATACATCTAGGGCCGTGCCAGTCCCAGCAAGCACGAACAATCTCTGAACGGGGTGCAAGTTAATCGCTACCGCTGTCTACACTTTTAATTTTTAACAGTATACATTATTTAAATTATGTTAAAATGTATCTGTATAATGTAATATATACATTTTACTGTATTTCATCTGAAAAATGATATCAAGAGCTCTAAGAAGATAGTGCCTGGAAATCTAAAAAGCCAGTCGTCATCATTTGTAAATACACGCTCTCTTCTATTGAATAGAATTGAATTCCTTTATTGTTATTGTATGGTACAATGAGATTCAATATGCAAATCCTCCATAAACTTATTTTCTATAAAATGGTAAAATAACAACAACAACAACAATAATAATAATAATATGATAAAAAATAATGAAAAATATACAATATGAAAGCATAAGTGGCTCAGGTTGCGCAATACTTGATGGACTGATTGAGTGTGTTTAGAGCTCTTGGGATGAAACTGTTTCTGAACTGTGAGGTCCCTACAGGAAAGGGTCTGAAGTGGAATGGAAGAGTTCAAATAGACTGTGTGCAAGGCCCTCAGCCTCAGCGTGTGCTAGTAGCTGTATCCTGATAATTGCCTCTACGATTGACATAATCTGCTGTAGAGAATTCCGATCAGCTGCTGTAGAGCTGTGATTCCACACTCAGATACAATGGGTTAACATACTCAGTGGTGTACTGAGAGTAACAATGCTAAAACAGCTATAGTATTTGGAATAGTTTGACAATTCCGTGAACCATTATATTGTTACAGGTTGATTACAATCAGATGCCCTAAACTAAAAAACGATATGTGGTTAATTTCATTGTCTTTGATAAAGCCGAATCAGGGATGTGAATCTAAAAAATAAAGGGAAACCACACAGGAACAGTAGCACTGCTTTGATGCTGGGTGCTGCCAGTTTGCAAGACTGAGCCAAATGATTTGAGCTGGCGTGAGAATGTGCGTGATTTTATGCCAAGTTTAGTTTTTATACAACATTTTTGTGCGCACTGAGAAAGAATATTTAGAATTAAGGTGCTTCAGCCTTTCCAAATAATAAAAGAATGGTGCTAATAGAACTATAAGAAGCGTGACACTTATGTGTTAAATAAAGATGTGTTAAGCTAACCGAACAAATGTAATCTAATGCAGATACTAAAGATATAAGAATGTAATTTCTTTTAGCTAATGTAATGTACTGAACTAATGTTTATGTAACCCTTGATATTGTATAAGCTATGTATGTACAAAAAGAATAAGGAAGTGAGTATTGTCTAAATCTGCTTAAGTTGCACACACCCTGTGACAGTTAGGACAAGGAATTGTTGTAACTGGTCTTGTGTGTGTGCGGTGCTAACAGGGGCATATTGCTTAAGATTCTCTTAAAAAACTCTTTTTTCTGTAAGAAACACTGTGTGCTCCTGCATGTTCCAATCCAGGATGTGACCACAAGCTATAGTAATCTATGTATGACCTCAAAAAGAACTGCCGCACTTCCTCTTTTTATTGAAGTACACAAGATGGGTATAAAAAAGGAAAGACTTCCTACTAACAGGAGGCTGCCTGTAGCAAACTGAACTGACAGCTGCTGCGGCCTCCTGCTCACCAAGAATAAAGAAATTGCTTTTTACTCTACATTGGTGTCCATCTCCTGTCATTCCTGACTTTTACCGACCACAGTATGCACCATTTATACATGAGGCCCCTGGTCTGACTGGTGGTATTTGGAGAACTGCGCACTACTGCAGTATCACTATGCCATGGGCCCCTGAACACAAAAAATGACACGCTTAAACACACTTAATGAATTCAAAGTCAAAGGGGAGCCATAGACCATCCCAGTGGCACTAGGCAGATGGCAGGAATCAACCCAGACAGGTCAGCACTGCTCTACACACACTTAACATGTGGATAATTTCGATTCACAAGATAATCCTATCTGAACTTCTGTGGGAATATGGAAGACAAACTGTAGTACCTGGGGAAAAACACTACACAGACACCAATAAAATATACAGACTCAACACAGATAATAAAGGGTGCAGCTTTAAAATCCAGGATGCTGGTTTATGTGGTACCAGCACTAACTGTTCTTCCACAAACTCTAGTAATTAATAGAAAGAACTGAAGCATAGTGCCCACCTTTAAATCTGCCGAAAAAGAGCTTTTATCACGTTCCTGGCACTGTGAACTAAGCTGTAATAGGCTCCTGTGTCTCCTGACCCTGAAATTAGAAAGGCACAATCAGGAAAAGAAGGGATGGAAAGAAGAAAAAAAATGAAATTAAAAGTTTGAATGATATAAGTACAATGTGTAAAAACACTTAAATGTATAATTGGACAGAACCTCACAGATTTTATGATTGAAACCATATACATAATTATTCTTTAAATGTATCCTTAAAATTATTAAGGACTTATCAAAACTTTAAAGCTAAATTAACACCAGAATATACTTCATATATTTACAAGAATATAAGATGACAACTACTGATTTCATTCACTTAAAATAATTAAAATTTCAGGAAAGTTATTTAGTCCTTTGTAATCAAATGAATTTATCATGGCAGAAAAGCAAATCAAACATAAAAACCTAAAAAGCACCAACAAACATTTAGAACACGTCTAATGATTTACGCTGTGGTAGACTTTACACAATGTTTCAGATAATTTATTTTTAGTAGTTTACAGGAACTGAAGTGCTGACCGTCAAAGTATGATAAAGTGATATGAATAAAACCAAACAATAACCTGGGGACAGCACTACACAAAGAGAAGTTCACAGACTTAGTTTAACACTGGAAAATGAAACAAACGAAAAAGGAAGTGGTTAAATGCTAACCTGAGTGACTAATGTAAATCCTCGCATTCGGTAGCAGAAAATAACTGCAACAACTGCTTCTACAGGAAACTGGCCATAATGTTATATATGTAGAGCAGAGCAAATTCACAGTTCAAATCTGGTTTTCTACATTTTTACATTTTTTAATTATTGATGCTTATTATATGATATTTTTCAGATATTAATTTTAATTATTTCTATATATGTACATTGACTCATTCTTATTAGACTAAACATGATTTCTGTAGACATGCCTTAACTTAATCATTATTTAGGTAAAAAAAATATTATTATCTCTGTTAGGATGTTTTTGTTCACTTTGTTATTTGTAAGTGGAATTGATTCTCTGAGAAATTGTGGTATTATTTCCCATGCAATCTGGCAAAAACATGATTATAATATAACAACTTGAATTAAAATCTATATATTTTGAACATTATACATACAGTGACCTCCATAATGTTTGGGACAAAGACACATTTTTCTTTGACCCCTCTGCTCCACAATTTAAAATTACAATCAAACAATTTAGAAATGACTAAAGTGGACATTGCAGACTTTCATTTAAGGGTATTTGTATACATTGTGGTTACACCATGTAGAAGTGGCAACACTTTTATACACGGTCCCCCAATTTCAGAGCTCCATAATGTTTGGGGCATAGCAACGGTGGGTATATTAAAGCAGTCATATTTAGTACTTTGTCACGTATCCCTTGCATGCAATGACTGCTTGAAGTCTGTAATTCATAGACATCACCAGGTGCTGAGTATCTTCTCTGGTGATACTCTTCCAAGATTCTAATTCAGGTACTGCTTCACTTCCTGCTTGTTTCGTGGGCTTTTCCCCTTCAGTTTTCTCTCTAGTATATGGAAGGCATGCTCAGTTACAATTAAATCAGGTGATTGGCTTGGCTATTCAAGAATTTTCCATTTTTTAGTTTTGAAAACCTCTGTGTTGCCTTAGCAGTATGTTTGGGATTCATTACCTTGTTATACGATGAGGTGCTGTCCAATGAGTTTGGAGGCATTTACTGGAACGTGAGCAGATCAGATGCCTCTGTACACTTCAGAATTCATTGTGTCACTGCCGTCACATCATTGACACATCATTAATAAAGGTAAGTTTGCCAGTATCTGTGGCAGCCATGCATGCCCAAGCCATAACACCCACACCACCTTGTTTAGCAGATGAGGTGGCATGCTTTGGATCTTGGGCAGTTCCTTTTTGTCTCCACAATTTGCTCTTGCCATCACTCTTATACAGGTTCATCTTTATCTCATCTGTCCACAAGACCTTTTTCCAGAATTCTGTAGGCTCTTTTAAGGACTTTTTCACAATCTGAAATCTGGCCATCCTATTTTTGTGGCTAACTAGTGGTTTGCATCTTGCAGTGTGGCCTCTTTATTTCTGTTCCTGAAGTCCTTGGCAGATAGTCGTCTCTAACACATCCACATCTACCTCCTGAAGACAGTTTCTGATCTGTTGGAGAGACATTTGGGGCTTTTTCTTTACCATAGTGAGGCTTCTTCCATCTTTGGCAGTGGACTACCAGTCCCTCTGTGATTGCTGAGCTCACCAGTCTGTTCTTTCTTCTTAATGACACTCCAGACGGTTGATTTAGGTAATCCTAAGCTTTTATTATTTTATTTACAGCCTCACAATGGTTTCTTTGACTTTCATTAACTCTTTCAGGGCTGATGTCGACTTTTGTCAAAATTCAGGTGTAGAGGATGGTAATCAGCTGTAAACTGCAACAAAACTCACCCTTACCTTTGTTGATCTAACCTCAATTCGCTACGCATGCGTGAGTAGCGAAGAGCAAACAACCTCTAAAATGGCACCGACATCTGGTGAGAGACTACAGCAAATGTGCAAAGAAAAATACTCCATGGACGTTTTCCATAATTTCGTTGAATAGGACTCTGACTCGTTGGACTCCGAGTTTGATGCAAGTGATCTGAAGATGGATATCAAAAACGAAAGTAAGGTACTGGCGTCATCTGATCGGTCCCCAACTGGTGCTGAACACTTTCGAGCAGCTGATGTGCCTACAGAAGCATTCACCTGGGAGGACCACCACTTACGATGACAAGAGGTACAAACCATCCTGCGTCACACTGCAACTGCCAATGCCACCCACCTGGTGTGTGAAGACAGTCTGGCAGCCGGCCCACCGTGCATTCCTGCTGACCATCAAGGTGCCTCCATGTAGCCACTGCCACCAGAGATGCCGAACATGTGCCAACAGCAGCCACAGCACATAGCAACAGATGTTTTATGTTGACTTATGTGTGGAAACCATCGCTTTGTGTGCTTTTCAGAAAACTGAGTCTTTTGGAAAAAATTTCAGCCCTCAAAGAGTTAACATGGCTCTTGTCCTCATGTTGAACAATGGCAGCTACAGACACCAAAGTGTAGAAGCAAGCCGAGGTATCTTATTCCTGCTCTAATGAAGCAATGGAACACACCTGAGGAATCACAAACACTTGAGACACCAATTGTCCCCTAACATTATGATGCCTTAAAATGGGGGGCCATGTATAAGAAGTGTTGTCATTTCTTCATGGCAAGACTGAAATGTACGCAAATAACCTTAAATTATAGTCTGCTATGAGCACTTTAATCACTTCTGAATTGTTTGATTATAGTTGTAAACTGTAGATCAGAGGGGAAATCAAGGAAAAATTTGTCTTTGTCCCAAACATTATGGAAGACATTGTATTTCCAATAGCATCTTACAGAGAAAACATTAACACAATTTAATTATCCGCTCTTTAGTTCACTCTTTATTTCAACTCTTAATGACTTATTAGATTTACTTCCATTGCTTGATAAATTACAAGTGTGAAGTCTTAACCAGAAAATTAAGTAGAACCAGTATACTGTATAACAAATGAAAAGATAAAGATATCCTAGTCTAAGACCCAGGACAGTGCAAAATGTTTCATTGAATGGGCTATGCTGGCAATGAAAAATGTCGACACTGCAGTGTTTACAAAGTCATGGTGTGTTAGAAAAATCAGGCATTCTGAGGAGTCATATTAGTGACAGAGAAGGGACATGTGTGTCTACAGGCCCCCACATATTTTGAAATTTCAATTTTAAAATGCTTGTAACACTATGTCTATTTCCTAAATCAAGATCCAAATTCTTACGACTTTTAAGTAAGGATGCTTAACTTGGGAAAAATTAGGAATAAACTAAAAACCACAGCAGTAAAAATGAAAATGGCCAGGTTTTAGAACTGTGGAGTGTTTGAAGCATAGTACAAGTTAACAGCCTTACTACTTTTATATTTAACATTTAAGGAAAATTCTCATGCTTACACCTTCATGGTTATGATAAATTACTATAACTGACAGGATACTATGAATAAACATCCTCAAGTAATCTTGACAAACATTGCCTTACCTTGCATAAAGCAATACACCAAGTAGTGTTATTGTCACAAGAAGAAAAGTGCTCAAACCACCAACAACGCATATGTTTGTTACTGTGAAAATACCTTAAAAATAAAAGCAAATGTGTTCATTGGGGTGTTATATTACTTAGGAAATTCAAACTTCACATTTCCTTCATCACATGCTTTACGTAAAAAGAAACTTATCTGGTAAGCAAACATAAAAAACTACCATTAGGTTATATTCAAAATGTGAACATGATTTAAGGGTAAAGGTGTAAAAATAAATTAAACTAATTAACATGTTCCAATTAACACCTCATTATATTTGAATAGTTTAGTTGTGCTTTTGCTTGAGCTGCTATTTTAAACGTTGCCCTTTTTTGTCTTTACTTTTCAAATTGTAACTGGTTCAAAGGACATGTACTACAGGCTGGATTCCTCCCCAGATGGAACACACAACCTTGTGCTGGTCTGCTCAACTGCAGTGAAGAAAAAGGGGCAACTAAGTCTGTTGAGATAAAATGGCATTTCTGTTTGCCCTGAAACCTACAGTAGATACTGTTAATATGTCTGTAATTAGCACCATGTAACAAGTTTACTCTTTGGCTCTGTTACAATATATACACCAATCAGTTACAACATTAAAACCACCTGCATATTACTGTGTAGGTCCCCCTTGTGCCACCAAAACAGCTCTGACCCATCAAGATATAGACTCCATAAGACCTCTGAAGGTGTCCTGTTGCATCTGGCACCAAGTTGTTAGCAGTAGACTCTTTAAGTCCTGCATGTTGTGATGTGGGGCCTCAGTGAATTTGACTTGTTTTTCCAGCATATCCCACAGATGCTCGATTGGATTGAACTCCACAGTCAAGACCTTGAACTCCTTGTCATGTTTCTGAAACCATTCCTGAACAATTTTTGCAGTGTGGCAGGGCCCATCATCCTGCTGAGGGCAGCCTCTGTTGTCAGGGCTCTTTCGCCAAGAAGGGGTTGCATGTGGCCTGCAGCAATCTTTAGGTTGGTGGTACATGTCAAAGTAACATCCACAATGATGCTAAGACCCAAGGTTTCCCAGTAGAATATTGCCCCGAGCATCACAGTGCCTCCACTGGCTTGCTTTTTTCCCATTGTGCATCCTGCAGCTATTTCTTCTCCATGTAATTAATGCAAACACAATGGCCCATCCACATGGTCTTCTTCCATGGTTCATTTCTGACACTCACATGCCCATTGTAAGCATGGGCACACTGACCGGGCTGCAGCTATTCAGTCCCGTACACAGCAAGATGAGATGCATTGTGTCTTCTGATACCTTTCTCTTATGTGAAGCATTACATTATTAAGCAATTTGTGCTACAGTAGCTCTTCTATTGGATTAGACCAGATGAATTAGCCTTTGCTACCTATACACATCAGTAAGATTTGAGCGTGCATGATCCTGCTGGCGGTTCACCAGTTGTCTTCCCTTGGAATACTTTTGGTCTGTACTAACCGCTGCATACTGGGAACACCCGACAAGACCTGCCATTTTGGAGATGCTCTGAGCTAGTTGTCGAACCACACCGTTTGGCCCTTGTCAAACTTGCACAGATCCTCACACTTGTCCATTTTTCCTGCTTCCAACACATCACCTTCAAGAACTGACTATTCACTTACTGCCTAAAATATCCCACTCTTTGATGGGTGTCACTGTAAGAAGATAACCAATGTTATTCACTTTATCCGTCAGTGGTGTTAATGCTGTACACAACATCAAAATGATTACACATATTAACAATTTGAAAACTAAAACAGATCAGCCATCCTCTGTGTTAAAGCAAGTTAATATTAACTTTTCATTTTGACAAAAATATAAAAACTGAAACTAACTTTGTCTGTTTCTTGAAGTCAGCTGCAATGATGAAGTAGTGTGATCTGCCTCTAAAAGGAAATATAAGAATCAAATATGTAAGTATGAAATGTGTAATTAAAATATTGCATAAATTAAAATACACTTCTTTATGAATTAGGCAATCAGCACAAAATATTCAGCATCAAAAAAAGACATGATCATCTTTCTAAATTCTGCTAATATAATGCAATTCATATTGATTACAAATTCAAAGGTTCAAATGACTTTTAATAAGTAGGCATTCAATAATGAAAGCAATTTTTTTATTCTCATGATATGTCATTTAATTATTTTATATAACATTTTGTGTACAGGTGGCACGGTGGCGCAGTGGGTAGCGCTGCTGCCTCGCAGTTGGGAGATCTGGGGACCTGAGTTTGCTTCCCGGGTCCTCCCTGCGTGGAGTTTGCATGTTCTCTCCGTGTCTGCGTGGGTTTCCTCCGGGCGCTCCGGTTTCCTCCCACAGTCCAAAGACATGCAGGTTAGGTGGATTGGCAATTCTGAATTGGCCCTAGTGTGTGCTTGGTGTGTGGGTGTGTTTGTGTGTGTCCTGCGGTGGGTTGGCACCCTGCCCGGGATTGGTTCCTGCCTTGTGCCCTGTGTTGGCTGGGATTGGCTCCAGCAGACCCCCGTGACCCTGTGTTCGGATTCAGCAGGTTGGAAAATGGATGGATGGATTTTGTGTACAGTATTTCATAAGCTATGGTGACCAACTAGTTAAAACATACCAGAAGTTTTTGTGTTTTGTTGTTTGTTTTAATATTTATATTTTTCTTGAGCTTCTATATAGTTTTAGAGTCCCCTCTGGGAAAAAATAATGTATTGTGTATCTCATTCTTCCAGTTATCTGCAAGCAATCCACTGTGAATGAGAGCTTAAAAGAAACGCTTTTATTTGTCAAAACTATCTATTGTATGATAACATTTTCTCTTTTAAGTCAGCATTACAATTAACTTGGTTGCAAACCAAATTCTGCACCTTATCATGCTATGCAAAAACAGAGATTTAATAAAAAAACACATTAAAATAAACTACAACAAGCTGGCTAAGTACACCTGATGGGCAATATCAAAGATGATTATTTCCTATCAGTCAAATATTTTGAAAAACATTTTACTACACTAATAAAATGAAAGACGAGAATGCATTTTTATCCTTTTTATATTTTGAAAATTAACCAAAATGGTTTAAACAATTCCAAAACTTTCACTTTAATACACTCTGCTGATCCATTCATCCAATTTATATTTTTAATACAAATTATTTGTAAATTCATATATAAAAATAGCAGCATATAAAATCCAGGAAATGCCAATGTAAACATTGCTATGAAACATACTATTTTTATTTAAAAAACAAATCTGATAATATTGTAACAATTAAAAATTAGAATCTACATACACCTTTAAAATTTTATTAACTGTGAAACACATAGAATAACATGAAAGATGTCTGCAATGGACTGGGCATAATTACTGGACTAAGCAACCCAAGGCTCAGGTGCCTCAAGGAGAATTGGACAAAGCCAGTGCTCTGAACTGATTTTTAATAGATTTTTCCTTCCCCATGCCACATTCTTCCAATACCTCCACACCATCCTTACTGGAACGCTAGTGATGAGTACACATCTGATCATAAGTATGGACTGTCCATAACTGAAGACCAAGTAAGGAGACAACTGAGAAAGCTACACACAGCAAAAGATGTGGGACCAGATGGCGTCAGTCCTTGAGTTTAGAAGGGCTGTGCTGAACGACATTGTGTTATCTTCTATCATTTGTTTAGTCTGTCATTAGGCCTGCAGAAAGTGTCACTGCTATGGAAAACATCCTGCATCATTTCTAGTTCAAAGAAGGCAGGCATCTCTTTACCTAATGACTACAAACCAGTGGCACTTACATCTTACATCATGAAGACCTTTTGAGAGGCTGGTCCTAGATTATATGAGTCCTCTTGTGTTAGACCACCTGAATCCACTGCAGTTTGTCTATCATAGAAAGATTGGAGTGGAGGATGCAATTATCTGTCTGCTCCACAAGTCTTTTTTTTTTTATTTCTGCTATGCCTTCAAAACCATCCAGCCATCCTGTTAAAAGGTAAGCTCAGATATATGAAGGTGGATGAGCCTGTGGTGATCCAGATAATGGACTATCTGTTAGGCAGACCACAGTTTGCGACATTCAAGGACTGTGTTTCTGATACAGATGTAAGTAACACTGGAGCACCAAAAGGAACAGTCCTGTCTCCTTTTCTCTTCACTCTGTACACCTCCGACTATAACTATAACACCAGGGGCCTCATGTTTAATACTGTGTGTAGAAGTCACACTAAAACATGGCATACAAAGAAAAATAGAAATGGACATACGCACAAAAAAATTCAGATTCACAAAACTGTACCGAAGCAAAGGTCCACACACTTCCCCTTTATAAATCCCAATGAACATGAACTTTAACACACATGCAAGCACTTAAAGCCCCATTCCAACTCCTCCCAGAATTTTGTATATTTGGATATGCAAATCAATATAAATTACCACAGCCATTCATTCATGGCAAGGTGTCCTGGGAATTTAGTGGATGTTCTTCTGGATGAGCTTTCATTATTCTTTATTTTAGCAGTACTGTCTCTGTCAGACAACCCCCAATTCCTGTCCTTCCATTTTCTTTCTCCACATAATCAATCGCCACACAATAAATGTCTTTGTATTCGCTACTGTTGTGCCACCGTGTCCCCATATGTTTGATACATGCTTTAATACATTTCATCATGAAAATGATATAAAGTGTACATCTTAGTATTCTAAAATATTCAGAGAGCTCTAATGTCAAGAATGTAATGTATTCTGTGTGGTGATCACTGCCTGCGCACTTCTGTCATCATGTTGCGGTATGGATTCAACACAGTGTACTTTATGAATTTAACAATATATCTGTAAATTGTAATATACATTACTTTAATGCATTTCATCATAAAAATATCATGTATACATCCTAGTATTCTAACAGCACTCAGCTTCAAGAGAATAGCTCTTGGAAATCTAAATCAAACAAGCCAGTCATCATCATCTGTAAATACACACTCTCTTCTATTGAATTAAATTCTTTTATTGTCACTGTATGGTACAATGTGATTCAATACACAACTCCTCTTTAGACTAATTTTCCTATAAAATGATAATAATAATAATACTAATAATAATAATAATAATAATAATAATAATAATAATATGATGATGATGATGATGATTATAAAACACAATGAAAAATATACTATAAGCATAAGTATAATATACATGTACAAATAGTCCAGACAGTGCAAATGGTTCATAAAGTGGCTCAGGTTGTGCAATATTACAGCTGTAGTGCAAGTTTACAGTCAGGTAGTTGTAATCATTAGTACAAACAGTTCTATCAGGAGCACTTAATGGACAGATTGAGTGCATTTATATAGCTCATGGGATGAAACTGCTTCTGAGCTTCAAGGTTCGGAGATGTTGAAATAGACAGTAGCATGGGTGAGTGGAATCCATGCTGTTGGCTTTCCTGAGGCAGCATGTGCTATAAATGTCCTCCAGGGCTGGAAGCTGTATCCTGATAATCATCTGCACTCTGCACTCTCGACGCAACCCGCTGTACAGCTTTCCATTCAGCTGCTGTGCAGCTGTGATACTACACATAGATACAATGGGTTAAAATACTCTCAGTGGAGCACTGAGAGTAACAATGCTAAAGCAGCTATAATATTTAGAATGGTTTGGCCATTCAGTGTACCATTATATTGTTACAGAATTATTACAATCAAGTGCCTTAAATTTGTAAGGCAATATGCAATTAATTTCGGTGTATTTGATAAAGCCTGAGTCACAGATGTGAATCTAACAATGAAGGGAAACGACACAGAAACAGTGGCACTGTTTTGATAGTAGGTGCCGCCCATTTGCAAAACCGAACAGAAAAGTGTGTGGCTTTATGCCAAGTTCAGTTTTTAACTGTGGAAACAGTTGTACGCAACATTTTTGTGCATACACACAGTTCAAACATGAGGCCCCAGGTCTTGTCATTTGCAGAAACTCTCAGATTATTCTGTATTTACGGGGTGTATTGATAAAGGGGATGAGGCAGAGTAGAGGAATCAGGTGAGGAATTTTGTTTCTTGGTGCACAAAGAATTGTCTGCACCTTAACTTTAGCAAAATCAGGGAACTGGTTATTGACTTTTGCACGAAAAGATGAAGTGAGCAGTGCAATACTTTATTACTTGTTTCAGCTTTAGTGCAGTGTTAGGATAGATAGAATACATTTAAAATCTATCGATCCATTTTCTAAACCTGATTTATCCTGAGCAGGGCCATGGGAAGGCTGGAACCTATGTCAGCAAGCATAGGACACAAGGTAAGAATAATCTCCAGACAGGTCACCAAATGTTTAAAAGATGAAGTCTGGCATTTAATTTTGCGAACTTGCCACCATCCGCTTACATTGGCAGGACTGTACAAACAGCTTGGTAAGAATTCATTATATTGGTATATCAGTGTTTCACAGCTGTGTTCGTGTCGACGTGTAGCAGTTTCTTGCTGAGTGGTGTTCATTATTGTTGTTGCGTGCTCTTGTGCGCCATCTCGAGAATGTCAGAGCATTAGAGAAACGAACAAACACCAGCTCACATGGCACTGTCTGTGAGGGAGTTTTTAGCCAGTAAACAAATAACTGCATTGGAACCCCCTCCCTACTCACCTGATCTGGCCCCCAATGACTTTTTTTCTTTACCCGAAGATAAAGTAAATATTGAAAGGAAGACATTTTGATGACATTCAGGACATCAAGTGTAATATGACGACAGCTCTGATAGCCATTCCAGAAAAACAGTTAAAAAATGGCTTTGAAGGGTGGACTAGGTGCTAGCGTCGGTGCATAGCGTCCCAAGTGGAGTACTTCAAAGATGACCATAGTGATATTCAGCAAAGACGTATATAGCACTTTTTTTTAGGATGAGTTTGCAAATTTAATTGTCAGACATCGTATATGTCCCTAAATAACATAAAACGATCCCTATTGCATTATGTTTGTCGTTACTGGCCAGGGTAAAAATTGGAATATGGTGGACACACTACACAGTCCAACGGATGTGAGCAAAACCAGCTTAGTAGTTCCTCTTAGCGTACAGCAGTGGAATGAGCAGGTGGCTAAAAGAGAGTACATCTTAGAAAGTATTGCCATAAGCCAAGCATGAGTCATTTAATATAGTCGGCCATCCTAATCTATTCATTCAAATGGATAATATATTCATTGCTGTCTAGGGCACTAAATTAGTTGTTTTACTTGATATCTGCTTAATCTATTTTGAATTTTTTATATGAGAGTTCAGTAAAATGACATTTAAAAATCCTTAAAATACAGACATATTACTATGAAAGAAAATTGTGTTAAATGAAAAACAAAAACTTTGTATGTGAACACAAATATAATGAAAAGTACATGTGCATCCATTTTCTGGTACACAGAGATATTCAATATTCTAGAACATTCTAAACTTTTACAGTAACTGAATATTTACATTATGTTTGTAGTATGGGAATAAAATGTATATTTATAAATTTGTTTTTAATTTTCTTACTTTTTTTTTATTCATAAAAACTAAATCGGGCGGCACGGTGGCGCAGTGGGTAGCACTGTTGCCTCGCAGTTGGGAGACCTGGGGACCTGGGTTTGCTTCCCGGGTCCTCCCTGCGTGGAGTTTGCATGTTCTTCCTGTGTCTGCGTGGGTTTCCACCGGGCGTTCCGGTTTCCTCCCACAGTACAAAGACATGCAGGTTAGGTGTGCTTGGTGTGTGGGTGTGTTTGTGTGTGTCCTGCGTTGGGTTGGCACCCTGCCCAGGATTGGTTCCTGCCTTGTGCCCTGTGTTGGCTGGGATTGGCTCCAGCAGACCCTCGTGACCCTGTGTTCGGATTCAGCGGGTTGGATAATGGATGGATGGAAAAACTAAATCCTGAAATGATAATGTTCATTATAAAATTAAGTCCAGTCAATAAACTTAAACGGAAAAAGGCACACCACAACAAGACAGCAGCATTATTTAATAATGTGCTGAAATTTTAGAGGAGAGTGTCAAGTATGTAATCATTTTGCTAAGCTCATGAGGACTAAATTAAAGGTACAAATAGATATTGTTATAGATGTAGTAATGTACTTGTTTGTTCCACAATCTGCTTGGAAGTTACTGACTTGGCTACTAGGCTGCCTCCTATCTATTAATATAAAAGGTACCTAATACACTCAACAACTCTGACTGAATCACACCATCCTGCTGAATCCCTGATGTCATATCTGTCAAAGACAGTGTGCTAGCTCTAACAATACTTCATGACAGCTCAATAATACATTGGATTTACCATTTCAAACTCCTTTTTATGTTCCTGTGGTCTACTTTTTACAAAAGATGGTATAGCAGAAGCAAATATTAACTGAATCAATTCAATATGATATATGGGCCTGTAGCCAGAGGAGGTCACATCTGCTGTCTGGCTCTTCTTAAGAGAGGTAAGCTACACACTCCAGGCCTCCAGCCAGACTATATTACAAAGCTTTGAGGAGCTCTATGCATAATACAAAGACTAAGCAAGAAATGGCACTGCCCACACTTTCCTTGAGCTACATTTAGCATGTTTGCACCGTCCTTCCCATTCAGGAGGTATGTTGGTGTATGGGTAGAAAAGGGCCATAGAGAACAGAAGTGATGAAAACAGAAATTCTCTGCTGTTTCTCGCTATCAAAATTTTCAAATTCTGTTCACCAAAATAAGTCAAGAATATGCTTTTAAAATGCCTCACTGTGGCTGCTCTGTTATCTTTAGGCTTGCTCTCACTTCTCTTCTGCCTCAGACTGTTCTGGCCCTTTGCCACGCTAACACACGTCATGGTTAAACAACCTGCAAATGTCAGAGACAACAGACAGCAATCCTGAAGGCTCTGTTTTATCTTGCACGAGGACAGTGTTGCTGCAGTGTTTCACTAATTTTGTCTTTTCTGCTTTGCTTGCAACTACAATCTGGTTATTAAACACACTCTCAGGGCTGGTGTTCCAACTCTTTTTCATCTCTTTCATCCTTCTGTTTTATATGATAAATTTGAAAAGACTGTTAAATGCATCCAAGAAGAGAAGAACTTAACAGTGTTCTCATTTAATAAAAGTGTTGTTCAGTTTTATTTTAAAAAATGCATAATCTGTATTCCTTTCAAATGTGTAAAAAAATAATTAAACTCATTATCTTCTATGTTTGTCCTTCGTTCACGTTTTTCAAATGAATGTAAGTAGGAAAACTGGTGAAGTGTGTCAGAACTCACTCTAGTTGGTCATCTGTGTACGTTTAAGCAACACTCTTAACCAAAGATAATTCTACATTTTGGTCTCTTTTGTGCATATACAAAAATGATTTTTCACACCAGGCAATGCCACATTTTTGAAATTCAGAGATCTATGTTTTGGAAAATGAACCCCCAGGCAACTAAAAGGACTGTAACAGCCCTGATTATGCAGCCATTTTAATAACTCATTAAACATAATAATATTTGCTGTTGTAGAAAGCTGTGGGGTAGCAAGCTCACCATCACATTTCTCTGACATGCGGCTGTGCTGCCACCTTTTGAAAGTTTCCACTCTTCACAAATAACTATAGGGAATGGAAGTTAACAGGCATTTTGAATCCAGAAGCCAAGAACTTCTATATATGTTATATAGGTTTTCAATTCCACAGCTTAAATTAGGCTCTGATCAGGACATTCTGTATATGTGCATTTCTGCTGTTTTATTTTTCTTGATGAACTACTATGCTCAACTATCATCTTAGAAAATCACAGTGCTTTTTAAATTGTGATCTTTTTTGGATGGCACAAACTTTTATCCATCCATCCATCCATCCATATTCCAACCCGCTGAATCCGAACACAGGGTCACGGGGGTCTGCTGGAGCCAATCCCAGCCAACACAGGGCACAAGGCAGGAACCAATCCCGGGCAGGGTGCCAACCCACCGCAGGCACAAACTTTTATTCAACACAAAATATCAATCTGTATTCATGTATATAGTAAAAGAAAAATATGTAGTTAATCAAGGGTGACTTCCAAGGAGGCATAACTTGACACTTATTTAAATGACCACCACTGCAAACTATAATCAATTATTTTTTTGTAAAATAATTCAAGATATTTTATGCACAATTACTGTATTTACATTGATTTGACATTTACTTTAAAATACTTAAGTTCCAACTAAAACAATTTGAAAAGCAGTGTATTTATTTCTTACCAGTCACTGTGATAAAGGTTCCATTTCCTCTTTGCATCCATGTGGGAGGTGGGCTTGTTTTTACCACTTCACAAATATAGACTCCTGAGTCATTCACAGAGAGATTCTTCAACAGCAGAGAAATATTGTAGCTTATCTCACCATGAGCCTGTACTCGGCCTTGAAACTCATCTGATGTGTATAAAATATGATTTCCTCTTAATGACATTACTTGATTTGATGAAGGATAGGATTTTGTCCAGTACACAAGGCTGTTTGAATCATCAAGTTTAGGGAGAGAGTGAATGCAATGAATTTGAGCAGAACTTCCAGCTTCTGTTTTTATCTCCGATGGATACTGTATGGCTGCTTGTACTTTTTCTGCAAAAGAAATATATATTTCATGAGGAATTTGCCAAAAAACATGAAATCATTATAAAACTGTACTTTTACTTTAATAAGAGTTTTCCAGCAGCCATAAGTACATCATAAGTCTACAGTACAACTGTCTCAATGTTTGGGCATTTTCAGCCATTATATCTCACACGAAGTAATGTAGAACACTGAAGATATGTGTTTTATGAAATTTTAGTTTATTTAATCATTGCTGCACTTTTGTGACAAATAAGTAGCATATGTTTACTAAATAATTTTCATTTTCTGTAAACACATGCAACAATATATTTCTTGTGTAGTACAAAATCACACAAGTAATGCCAGAAGTGGGATTTAACAGGTCCTCTTTTTTTGACAGCACTCAGTCTTGACTCCCTAAGAACAAAAAACTACCAAAAAAAAAAAAACCTTGTAGGGGAAAAATGGAAGAAATCTTTGGAAAAGCAATTCAGAGAAAGACCCCCTGCCAGGTAGGTTGGGTATGCAATGAATTTCAAAAATGGGGTAAATACAACACACAAAACAGAACACAAGTAATCCCCTTCACTGATGGCCGATCTATTTTTCATTGCCACCTCAGAAATACAATACATACACACGTGGCCTCCAACCCAGTAGGCAAAGCCCAAGCATCCTTTTGGATATCATCATCGAGGGACAGCATATTTATGCCTAATTATTCACACCAGCACATGTTGAAACAAGATGCAACTGTAGCATTCTAAGTAAAGCAGTGTGGAATAAATATTGATGCTTTAATAAATAAACAGTTTGGTGTAAATGTGAATAACTTAATTGGCGTCAGTCTGAAATACTTAAAAGCCTGAAAGTGTTAAAGTGGCTGTACTTAATATTAGAATGTGAACTATCAGGAGAATTTATGCAAATGATGAATTTATGTAAATTCTGAGCGAAATGTAACATAGTATTTATGCCATGCTAATGGAAACAACTCCTCCAAATTTAAATTTTTTTAATTCTGTTTGCAAAGGGAGTACAGAGGGTGTATATTTGCTCAGGCCAGTTGAATTGTAAAGATATCAGCTTTGACAGTTTTTTTTGTTTTGAATGTCCTTATATTAAGCACTTATCATCCACCACAATATAACTTAAAACAAAATATAACTTTATCAATGAATTCTCAGATTTACTATTTATCAGATAACTAATTCTTAAAAGTTTCTAGTAGCAGGTGATTTCAATTTTTATTCAGGTAATCAATTTGAGGTAGTTTATGGACTTTGTATATTCCTTTAATCCCAGGCAGCATGCAAAGATGGTCATACAATACATTCAGTAATATTGATGTCACATAGATCTTAGACCTTGGTATTTCTGATCATTTCTATATCTTCTTTGACTTAACAATATGGGAAACCAGAACTAAAAAAGGAACTTTTTACTAATACTGTACATGGCATTTAGATGGAACAGCTGCCTCCCCATTTTCAATTATCACCAATAGTTGGAATTTGACTCTTATTTTAATACAACCAGAGGTTTTAACAGATGGACAATTTTTGTTATAAATTAATTACGTTTCTTTGTTTTTTTATTTTTGGAAAGAAAAGATGGTTAACATAGTTTTTGGGGAAACTAACCATATATTTGATACTCATCTTTCATTCAATTATCATTTTCTTATAGCTACAATTAATTACTAAGTTTTTCCAATCCCATATTGTTTTCTGTGTGTGCCACCATTTTGTGGGGATGGTTGCAACAATATTAGTAGGGAAAGTTGACTGGATATACATGGCATGGGATATCACTGGTACACCGATTTAATGGTGAGCAGCATATACTTTCTAATCATCTGAGATTGTGAATTCCCCCAAAAATTGTGTATAATTATGTTGCTGAAAAAGTAATTGTTCACAAATGTGTGCTTTATACTGACTATGACATCGGTTTTGTGTTTTGGCTACGTTAACAGATCTTTTGGATTGTATGAATGTGAACTTTGATGTGATATTATGTCTTTATTTCCACCCCTAAACTGCTCCTCTGTACTCATTGCAGAATAATTTTAGAGCTAGTCTAAAGTCTGCACCTAATGTATTAGTGTCAGAAAAAATGCATTAAAAGATCAACAACTACTGATGGTGAACAGTGAAGTCTGTAAACTAAAAAGGGACTACAGCAAAGCTGAGTGAAAATGGAGGAAAACCAAATCAACAGGACACTATGAAATTTCGAGGACTCGGATACGTAGATATGATAATAAGAATAATAATTCATTACATTTATATAGCGCTTTTCTCAGTGCTCAAAGCGCTATCCACACAGGGATGAACCAGGAAGCGAACCCACAATCATCCACAGTCTCCTTACTGCAAAGCAGCAGCACTTCCACTGCGCCACCTGTGATACAGCAGTCCGTTCTGAGAGATGGTCTTATTTCTCTAAGTGATGGTTTAGGAAATACAAAACTGCTTTTCTTAGCTATTGGCAATCTAGTGAACCCAGAAATAGTGGGTCAGCAAAACATTAGTGATTAATTGTGCAGCTTCTGTAGAATTGTTTTAATGAAGAAAAAAAATAATGTACAATCTAATATAATATAGTCCTGTAGAACTGCCCCTTTTTAGATGCAGTGAATTGAACCCCTCTAGAAAATAAATGTAGCAAAAATTTTTCAACTCAAACTGTCCATCTACATCCAATCATTACAGGCTCGATCAAAGAGGTGAGTAACTGCTAAGTCATAGCATGCTCAAAATAGTTAACTGCTCAGTAGATTCTGGCACATTTCAAATTATTTAAAAACTGTATACAATCTCTGCTGCAGCACTTAATTTGTGTTCAGCTCATGTACCTCTGATTTTGAGCCCTCTGTGCTGCAGGACCTCCAAATGTGCTCTGGGACTCTGATATTTACTATAAAAACTTATAACCAAATATTTTATAAGGTTTAAATAAACCATTTAATGTACAGACATCAGTTTTAAATGGCTGATGTGAAAAAGAAAAAGTCACACAAATCAAAATAAATCGACAAGTCAGTATACTAAAAAAAAAAAAAAAAAGCTAGATCCGGTGCAGTAGTTGTATAGATTCAGAGATGGAGATTGAGAGATAAAAGGTATAAGAGTAAGGCAATGGGGATGAAGACACATCAGATGAGGTTGAGGAGAGCGAGAACTTCAATATGAGTGTGTTACACAAGTTGTGGAGAGTGGAACTGAAGAGAGCAAAGTATCTAAGTGAAATACTAATTTATGTGTGCAAGCATACATATAAGAGGTATGGATTTTATTTATGAGTTCAATAAAATAATTCAATGGTAACCCAATTGCCATTGTCTTCACACCGCCATTAAGACTCCTAAGGAGTCACTATGATCTAAGGCACCTGACAATTTACAAAAATAAGCCCTGCTCTGCTGAAAAAACTAACCTTTACAAGCTCTGTTTTAAATCATTTTGATCTACCTGTTTTTTAAGTAAAGAAGAAGTGTTGTGTTTTTCAACAATTGAATAATAACTTGAATAAAAATTCTACTTTTGAAGAGTACCCGTTCAGGTTTTAAATTTAATCATAGCACAATACTGCTCTCCTCAAAGTAGTTAATGCCCTAACAGTTTAATGCTGATGTGATTAGACTTGAACACTATATTTAAAACCCTAGATCACACCACTTAGACTGTGGTTGACCTTCCAGATAGTGTGCTATGTTAGTTTAAGTTGTAAGTCTTGGTAACTACACATTAAAAATTCATAATAACACGTTTGGTTGTGATTCAGAGATCAGCTCTAGACCTTTCATCATTCTCATTTTACAAGGTCTGTTTAGGTCTGATCATTTCTAAACATAAGACAAATTATCTTAGGTAAATGTATGACACACAGCTATATATATTGTCATGCGTATGCACATAGGTGAGAGCAGTAGGGCTGTAGTGACTGTACTTATACCGCCGCACCAGGGGTTGATGCTGTGTTTTAAAGCCTTTCTCTCATCCTCCCTCTGACAACCAGATAATTAACAGCAAGGATAGTGCTGATGTCACTTCTAGTGCCACCTGGACCCACCCCTTCCAGCCAGGAGGACTGAAAACCAGAAGATCTGCCATCTTTGCCAATTCCATTCTATATTCTTGTCTAAAGAGACCTTTTCACTGTTTATTTGATTTTTTTATTGCAATCCAAGTATATGGGGTGCCAGGTTGGACCCCAAACCTTTTTCGTTGTCTTGTCATTCCTTTTCAATATATATTACCCCTGATGACCTATAAGTTAAAAAAATAAACGTGCAAATTATGCCATAAGTAAAGAACCTGGTGTCATTATAGATTCAGAGGTGCTCTAAATTAGTACAGGCTCATCTAGAACAGTGTTTCTCAACCACTTTTGGATTGCGGGCTGCCGCCGGTGGGTCATGAGTATTGGTAATGGGTCGCCACTTCGATGATCATGCTTCATTAAACCCTCACCAAATGATGATCATGCTCAATTCACCTAGGAGAACCCCCAAGTATTGTGTGCAGTTCATGTCTCATAAAATCCAATAAAATATGAACATCTAGAGATAAACATCAAAACAGTCAAGGAATAGAACATACACAACCAGAAATAACCAGAAATATTTATATTACAGAGAAAAGGAGAAGGAAAAAGAGAAGGAAAAGGAGGCATACAGTATATCCAAGTGTATGGTTTATTGGACTAATATAATAAATCACATTTCAATAACAATGCAGATCACTTGCATGCATACTATCTGTCTCACACGATGTTCCACCTCTGAGTGCTGTTTTTTGGAGGTTATTGACTCATCCAGCCTTTGGACACTGCTAAAGAGTTAAGGCATCAGACAAAGGCCAAAAGTCTGCCTGCGGGTGTGCCTTTTGTCTCCGAGGCTCTTGTTCAATGTTGATGTGCTGCTTTCATTGCTTTTTTTTGTTTTGGTGTTGCAATGCTATTTTCATTTTAAGTTAAGTCATTATTCAAAATCAAGCGAGGTGTTGTTTTTCTCTAATGTGTAAGGGTTTTGCAATCTATTTCTAGTGTTCAGGTGTGTGAGAGTATATTTTTGAGCTAGCATTAGGGTGCAAGATTAAATAACACATTTAGACGGAAATGTGTCGGAACATTTTCAAAGGCAGAGTGAAAAAGAACAGAAACAGAAATGTAACTGATGCCAACAGTTATGTAAGTTCAAGAACTGTCATGATATTTGGTGGTACTAATAAATCATGTTCTCACACTAATAATTGGACATAGAATTTGTATTTTGTAGTATAAATGATCCTTAGTAGTGTATTTGTGAAAATTTGTGAAACATCCAGTACATCCCAACAGTAACAAATAGTTTCTACTATAATGATTTACTAATTGTAATCTTAAAGAAATACATGCTGCTTTATATTTAATAACACATCTTAATGTACTGAAATATGCTTAATTCAAATGAGGGTGGCTGAAGGCAACAGTCTATTCCAGGAGCATTAGACTCAAGGCTGGATTAAACCCTAGATTTGATGCCACTCCATTACAAGGCCAACTGATGTATTCACTCACATTTAAATTCATAAAGAGGCTGTTAATAAACATAATATGGACATTTTAGGATAAAAGGAAAACCTTACAAAAGCCATTCAGACATGGGTAGAAGGTGCAAACTTCACACAAACAGAAACTTAGCATGGCATTCATGCCCAGGATGTTGGATCCATGATAATTCAGTGCAGACTACTACACCATCATTCGACCCTCTATTAATTTATGGCCTTCAATAATTGAAGCCATAATCAAAACAAAACAAAACCCAACAATGTAGTAAAGTGAAATTAGTTATATAACTAACTAGCCATCCCCCACGACTCTGCCCGCGTATTAGTGAAACAGGACAGTGAGGAGGGCCCGACCCAGCTCTCTACTCCTAATGTCACTCTTCCCCTCCACCTGGCCTGCAGCCTCTTTCTCGGTTTAGTGCAAATATATCGCTATTGCAAGCGAACTATGATTCTTAGCGCAATGAGAGAAGTCACAAAATCAACCGGAATGTTCAAGCAAATTATAGAAAAAAAGATCTAAATCCGTTAAGTAGTTCTCTTGTCTGCTAACTAAGCAGTGTTAAAGTTACGCCCAGAGGGAGACGCGTGAGTGAGGAGGGCCTCGCCCCCCCTCCCCGCAGCTTGATGAGTCTCGCTCAGATTTGTGCTAATAAAGCGGTACCACAAGCGAACTACTTAGCATGATGAGAAAGTCGCAAAATCAATGGAATGTTCAAGCAAATTATAGAAAAAAACCTGACCTAAATCTGTTAAGTATTTCTCTCATGAAAAGCAGACAGACATACAAAGGGTCTAAAAAATTATAAGAAATTGTGCGCTTGGACCACGAAATTTTTAAAACCATTTCTTAGTGAGCACCAATGGGCCTAGGATAACCTACATTCCAATTTTCAAGTCCCTAGTCCTCATGGCTCAAAGAGATTTAGTGATGAGTGAGTCAGTGGTATTTGGCTTTTATATAGATTTATATATATAAATTAGTTACAGTGCATCCGGAAAGTATTCACAGCGCATCACTTTTTCCACATTTTGTTATGTTACAGCCATATTCCAAAATGGATTAAATTCAATTTTTTCCTCAGAATTCTACACACAACACCCCAAAATGACAACGTGAAAAAAGTTTACTTGAGATTTTTGCAAATTTATTAAAAATAAAAAAATTGTGAAAGCACATGTACATAAGTATTCACAGCCTTTGCCATGAAGCTCAAAATTGAGCTCAGGTGCATCCTGTTTCCCCTGATCATCCTTGAGATGTTTCTGCAGCTTAATTGGAGTCCACCTGTGGTAAATTCAGTTGATTGGACATGATTTGGAAAGGCACACACCTGTCTATATAAGGTCCCACAGTTGACAGTTCATGTCAGAGCACAAACCAAGCATGAAGTCAAAGGAATTGTCTGTAGACCTCCGGGACAGGATTGTCTCGAGGCACATATCTGGGGAAGGTTACAGAAAATTTTCTGCTGCTTTGAAGGTCCCAATGAACACAGTGGCCTCCATCATCCGTAAGTGGAAGAAGTTCGAAACCACCAGGACTCTTCCTAGAGTTGGCCAGCCATCTAAACTGAGCGATCGGGGGAGAAGGGCCTTAGTCAGGGAGGTGACCAAGAACCCGATGGTCACTCTGTCAGAGCTCCAGAGGCCCTCTGTGGAGAGAGGAAAACCTTCCAGAAGGACAACCATCTCTGCAGCAATCCAACAATCAGGCCTGTATGGTAGAGTGGCCAGACGGAAGCCACTCCTTAGTAAAAGGCACATGGCAGCCCGCCTGGAGTTTGCCAAAAGGCACCTGAAGGACTCTCAGACCATGAGTAAGAAAATTCTCTGGTCTGATGAGACAAAGATTGAACTCTTTGGTGTGAATGCCAGGCATCACGTTTGGAGGAAACCAGGCACCGCTCATCACCAGGCCAATACCATCCCTACAGTGAAGCATGGTGATGGCAGCATCATGCTGTGGGGATGTTTTTCAGCGGCAGGAACTGGGAGACTAGTCAGGATAAAGGGAAAGATGACTGCAGCAATGTACAGAGACATCCTGGATAAAAACCTGCTCCAGAGCACTCTTGACCTCAGACTGGGGCGACGGTTTATCTTTCAGCAGGACAACGACCCTAAGCACACAGCCAAGATATCAAAGGAGTGGCTTCAGGACAACTCTGTGAATGTCCTTGAGTGGCCCAGCCAGAGCCCAGACTTGAATCCAATTGAACATCTCTGGAGAGATCTTAAAATGGCTGTGAACTGACGCTTCCCATCCAACCTGATGGAGCTTGAGAGGTGCTGCAAAGAGGAATGGGCGAAACTGGACAAGGATAGGTGTGCCAAGCTTGTGGCATCATATTCAAAAAGACTTGAGGCTGTAATTGCTGACAAAGGTGCATCGACAAAGTATTGAGCAAAGGCTGTGAATACTTATGTACATGTGATTTCTCAGTTTTTTTATTTTTAATAAATTTGCAAAAACCTCAAGTAAACTTTTTTCACGTTGTCATTATGGGGTGTTGTGTGTAGAATTCTGAGGAAAAAATGAATTTAATCCATTTTGGAATAAGGCTGTAACATAACAAAATGTGGAAAATGTGATGCGCTGTGAATACTTTCCGGATGCACAGTAAATGTGACAGTGGTGAGGTCTGCGGTAGGAGTGACAGATGCATTAAAGGTGGAGGTGGGATTACATCAGGGATTGGCTCTGAGCCCTTTCTTATTTGCAATGGTGATGGACAGGTTGACAGACGAGATTAGACAGGAGTCCCCGTGGACTATGATGTTTGCTGATGACATTGTGATCTGTAGTGATAGTAGGGAGCAGGTTGAGGAGACCCTGGAGAGGTGGAGATATGCTCTAGAGAGGAGAGGAATGAAGGTCAGTAGGAACAAGACAGAATACATGTGTGTAAATGAGAAGGAGGTCAGTGGAATGGTGGGGATGCAAGGAGTAGAGTTGACGAAGGTGGATGAGTTTAAATACTTGGGATCAACAGTACAGAGTAATGGGGATTGTGGAAGAGAGGTGAAAAAGAGAGTGCAGGCAGGGCGGAATGGGTGGAGAAGAGTGTCAGGAGTGATTTGTGACAGACAGGTATCAGCAAGAGTGAAAGGGAAGGTCTACAGGACGGTAGTGAGACCAGCTTTGTTAGATGGGTTGGAGATGGTGACAATGAACAGAAAGCAGGAGACAGAGCTGGAGGCAGCAGAGTTAAAGATGTTAAGATTTGCATTGGGTGTGATGAGGATGGACAGGATTAGAAATGAATACATTAGAGGGTCAGCTCAAGTTGGCCGGTTGGGAGACAAAGTCAGAGAGGCGAGATTGCGTTGGTTTGGACATGTGCAGAGGAGAGATGCTGAGTATATTGGGAGAAGGATGCTAAGGACAGAGCTGCCAAGGAAGAGGAAAAGAGGAAGGTCTAAGCGAACGTCTATGGATGTGGTGAGAGAGGACATGCAGGTGATGGGTGTAACAGAACAAGATGCAGAGGACAGAAAGATATGGAAGAAGATGATCCACTGTGGTAACCCCTAAAAGGGGGAGCAGAAAGAAGAAGTTATATTACATTAACTAGCTGTTACGCAGCTATACTTCGGAAATTCCCTAAGCTCATGGGTGTCTGTTATAGTGCCATTCGTTAATTATGTATCAGAAGTATTTTGTAACTAATTGAGTGCTTTACAGTATGCAAAAATTGTGTGAGTTTTTCTAATTTCATTTGTTTTATTTTTACCAGGGGCTATTTATTGTTCACAGGAGCTCCTTACTCTGTAAAATGCTAGATACAACTAGCCATGAGTAAAACATTCCTACCACAGATCAATTCCTGCTTTTTCTACTGACTAACCTTGGCTTTTGTTAAATGTCACTGCAAAACACAATTTTACATGAAACTGTATTCTTTGGGATTGAAAGTGCTGTTATACATGTGTGTAACACATTATATGTAACAACATGAATAATTTGAAGTCTTGAGAAGTTCTTCGACAGTAACACACTGCCACATGCTGCTACCTTTCTCTTTAATATAATGAAACTTTATGCTCAGACACCACAAATCAGTCATAGTTACATAAAGCTCTGCTTATTTTAGATTCAATTTGATTTTGTCTGTCATTTGAAATAAAGTGAATACAATGTGACTTTGGAAGAACAACTACAGGAATTCGGTTGCCCTGAATGTTGATCATATTTTAAAATCCTTATTTGCGCATTGTTTTAATCGGAGCCTTGTTTTTTGATAAATAAAACACGACTACTGTTATCTGATTTTACTGTCAGTAGTTGTGATATACAAACATGCATTAGGATAAACAGGTAATTAATGTTTATCTGTGTCACTGACCTAAAGTGACTGGAACATATTGCTGCTTACTAAGCTTTCAAGCATTCTTCATATTGGTCTAAGTGGCTGCCTGTAATGATTTAACAGTTTGCACAATACACTTTTGAAAACAAAATATTTCCAAATTATAGATGAATCTCTTCATTTTGGTAGTTAAATGTCTAAAAAGTGTCACATGATTTAAGTTCAACATTGCGTATACTCCATTTTTTGAGAGCTACTGCAAACAGAAAAATATTGTGGGGGCACCAGCCACCGTACCCGACACAGACAGGTAAGACACAAGTGCAGGTGCAACACACATTTATTTTTCCATGTGGAAACAGCTTCCACCTGCTTCCCACCTTAACAGCAAAGTTCTTCAGTATAAAAGGCACACGTAATCTTCTCTATTTGCCCTTTTCTCACTTCCGCTTCTCCTCCAGCAAGCTTTGTCCTCTTCCACCTGACTCTGGTACCCAGAATAGAGGTTGCTAACTCCTTTTTAAGGCACCCAGGTTGCTCGTTGACCAAGTTCCGGCAGCACTTCCAGGTGTGGCAGAAGCACTGCAACCCATGGCTCTGACAACGTCCAAACACCCTTTTTTCTGTGTCCCTACAGCAAGCCAGAGGGGCTGCCCTCTAGTGTTCTGGGAAAGATAATGCTCTGAACACAGTCTCTCCCCTGGTCTTTCCGTTAAAGGGGCGTCCCGGCTGGGCAAGGGTTCTGTCCGTCTGTCACAATATATTCACACTTTTTAAAAGATGTTACATACAGGTATTCACACTTTTTAAAAGATACTGTCAGGGATCAGAGTGCTAGAAATGCACTTATCATTTAGCATTTAGCTCATAACGTGTGTAAAGTGGTGCTTGAAGTGAATATACCTAAGTGCAGGTATCCTGTGTTACACTTACAGTATATAATAATGTGAAGTCTTAATTAGAAAATCTTTTTACCTCCTTCTGCCTCTGATGCAAAGTAAATGTGGGTGTCACCATTAAGAACCAATTTAAGCCTGCCTGAGAATAAAGGTCCATATCTTAAATAACTCTATTTACAGATGTTGTTTAACAGCAAAAATTAAAACAGGAAAATACTGGAAGATTTATATCATGCTGCTGTATTTTTCAAAGAAAATCTCTTTCAACTCATTGATGTGTAATGGCAGATTTTCTTTTTAATAAATGCCCTTGGGGAGCATTTACCATGTAGACAATATGTATTTTCAATTTTGGGTTTTTCTTTACTGATGTTGCATAGGATTTGAATGCATTTCTAGCCTCAACTCCTTCAATCTTTCTGACAATGTTTCCTCTCAATCTGCCTTCAGATTCTGTCATTTTAATACAAAGTGTTTTACTTTCACTTTTTAAAGGTGCAATTATTTTTAGAAGATGATACCAATTGTTGTACTTGTTCAATGCAGGCTGAAAACATATGTTTAATGTTATCTAGGTGAGCACCAAGCTCCTTCATTCTGCTCCTTGTGGAAATTAGATAGATAGATAGATAGATAGATAGATAGATAGATAGATAGATAGATAGATAGATAGATAGATAGATAGATAGATAGATAGATAGATAGATAGATAGATAGATAGATAGATAGATAGATAGATAGATAGATAGATAGATCTAGATCTAGGACTGTGGGAGGAAACCGGAGCACCTGGAGGAAACCCACACAGACACAGGGAGAACATGCAAACTACACGCAGGGAGGACCTGGGAAGTGAACCCAGGTCTCCTTACTGTGAGGCAGCAGTGCTACCACTGTGCCACCGTGCTGCCCATATTTCAGAAGTTTCACTCAGAAATGGAGAGTCCCCTGGTTTTATTGCACAGCATAAATGAGTTAACTCTACTCAGTCCTAGATTCACTTTCTTCTTCGCTCAGGGCAGGACTGGGCACTTGGCCACCAACAGATAAAGAGTGTGTGGACTGGGAGCTCATGACAATTCAAATGCCTGGCAGGCCAAGATTGTCAATTTCCTCCCACACCACTGGCTTGAACCTCGATTTCCCTGACTCTTTATAAACCTTCTACTCTTCCTTAAATTATTTACGTTGTTTTTCTTTATTGGACAAAATGTAAGATATCTCAAATAATGCAAAAAAATAGCAACGCTGCTGGTGGAGTGAGCTCAAAGAAGACAACACACAATCAAACGCATTTCTGGATGCATTACAGACACCACAAATAGATGCTTTAAGTGCTGAGGAACTGGATAAACCTCTAACGCTAACAGAATTACTAGATGCTATAAAGTCACTACAAAGCGGGAAATCAGCAGGCCCTGATGGTTACCCCGTAGAATTTTATAAGAAATTCTCCACTCAGCTAGCTCCCCTCTTATTGGCAACATTTACAGAAGCTAGAGACAACCAAATACTACCTCAAACATTTTGACAAGCATTAATCACCGTCTTTCCTAAACAAAATAAGGACTTGTTACAATGTGCATCATATAGACCAATTTCACTCCTGAATAATGATGTTAAGATACTCGCAAAAATTCTAGCTAGAAGGATGGAGAAAGTGCTGCCCTCGGTAATATCACAAGATCAAACTGGATTTATTAAAAGCCGACATCTATCTTCCAATCTCTGACGCTTGTTTAATGTTATATATTCACTAGCAAAATCAAACACCCCAGAGATATTACTATCATTAGACGCAGAAAAAGCATTGATATGATTGAATGGAACTACCTTTTCACTGCATTGGAGAAATTTGGGTTTGGCCCAATTATTTGTGCATGGATCAAACTACTGTATACCAATCCAGAAGCTTCAGTTTGTACTAATAACATTTGCTCAGACTACTTTAAGCTAGAACGTGGCACCAGACAAGGATGTCCCTTGTCGCCACTGCTGTTTGCAATCGCTATTGAACCACTGGCGGTTCACTGCCGAAATTCTTATCACATAAAGGGGATTGGCAGAGAAGGACTGGAACAGAAAATTTCTCTATATGCAGATGATATGGTCTTATATATATCAGACCCAGAAAACACTGTCCCTGCAGTTCTAACAGCACTAACAGAATTTCAAAAGATATCTGGTCTTAAAATTAATCTGAATAAAAGTATAATCCTTTCAGTGAATTCACAAGCATATAATATTAGATTGGACACCCTACCTTTTACCATAGCAGATCAGTTTAAATACCTAGGGGTAAATATCACAAGTAAACATAAAGCTCTTTATCAACAAAATTTTGCCGTCTGTATGGAAAAAATTAAGCAAGACTTGCATAGATGGTCAACCCTTCATCTCACTCCAGCCGAAAGAATTAACGTTGTTAAGATGAATATCCTTCCTAAACTTCTTTTTTATTTCAAAACATTCCAATATATATCAATAAATTGTTTTTTAAACAGTTAGATTCAACAATAACCTCATTCATTTGGAACTCAAAACACCCACGTATCCGAAGAGCGACCATACAAAGACCTCAGGCAGAAGGTGGCATGGCTTTACCTAATTTTCAGTTTTATTACTGGGCAGCAAACATACAAGTTATAAAAACCTGGACACAAGTAAATGAACATATACAGGCTTGGTCCGCAATGGAAGTAAAATCCTGTAGTACTTCTTTATACTCCCTGCTCTGCTCTCCAATAAATGCAAGTTATCACAATTATACTAATAACCCAATTGTGCTTTACTCACTTAGAATATGGAACCAAATTAGAAAGCATTTTAAGATGGAAAATCTTTTATCCGTGGCACCTCTGCAAGAGAATCACCTCTTTCAACCCTCGCAAACATATCTGGTTTTTAATACCTGGAAAAGTTTTGGGATTAAAATGCTCAGAGATCTTTATATAGACAACATATTTGCATCTTTTGAACAATTACATTCAAAATTCAACCTCCCAGCTACACATTTCTTTCACTATCTTCAAATTAGAAATTTTGTTAAACAGAAATTCCACGCTTTCCCCCATCTCGTACCCTCCACAATGCTGAAAAAAATACTGCTCAATTTCGAGGAATTAAACACCATTTCTGCATTATATAAAATCCTATTAGAGTCCCTACCTTTCAAAGATCCAAGAGGACATTGGGAAGAAGATCTCTTAATCAATATATTAGAAAAGGAGTGGAAGGTAGCAAAGCAGAGAATTCACTCGAGCTCCATATGCGCAAAGCATAGAATTATTCAACTAAAAATTATATATCGAGCTCATCTGTCTCACTTAAAACTGTCCAAAATGTTTCCAGGGCAGGATCCAACCTGCGAACGCTGCAACCAAGCTCCTGCCTCACTGGGTCACATGTTCTGGGCCTGCACCAAATTAACATCATTTTGGACCAAAATTTTTAAGTGCCTTTCAGACAGCCTTGGGGTCACAATCCCTCCTAACCCACTAACAGCTGTGTTCGGTGTTCTTCCAGACGGACTTGAAGTGGAGAAGGACAAGCAAACGGTGATTGCATTCACTACACTTTTGGCACGCAGACTTATTTTGTTAAATTGGAAGAATCCTAATTCTCCTCTTATAAGTCAGTGGGAAACTGATGTTTTATATTATTTGAAATTGGAAAAAATCAAATTCTCAGTTAGAGGATCCGTACAAAATTTTTTCAAAACCTGGCAGGATCTGATCAATATTATTTTAGAATAAGAGAAATAACTATAACCGCATTTAATTCCCTTCTCCATCTCTTATTTACATATACAGTATATTTATTTCTCCCTTTCTTTTGCTTATTGTTGTCTTATTAAAAAGCCCTAAGCAATTCTCCTTTAGCCAAGCTCTCCTTCTCAGGGGTGGGGTTTGATCTGTCTTCAATTTTGTTTGGTTATAAATTGATCTGTTTGTATGGAATGATCACAATAAAAATTAATAAAAAGAAAAAAAAAATACTTGTCCAGCATGCTATGTATTAATATTATTACATATAATGTGTTACATACATGTATATCAACACTATCAGGTTGTGTTTACATTAATCTCTTAATTTACTTTACTGTCATTTAAGATTTTATCATGTACTTTAATTTTTACATATTGATGTAGCATTTGTTTACTTAATGAAGCAGAACCCCAATTTAGCATTCCCTGTTTAACACTTTCCCACATTTTAAATTTTTGAATGGCGAGTTGTGGTGAAGGCTGTTTTTCAGAAGAAATACCATTTTGGAAAAAAAGGAAGTAATGTTTATCTGATGCTTAAATTTATTAAATAAATATTTGTATATCAGTAATTTACTCTGTTTACTGTATTAAAAATAGAGGAATGAATTTTGTAAGTGTGATGTATTTTTATTGTAACAAATAAAAATGAAACAATATCCATCCATCCATCCATCCATTATCCAACTCGCTATATCCCAACACTGGGCCACGGGGGTCTGCTGGAGCCAATCCCAGCTAACACAGGGTGTAAGGCAGGAACAAATCCCGGGCATGGCGCCAGCCCACTGCAGTGAAACAATATTATACACTAAATTTTTCATTTTTCAACTAATCCAGCATTTAACAATTTCATATAAATTTTTTAGGTGGTTTCCTACACAATGAAAATTGCACTGTACTATGTATAAAGAGAATACATGATACGCAGTTGGCAAGGCAAGGAGCCTTCTTCATTGTACTGTTAATTAAATTTAATAAGGGCAATATTCTAAAAGCAAAGGCAATAATTGTCAGTTATTAATTTTGTCATAACCATGCACCCCTATTAAAACGTTCAGTTCATTGCTTGCACCAAGTAAATGTGTAGCCTATAAACATATTCAATGATGTACAGTATGTAATAAGTTAAGGGAAATCACAATTCACTGCCTATTGCTTTTTGATCTGATCCCTCCAAAACTTTGTATCGCTACAAGATTACAGATCAATGTGTTATATTTAAACCTGATTGAACCTGCCATTTGATCAGGATGTGCTACTGGGCGAAATTATATTTACTGTATACCCAAAATGACCATTATTCCTACTGATTACCTGTTTAAATTCCAAAAAATAAAGGTTCGTGTAAAATTGTGTTTTGCAGTGACTGTTAACAAAAGCCAAGGTCAGACAGTGGGAAAAACAGGAACTGATTTATGGCAGGAATGTTTTACTCATGCACAATCTAGTGTATTCCAGAATAAGGAGCTCCAATGAACTAATAATATTAGCCCTGATAAATAAATAAATAAATAAAATACCAAATATCATGAACAGAAAAGTGTTCAATTAGTTACATCATAATTCTGATGCATTTGATTAATCAATGGCACTATAACGGACATCCATCAGCTTAGGAAATGTCCCAAGTGAAGCTGAGTAACAGCTCGTTATTGTATTGTAATTATTTTTTTCCTCAGGTACAGCAAAACCTTCCGTTTATTACATCAGTTGAGTTTTGGTTTGTTTTGACTATAGTTAACTGAAACCCGTTGTCTTGGTAAATTTCCAAAGCTAGTCTTTTTACATTTTTCATTATAAAAGGTATTATATACTGCGGTGGGCTGGTGCCCTGCCCAGTGTTTGTTTCCTGCCTTGTGCCCTGTGTTGGCTGGGATTGGCTCCAGCAGACCCCCGTGACCCTGTAGTTAGGATGTAGCAGGTTGGATAATGGATGGATGGAAGGTATTATATAGGAAACAGGTCATTTGTTAACTTCAAGGAAGTATACACTTTAAATGGCTCAGGTACCTTCAGGAATTACAATCCACGACAAAAGGCTAATTCACAATTCACAATCCACACTGATACGCACTTTCAGTCAAGAGATAGCAAACCAAGCAGCTTTTAAGGAACAATACTATATATTTGTTTTCAGCAACCCCTTTAAGATGAGTTGCAAAACAAAATTACTTTTCTTCACTTGTTCTAAGAGTTAAGCTTTTACATTAAAAATAAAACTAATGAAAAAATATATCAATAAACATACATTTAACCCAAGTAATGAAGATAACAAAGAAAGCAACATTGTCAAATGAAGCCTTGCACAACACAGTAATATACGGACTTCACTGTGTGTGTATGTGTTTCATTGTATCTGCTTTAGTTGTATTGACTTATTGGTCCAATTCATATATAAAAAAGACTTAAAGTAGTTTTTGATTTAAATCACTTCATTGGATAAATATAAACTTTTCCAAAAATTTTTACAGCTTTACATGTTGTGGTTAGTTGTTTAAAAATAAAATTATATATCTGAAACAAATACCTAAAAATGGTATTTTGTAAACTATTGTGATTTACATTATTACATTATTTTCTCCTAGAAGAAAAAATGAATTGATGCCTAAGCAGACACCTGGAAGTCTACAATATGCACATCTCTTTTCCGTAATACGTTTTATAACTTTAGTAAAATTATCTTTCATCTTTACATTTTACAGCTGTTTTTTTTGTGTTTTTCTTTTTCATAGCAATGCTTCAGATACTAGATGATGGACTCCCTGAAAGTAGTGATAATATCCCAAAAATGTAGCAAATACACACTATGTTTTGAGTGGCGGCTATTTTCAAAAATCAATTTGAAGAATAAATAGTAAAATGAAAAAAAAAATTGTTTTAGTCTGATAAACTACAAAAAAATTTTAGAAAGTTTCACAAAACTGGCAACTATCAAGAATTTTGCATCCAGCACAATTTAAGAAATTATTAGTATTACAGTATTAAAGATGAAAAACTTAACCTCCCACTGTTCTACAGTTTATAAAGAATTCTCGATGTTGAAGTTGCATCATCCAAACCAAATGATAACACTTCAGAATAGGACTTTTTCTACTATACATCTTTCAATTAACTCTCTATGTAAGAGTATCACCCTCATTAAAATGTCATGTTTAGTGAGTATCTGGCAATAGATAGATAGATAGATAGATAGATAGATAGATAGATAGATAGATAGATAGATAGATAGATAGATAGATAGATAGATAGATAGATAGATAGATAGATAGATAGATAGATAGATAGATAGATAGATAGATAGATAGATAGATAGATAGATAGATAGACACCAAAAAACATCAGGGTCTTCCTCAATACTTGCCTGCATGTCGAGTGCAAGCAGCTTTTGAAACAAACAGGAAAAACATAATTCGACAAAATGCACAAATCATCTCCAATCTTGAACTTTCACTGAGGTTTTATTCCTTTTTTCTTTTGACTCTGGTACACAAGTTAATCTCAAGCTTTCAGTCCTTAAAGTAAACATATGAATGACTGCACACCCTGCAGCAGCTCTCTTCAGGGGCAGAAGACAACTGGTGGAAAGCATTCATTCACACCTCTGTAACAGCTGAACAGCATCTTCCGGTCCTTTTCACAATAATACATTTTTGACCTTTTCTTTACCACAAGACTTCTGTTTTAGTTTAAATAGAACATACTAAAAATAAAGCTAAACTGAGGTGGTCAGGTTGTGGTATATGTTTTAAGTGACCCAAAGAGTCACAGTAGACAAGTTAACACCAACTGAGTGTCAGAAGCTGAACCCAAGTAAGGTGGTAAACATTTTGGGTCCTCTGAAAAGACAATTTAGGGTAAGACAGAAACCCCTGTAAGGTATAAGAACTAATGTATTAATTATTATTCTATACTACTTCTCTAGTTGTGTTTTCAATTATTTAAAACATGGTGATAGGTGTTGGTCTATATTGGTTGGATGGGCTAGAACATTAAATAGATAAAGTTGGTATGCCTATGACAATTTAACACATTATCAAAATCTAATGCCACAATAGTTATTTGATTTTTATAAGGACATTCTCATTTCAAGCAAACCAGTGAATATGACTTTCGTGACTTTTGTTCAGTGCCCCATGATGCTTTGCAAGGCCAGTGTAAGATCACAGAGCTATAGCAGCCAATGTTGGATGGGATACTCCAAACCCCCCCATCAAGTACATAATGTTGATCCCTTACTCATCAATGGGTATGTCTGCCCCTACTTATGGCCAAGTGCCTGATATAGCAGCAAAACTGTCAGTACATGAAGTGCACTGCCAGCATTAGTTTACGTTGCGAAAGCAGAACATGTGTAGATAGAGTGCTCTGTGAGTGAATGCAGCACACTTGTTTTAGAATACTTGTACCTTTTGTGAAACTGTTTATTTGATATTTGGAATTCACACATCATACACTTCATGTCTACATTTTGTCAATTATTACTAAAATATGAAAAACATTTCATATTTAGTTATGCATTCAACAACTCCTGCCTGGTATTTCAACCTACATTTACACAGATCTTTGTAGACACAGAACACACATGAAATGCATGTGCACCAAATAACAATATACTGTATTATTTATCCTATACAACTCCAGGCACCTCACACGCAGATAAGGAGCCTTGAGCTGGGAGAAATTTTTGCCTGAGTTGAGCCCCGTTGAGGCGGGATGGGGGGGTGGGGGGTGGATGGGGGGCTATGGGATAGCAGGATGCTTGCTGTTTGTGCTGATCGACACATTTACAAAACAAAAGATGCTGATGGAGAGGTGCGAAGGAATTTAGGTGGGCCGAGATTACGAGTTCTTTCGTAGGCTTCAGGGATTTTAGTGTTAAGAAAAGAGGTCAGAACAGAATGACTGTCTCTGTTGTTCCTCATTGCAAGCTATCAATTAATTACTTTGTTAGTTTTCTTATTTGACTCAGTTTTGCTTTTAAAAGTCAAAAATGACTCTCAACAGGTGGTTAACATTTTAAAAAGTGCTAAGTGATCTTGTCTCATCACCCTGACTAGGTCTACAAAATTTGTGTATGCTAAAACAAATATACCAAATAAATATGGTACCATAACTACCTTACCTGTCACTGTGATGTTAGTTCCAGTTCCTCTCTGTACCCATGATGGAGGTGGATTAGTCTTGACAATTTCACATGCATAAACTCCAGAGTCAATTACTGTCAGGTTCTTGATTAAAAGAGAAATATTCCCTCTTATCTCTCCTTGAACTGTAACTCTATCGTGATACTCTTTGGAGACATATATCATTGAATTTCCTCTGAATGTAGTAATTGTGTTTAACGTAGGATACTTTCTTAGCCAGTACACAATGCTGTTGGAATGATCAAGTCCAGGTAATGTGTGAATGCAGTATACTTGAGCTGAATTGCCAGTCTCTGTTATTATCTGTTCTGGATACTGAGCTGCAGTCTGCTGTTGGTCTGCAAATAAAGCACAAAATATATTGAAACATGCAGCTTATTAATAATAATGAAACCAAAAATATTTTTACAGAATCATAATTCCGATTGTGATGGCAAATATAGTGAAACTAAAAAAAAGTTTAGTTCTTAAACAGAATTGGGGTCAACACTATAATAATAACATGTGTTACATAGTTGGTCAATCCAGGGCTCACGTCCTAGAAGGGGATGTTGAAAAAGTTAACACCCTGAACCAATTTTATAATAGATTTTCCCTCCCACTGCTACCTTCTTCCAATGACCAGTACCTCCACACCATCCTTACTACATCAACAAGTCATACCAATTCAAATGGAATGGCCAGTGACATCAGTGACTGACAATCAGTATGGGCTGCCCATAACTGAAAACCAAGTATGGAGATAACTGAGGAAACTACACACAGCAAATTTGCGGGACCACATGGAGTCAGTCCTCAAATTCTTTAGACCTGGGCTGACTAGATTTGTGGTATCCTATGTCATCTATTCAACCTGTCATGAAGACTCCTGAAAGTGCCACTGCTGTGGAAAACATCCTGCATTTTTTTGTTTCAAAGAAAGCAGAAACCTCTTCTCCTAAAGACTGCAAATCTGTGGCACTTAATATCTCACATCATGAAGTCCATCGAAAGACTGATTCTGGACTATAAGAGTCCTCTTCTGGTAGACCACATAGTCCTCTTCTGGTAGACCACCTAGATTTACTGTGATTTTCCAATCAGACAAAGAATGGAGTGGAGGATGCAACTGTCTATCTGCAAGGTTTAGTCACACCTTGACAAAGCCAGCAGGACTGAGAGGATTATGTTTTTGATTTTTCCAGTGCATTCAATACCATCCACTTTGTGACTATCAATGACTGTGTCTCTGATACATATGTGGGCAACATTGGAGCACCATAAGGAACAATCCTCTCTCCTTTCCTGTTTACTCCGTACGCCTCAGACTATAATGTATAACACCTTGCACAGAATTTACACTAAAACGTGGCATACAGGCAAAACTAAAAATGTGCGAACACACAAAAACATTCAGATGCATAAAACTGTGTGTAAGCAAAGTTCTATGCACTTTCTTTTTACAAAACCCAATCAACATGAATTTTAATGCACATGAGCCTACAGCCCCACCCCAACTCTTCCCAGAATTTCACATATTTGATTATGCAAATCAATATAAATAGCCCCTTCCGTTCAGTGTTTTGTTAAAAGAAAATGGCAAAAGCACACGCAAAAAATAAGAATTTCAGCGAATGCAAAATGGAGGTCTGCTCAGTGAAAAGGAGGCAAGGAAAAACATACTATTTGGTGGCTCTCTTCTAATGTCTTCTAACAACACTAAAACCACCATGGTAGGTGGAATAGTTTAGCCATTCCATGCACCATTATATTGTTACAGAATAATTACAATCAAGAGCCTTAAATTTGTAAATTATATGCAATTACGTTTTTGATAAAGCCAACATCAATGATGCGAATCTAAAAAAGAAAGGGAAACCATACAGAAAGAGCAGCAGTGCTTTGACGCTGAGTGCTGCACATTTACAAAACCAAGCAGAAACATGTGTATGCTTGGTCTAAGGCTGCCATGAAAATGTGAGTAGCATTACGCCAAGTTTAGTTTTTATACATCTTAATGTGAGTGTGCAAACTGGCGTACGCAACATTTTTGTGCATCTCTGGAGGTAGTAGCAAAGAACATAATTAAAACAAAACTGAGTGTCATTATGAACAATGCTGCACATCTTGTCCTTGATACACGCACGCTGGGACTTTCAACCAATGAATTATTCAGCACTAGTTTTTCAAGAAACACTACTGGGGCTCCTTTATACCTTTATACGTCTGTATAATGTCTCACTGTGACTGTGACAGTCGAGTTAGAAGATGTCTTTATTTTTAACTTTCTGTAAAAAGCCAGATTTCTCCCTGAATAAATAAAGTGCTATCTATCTATCTATCTATCTATCTATCTATCTATCTATCTATCTATCTATCTATCTATCTATCTATCTATTGTAATAAGGTGCTATATATGCACCCGACCCAACACAGATTGGACACGGAGGCACACGTATAAAATAAATAAACTTTTATTTTTCTTCAGCTGGAGAGCACGTCTTCCCCATGTCCCCCAGCCACAACACAGTCCCAAAAAGGCTGCCATCTACCGTCCAGGGGGAGATGTTGTGTTTCCCATGCTTGCTCCCCTGGTACATATGTTGCAGGGGCATCCCGGCCGGGCATGGGCCCCGGCCATCTGTCACACTATCTATCTATCATCTCCAATTTAAAGTTGTTTTACAGACATCAGATCAAACATTTTGTAATCACTGAGTTCACCACAAATTCCTCTATACATAAGAGGATTCTATATAAACAATAACCCATCTGTCTGACATCTAAGGTTTGACTGAAACTTAATCAGGTAACAGTCCTAAACAACAACAAATCTACAATTTAATGGCTGAAAAATCCTCAAACGTTTTAGAAGAGGCCATCCAATAAAGAAAATGGCATCAAATTATTGCTACTTACAGTAAATTGTTTCTACAACTTGCTGAATCATACACTTAATTTGTCAAACCTAACTTCTGCACGTTGACTTATTTTGTGTTGAAAAAATAATGACAAAGAAGAATCTGTTATGTGTTGTTTTATTCTAATTTTGGAACGGGGAGGATTAGGTGTGCATGTTATACCATAATATGTAAAACCACATAATTGCGCTTCTCTCACATTGCTGAATTTTGTATGTTTGTATACTATACTATACTTCTTTTTCTTCTTTCGGCTGCTCCTGTTAGGGGTCACTACAGCGGATCATCTTCTTCCATATCTTTCTGTCCTCTGCATCTTGTTCTGTTACACCCATCACCTGCATGTCCTCTCTCACCACATCCATAAATCTTCTCTTACTCTTTTCCTCTTCCCTGGCAGTTCTATCCTTAGCATCCTTCTCCCAATATACCCAGCATCTCATCTCTGCACATGTCCAAACCAACACAATCTCTCCTCTCTGACTTTGTCTCCCAACTGCCCAACTTAACCTGACCCTCTAATGTACTCATTTCTAATCCTGTCCATCCTTGTCACACCCAGTGCAAATCTTATCATCTTTAACTCTGCCTCCTCCAGCTCTGTCTCCTGCTTTCTGGTCAGTGCCACCGTCTCCAACCCATATAACATAGCTGGTCTCACTACCATCCTGTAGACCTTCCCCTTTCACTCTTGCTGATACCCGTCTGTCACAAATTACTCCTGACACTCTACTCCACCTATTCCACCCTGCCTGGACTCTCTTTTTCACCTCTCTTCCACAATCCCTATTACTCTGTACTGTTGATCCAAAGTATTTAAACTCATCCACCTTCGCCAACTCTACTCCGTGCATCCTCGCCATTCCACTGACCTCCCACTTATTTACACACATGTATTCTGTCTTGTTCCTACTGACCTTCATTCCTCTCCTCTCTAGAGTATATCTCCACCTCTCCAGAGTCTCCTCAACCTGCTCCCTACTATTGCTACAGATCACAATGTCATCAGCAAACATCATAGTCCATGGGGACTCCTGTCTAATCTCGTCTGTCAACCTGTCCATCACCAGTGCAAATAAGAAAGGGCTCAGAGCCGATCCCTGATGTAATCCCACCTCCATCTTGAATGCATCCGTCACTCCTACCGCAGACCTCACCACTGTCACACTTCCCTCGTACATATCCTGTACAACTCTTATGTACTTCTCTGACACTCCCAACTTCCTCATACAATACCACAGCTCCTCTCGAGGCACCCTGTCATATGCTTTCTCCACGTCCGCAAAGACACAATGCAACTCCTTCTGGCCTTCTCTATACTTCTCCTTCAACATCCTCAGAGCAAACATTGCATCTGTGGTGCTCTTTCTTGGCATGAAACCATACTGCTGCTCACTAATCATCACCTCACTTCTTAACCTAGCTTCCACTACTCTTTCCCATAATTTCATGCTGTGGCTCATCAATTTTATTCCCCTGTAGTTACTGCAGTCCTGCACATCCCCCTTATTCTTAAATATCGGCACCAGTATACTTCTTCTCCACTCATCAGGCATCCTCTCACTTTTCAAGATTCCATTAAACAATCTGGTTAAAAACTTCACTGCCATCTTTCCTAAACACCTCCATGCTTCCACAGGTATGTCATCTGGACCAACGGCCTTTCCATTTTTCATCCTCTTCATAGCTGTCCTTACTTCCTCCTTGCTAATCCGTTGCACTTCCTGATTCACTATCTCCATATCATCCAACCTCTTCTCTCTCTCATTCTCTTCATTAATCAGCCTCTCAAGTACTCTTTCCATCTGCTCAACACACTCTCCTCGCTTGTGAGTACATTTCCATCTTTATCCTTTATCACCCTGACCTGCTGCACATGTTTCCTAGCTCGGTCCCTCTGTCTAGCCAATCGGTACAGGTCCTTTTCTCCCTTCTTAGTGTCCAACCTTTCATGCAACTCATCATATGCCTTTTTCTTTGCCTTTGCCACCTCTCTCTTCATCTTGCGCCTTATCTCCTTGTACTCTTTTCTACTTTCTGCATCTCTCTGACTATCCCACTTCTTCTTTGCCATCCTCTTCCTCTGTATACTCTCCTGTATTTCCTCATTCCACCACCAGGTTTTCTTTTCCTTCTTCCTCTTTCCAGATATCATGCCAAGCACCCTTCTTGCTGTCACCCTTACTACATCTGCTGTAGTTTCCCAACTGTCTGGTAACTCTTCACTGCCACCAAGTGCCTGTCTCACCTCCTCCCTAAACTCAATGTTGCAGTCTTCCTGTTTCAAGTTCCACCATTTGATCCTTCTCTTCCTCTTCTTGATCTCCAACGTCATCCTACAGACCACCATTCTATACTGCTTAACTACACTTTCCCCTGCCACCACTTTGCAGTCTTCAATCTCCTTCAGATCAACTCTTCTGCATAGGATGTAATCTACCTGTGTGCATCTTCCCCTACTCTTTTACATAACCCTGTGTTCCTCCCTCTTTTTAAAATACGTATTCACCACAGCCATGTCCATCCTTTTGGCAAAATCCACTATCCTCTGACCTTCTTCATTCCTTTCCTTGACACCATATGTACCTATCACCTCATCGTCTTCACTGTTCCCTTCACCAACATGCCCATTGACACCTGCTCCAATCACCACTTTCTGTCCCTTGGGTACACTGTTCATCACTTCCTCCAACTCACTCCAAAAATCTTCTTTCTCATGCATTGCACACCCAACTTGCGATGCATATGCACTAACAACATTCATCATCACACCTCCAATTTCCAGCTTCATAATCATTACTCTGCCTGACACTCTTTTCACCTCCAAAACAATCCTGACATACTTTTCCTTCAGAATAACTCCTACCCCATTTTCTCCTCCCATCCACACCATGATATAACAATTTGAATCCACCTCCAATCCACCTGGCCTTACTCCCCTTCCATTTAGTCTCTTGCACGCACAATATATCAACCTTCCTTCTCTCCATCATATCTGCTAACTCTCTTACCAGTCATACTGCCAACATTCAAAGTTCCTACCCTCAGTTCCACTCTCTTTACTTTCCTCCTCTCTTCCTGCTCCGGACATGTCTCCCTCATCTTCTTCTCCTTCATCTTCTTCGGCCAACAGTAGCTATACTATAATATACTATACAATTTTTCACATTATGTTACTATAAATTAATATGAATAGAATGTGTGTAATTCAAAAGCATTACGTTTTTTTATTATTTGGTATGTAAAAATATATTTAAGTTTGTTCTAATTTAAACGAAATGCTTATACCTATGTATCAATTCTGCATCATACATATAAATAAAGGAGCGCCGCTGCTTTACTTAACGCGTTAATTTTAGTTTGTTTTATCGATCCGAGCTTATAGCCTACTTTTGCACATTGTAAATCGTTCTCTAAATCAAAAACCGTTGTATGACAATAATAATGTTAAGGTACGGTTTCTGAAAAAGTAAGTTAAACAAATAGCAGTTTCGTGAAATGAAGATTGTTAATAGCGAAAGCGGTCATCCCAGTTTTTATAATGCTTGTTCAATGGGAAGGCAAAACGTTGCATTAGTTGCAGAATGTGTGAATTGTATTTGCCCCCTCCTGCTTTGCTCAGTCTCCGTCACGCCTTTAAATGCTTAGTCTAACAACATGGTAGCATGCGGTTAAAAAACGTTACTTACCTGTATGCAGACCACAAAGATATTTAGCGAAGAGCAGGAGAAGGGTCACTTGAGAATAAGTCCGCATCGTCACTGACCTGTTTATTGCGCGTGTGACTATAGCCCCAGGAGCAGCACTTGCTTAAATATCCGGGACAATTCGTGGACAACTCCCCGGGAGTGGCCACTTCTTCTTCGGGGTGGAATCACTCTTATATTGTAATACAAGAATGTAATCGAAACATACTTAAAGACCGCGTTTTGTTTGAATAATATAAAGATCACCCAGTAGTAAAATTACAAACAATACAAGAATCCGAGCACTTTCACTTCGTAAACTGACAAATATATTGCACATTTGGGCATTGGTGCAACGATTAGCCCAGCTGCCAATGGCCTTCTGATTCCTGTGTTCGAATCCTGGGCCGGACCTGTGTAAAGCTTGCGCTTGTTCTTTAACTCCGAGCACTATAACTTACTCCGTGTGTTTCGATTTTCTTTCCACGTCCTATTGTTGTGTGTGACATGTTACGCGGACACCCCCAGTTGGCCACGTAAGGGTTGTGTGCACTGAACTGCATGGCGTCCCGTCCAGGGTTGGTCTTGCCTTGAGCTCACGGGCTCTCCTCGACTTTGAACTGGACTACAATGACTGGATGAAGATGTCAAGTGATCGCGCTTTACAGATTGGGCTTTTTCTTTTAATAGTTCTCTGTTGATTCCATCTTTTCACAATGATTTATTATATCGCTAGTTATTAATTTCATATGTATCATATTCATAACTAACAATAATTACTAGTGTAGGTATCAGGATAGGGTACTACAGCGGCGAAGCCCAGTCAAATTCGAAGGAGGGCTGTGTGTTCACGCACGAAAGCAGCGCAACTTCATCACACCTTTTTATACTATTCTTTCTTTTCGTTTCAGAATGAGTGCGTGGGTTTTCACCTCGCATCATTCGGACTTGCAGATTAAGTGACGATTCCAAATTTGTCCACGGCGTTATGGGGTGGTTTCAGGGATGGTTTCTGACTTGAATCAGTGGATACTGGGATAGTCTCTAAAACCCCACCGACAAAGGATACATAAAAGGGTCGAGTGGAATAATAATAGATATTTTAAAGAAGACTACGTGAAGGAAATTTGTATTTTTCAGCGTGAAGGGAAAGAATGTTTAGGGTGTCACATAATACCGTATGTGAAAAATGGGCGTGGCCTCACTACTCCTTTCTCCGACTCTACGGAGCAGGAGTTTGGGAGTACAGTATGCACTGATCCAGCGCTTTGCTGCACCGCCCCTCATAAATGGGCGACACCTCAGCACCACACTAGTCCGAATGGAGTGGAACAGTGTGAGGTTTCTTATTTTACAGGGGCTTGTGTGCTAATCCTGCCATCAACCACCGAGTTTTCCCTGAAAGTTGGAAGACCTGCTTGCACTCTCACAGAAACACAATCTGAAAATTATGTTTGAAGCATTTGTGGATAAAAATCAGAGAATTTTACTTTTTTCATTCATGAGTGATATTTTTCCGAACCCTGCTACTTACACATGAATTGTACTGAGCCTTTTGGCCAACAATGCCACCCCCAATACCGCCCGAAACTAGCTACCCCACTGATTTACCTCTTTATTCACACTTTACTCACAGTGATATTCACAAAATAAACAATTGACTTAGAATTACAAGGTAAAGGAGAATGTGTTTTCGAAAGTACAATTACACAGCAATAAAGTGAAAAACAAATTACACTGAACTCAAAACTGAGATAATTGAAAAAAAAAAAAAGGAAAAGGAACAGAAACTCACAGGTCAACGTCCTAATAAGCTAGAATACATTCGAAAGAAAACCAAAAACCTGAAAGTTACAAACACAAGAATCACGTGACTTCTGTTAATTATCATTCTTCTTCTTATTATTATTATTTAAGAGACTCGAGAATTGTAGCCCAAATAATTCATAAAGGTGTTTAAGTGTAGGTGGTCAAAAACAAAAATAACATGAGTTGATGGTTATCATCAGGTAAATATGGGGCCATGGCCAGAGATACACAATCTGAGCCACTTTACAATTTCACATCTTCAAAGATTTCACTTACATCATTCATTTGTGAATTCATCTGAAAGTTCTGTCTAAAATGTTTAAATTAAAGCGTTCCTCCACATACTGTTGCACTTTCCAAAATGTTTTAAACACTTTACAATTAAGTATAAGAAACTGGATTATTCTGGTACTTCAAAAATGTATAAATTCTTCAAATAAATCCTTAGATTGTTGCATGTTGGCTGTTTAATATTAAACAAGGTGCTGATGTGACTGACTATAAGGTCAGAAACCTTAAGTTTTAAATTAATAAATAGTAAATGTGTAACATACTTATTTAAGGGAAGGAAGGCTGAATTTTCAAGGCAATCTATTTCTGCTCTGTAATCATGACAGAGTGTTGTATGTTGATCATCATATACATGTAAGAACTGCAGTGTACATATACCTGGCAAAGCTGACCTTATAAACTATAAAAGCCAATGTCAAAGTACTGACACTCAAAAATGCACTGAATACTTTGACAGGCACTCTAAATATATACATTCTAGAGGTAAAGAATGTCATGGCAAAGAAATTGAATTTATTTGATGTTGTTTTAAGTTGTAATCAATTACATAACTACTATAATTTGAACTTTGACATTTTTGTGTTGATTAGATAGATAGATAGATAGATAGATAGATAGATAGATAGATAGATAGATAGATAGATAGATAGATAGATAGATAGATAGATAGATAGATAGATAGATAGATAGATAGATAGATAGATAGATAGATAGATAGATAGATAGATAGATAGATAGATAGATAGCACTTTATTTATTCAGGGAGAAATCTGGCTTTTTACAGAAGGTCATTAAATAAATAAAGAAAGAATTAGACACACTGTGGTCTGAAAAAAAACATCAGAATGACTATAAAGGAAGAAAGTTAAAAATAAAGACATCTTCTAACTCGACTGTCACAGTCACAGTGAGACATTATACAGACGTATAAAGGTATAAAGGAGCCCCAGTAGTGTTTCTTGAAAAACTCCTGCTGAATAATTCATTGGTTGAAAGTCCTTAGTGTTAGTGTGTCAAGGACAAGATGTGCCCCATAACCAAACCTGCCCTTTTAATTAGTTTGTTGATTCAGTGGGACTCTCTTGAAGTGATGTTAATTTCCAGAGTGCCATAGTGTAGAAATCACACTGAACATCAGAGTTGTAGAAGATGTGAAGGATATCACTTCCCACATTAATGGAATGCCAGTCTCATTAAAAAAAAAGAGCCTGTTCTGCTCTTTCTCATTTTGTTCCTCTGTGTTCTGAGACCAGTCCAGTCTGTTGCTGATGTATACCCCCATGTACTTGTAGGAGTGGACCACCTCTACATCCACTCCCTGAATAGTAACTGAACATAGAGGTACTTTGGTGCAGCGGAAGTCAATAACCAGTTCCTTGATTTTACTGATATTAAGATGCAGACAATTCTCTTTGCACCAAGAAACAAACTTTTCCACAGACTCCTATATTCTGTCTCATCCTGTTTATCAATGCACACCATAAGTACAGAATATCTGAGAATTTCTGCAAGTGACATGACCTGGTATTATATTTGTAGTCTGAAGTGTACAGAATGAGGAGCAAAGGGCAGAACTGTTTCTTGTGGTGCTCAAGTGTTGCTCACATCTGCAATCTGCCCAACACATAGTCCATCATCCAGGACACATTGGCTCATCCACCTGCATACCTCTGAGTTTACCCCTTAAAAGGGATGGCTGGAAGTTCCTGGAGAAATCAAAAAACATAATCTTCACAGTGTTGCCAACTTTGTCCAGGTGAGAATAAGCCTTATGGAGCAGATTTATAATTGCATCCTCCACTCCAATCTATCCGATAGGCAAACTGCCGTAGGTCCAGGTGGTCTACTACATGAGGACCCCTATAGTCCAGAACCTCTCTTAAGATGCATTTTTGCAGTTTACACTATATAATTTTTGGGCTTAAGGAGCAAAGTCGATAGATAAGAATCTAAAAATGGTGCTGTAGTGGACTTGATATCACAGGCTCTTACCTCATGAATCATAAAGTTTACATCCACCAAGAAAACTATCTGAGCTTTCCATGCCTGGAATTTGTAAGTCTGTCAATAACATTATTTTTACAAAATTTTAGGATTGATCCACATCCCGAAAGTTTGCTTTTCATCAGAAACAGTTACTAATCTTATATCACAGCTCCAGTTGACTCAAAACTTGGCTGCAAGAGTCCTGACACAAACCAGCAACAGCGAGCACATAACACCCATCCTTCTTCACCTTCACTGGCTCCCTGTGTCTTACAGAATTGAATATAAAATTCTATTAATAACCTACAAAGCTTTAAATGGCCTTGCACCGGACTACATCAGTGACCTTCTAAATCACTATGTGCCTGTTCGCCAACTAAGGTCCTCTGATTCTGGTCATCTTGTTGTGCCTCACACTAACCTGCACTCCATGGGTGACAGCAGGACCTTCAGCTCCATAGCACCCAGACTTTGGAATGACCACCCAATATTAATTAGATCAGCTGACTCCATTCATTCTTTTAAAAAACAACTTAAAACTCGTCTATTTAGAAAGGCTATTAACTTAACATTCTGCCCTTTCTTTCAGTTTACCTGTCTGTCCAGGTGATCAGGATAATTTGTGTGTCTGTTATATCACAAATTAGGTTATTTGTTAGGTTTTTTCTTTTAGTATTGAATTTAGTATTTTACTCTGGTTTATTATCCTTTATTCTATTTAATACTTTGTTATCTGTTTCATTGTTCTATTCAGGAAAACATTTGTATCCAATGTTACATATACCCTGCTGTTGTTTCTAAGACTCTGTGAAGTGCCCTGAGCATGGGAAAGGTGCTATATAAATAAAATGTATTATTATTATTATTATTATTATTATTATTATTATTATTATATATTTAACTATTTAGTACATTATCAGCATATCCTGAATCAAAGCATTCAAACACTTAACACTTTGTGCTTTAATAATTAAAGCCAAAACCACTAAATCTTTAAAAAATGAATCATTCTGAAATAGATCAATTACAGAGGCAAAGCACTCTGAAGGCTTTTGGAATATATTTAATTTGTGAGTATTGCACCACCTCTTCAGCTAGGCTGAGGTTTCCTTCAGCAGGCCAAACCAGGAAAGCACAGTTGTATTAATTGGTACTGCATTACTAATGTGAATGAACACATTCATTGGTACCTGTAACTTAAATTCACATTTTCATGTTGAAGCCACATTTTAACAGCTGCTCCACTATTTGAGACAACCCTCTTTCTGGTTTAATTAGCTTAAGTTAAATCAATATGCAGAAATTGATCTATCCATTCATTGTCTAACCTACTTCTTCACGTCTGGGTTAACGGGTTGTACTATCCAGTGCAAGGCAGGCAGCAGCAACAGATAATCATTTTTTAAATGTTCCTATAATTAGTCTGTTTTACTGCTCTTTATTAACCACAGCATTGTCCTTAGTAAGGGATATTCTTCTTCTTCTTTCGGCTGCTCCCGTTAGGGGTTACCACAGCGGATCATCTTCTTCCATATCTTTCTGTCCTCTGCATCTTGTTCTGTTACACCCATCACCTGCATGTCCTCTCTCACCAAATCCATAAACCTTCTCTTAGGCCTTCCTCTTTTCCTCTTCCCTGGCAGCTCTATCTTTAACATCCTCCTCCCAATATACTCAACATCTCTTCTCTGCACATGTCCAAACCAACGCAATCTTGCCTCTCTGACTTTGTCTCCCAGCCGTCCAACTTGAGCTGACCCTCTAATGTACACATTTCTAATCCTATCCATCCTCGTCACACCCAGTGCAAATCTTAGCATCTTTAACTCTGCTACCTCCAGCTTTGTCTCCTGCTTTCTGTTCAGTGCCACTGTCTCCAACTCATATACAAAAACAAAAAATTGACTTTCTAATAAAATTTGACTTTATAGAGCCAGTGCGCTGTGTTGCACTTTCATATTGAAGCAAAAAGTCATGAACTGAGTTAAAAAAAGAATAAAGAAGGATGTTATAATTTTTGTTCCCATTTAGTGTGCTTAGCAGAAATAAAAAGACTGACTTTTCATAAATTTAGCATTTCTAGTACCTCATTCTTTAAATGCAGTATTTCATGAAGTAGCTATCATATTTGCATGCATTTACTTATTTTTATAACTTTATCATCTAAACATTATTCATTATTTTTTAAACTGACCCCCAAAACTATTAGTGGCATAGTGTGTAGAACAGCTGTGGTTGTGGGTTCAAATCCCACACCTGGACACTGTCCATGTATTGTTTGAAAGTTCTCCTTGTGTCATGTTGAGGCATTTTGGTCTATCTTCTAGAACCCCAAAGATGTGACTGATAGGTTATTTAGTGGCTTTGGGAGTGTTGAGATGTGCATGAATGAACTGATAAAAGCAATGTCTTCCGATAAATCGTCACATCAAAATGTGTACCATTCATCCACACCTGCTCAGATGCAGTCCACCCTATTTAAAAGTTCCCGCACTCGTGCATGTGAGCATATCCATCTGTCTTGGTGACGTGAAGGCTTATTGTTTGGCCTCTGATATGTGATTGCTGTTTTATTTTCTCCCGCTTCCACTTCCGTTCCCATTCCCTGCTACTCTGAAACTGTGCTCTCTATCCTTCTGACCTGTTCCTCTGAATTTAAACATAGCACTTTCACCTTCTCTCCTTCAGTGGTTAAAGGAGCGTGCCTCTGCAGTTGGGTGCTAGAAACTATGCGTGCACTCAAAAGACAGCTTCAGACGCATGCCTAGGGGTTGGCTAGTCTGAGCTCAACGGCTTGCTCTCAGAGCCCTTGTAGGCCTCCAGGCAGCCCTTTGAGCAACTTTGTGCCACTGCTGTGCTAATCTGGGAAGAGGGGCACTAAAACAGGTAAATAAAAACTTTATTTCTCCAACATTTTTTTAAATGTCCATGAGAAGCTAAGCGACTGTCTCTATATTTGCTTTATTTCTACAGCCACTGAACTTGGATTACCACATGTGTAAAGAAAAACTTCCTAATGTTTGTGCGAAATTTACCCTTAACAAATTTCCAGCTCTGTCCCTGTATTCTATATGAACTCATTTTAAAATAACAGTCTTGATCCACTTCATAATTTTAAACACTTCAATCATGTCTTAATCTTATTTTGCTTAAACTGAAAAGGCTCAGCTCTTTTAATCTTTCTTCATAATTCATCCCCTCTAGCCCTGGCATGACCTTGGTTGCTCTTCTCTGGATTTTTTCCAGCACTGCTATGTCCTTTTTGTAGCCTGGAGACCAAAACTGCATACAGTATCTATCTATCTATCTATCTATCTATCTATCTATCTATCTATCTATCTATCTATCTATCTATCTATCTATCTATCTATCTATCTATCTATCTATCTATCTATCTATCTATCTATCTATCTATCTATCTAGTCAAAGCCTATTTTTATTATTTGTTATTCATAGCTGTTTCTCCATGAAGTAACCTAGATGTTCTCCTTTCTCACTGCACCTCTGCGAAATGAATGACCAGGTAATGCACATCAAGTTGTTTCATCAGTTGCCAATGTAATCTTTTCATACTTTTGTTCTAATTACCAAAACAAACAATGTTGGTCCTTCATTTAATTTAATGGAAAGTAATAAAGAAATGAGGCACTGAAAACTTTTACTCTAGAATGAACTCAAAACCGTTTAGTTTCATTTTTACTGCTGCCCACTTCCTCTTTAAAATGCTTACCAATGGACAGTAGTGACTGCCACTTTAAAGAAAAAAACATTTTATCAGCAGGAGTTCAAGTTCATAAAATTAATTACTATTACTAATTATTACTGAGTATTACTAATTGTTATTATTCTACTCTAATAATACAAATCTTGTTGTTTAACAAAATAAGTTAGTAAAGAATTGGTGTTTCTCCCAGAGTCCCATAAAAGGACATACAGAGATGCACTAACTGCAGCCAAGAACACACATTATAGCAGAATAATAAACAGTAGCCCGAGGGTTTTGTTCTCTGTAGTTTCTAAACTTCAGCCTGCATGTGGCCCAATTACCTTCAGTACTGAATACTGTGAAAATTTCCTCTACTTTTTCCTTAATAAAATTAAAAAATCTAAATAATTCAACTAACACAAATCTACCAATTATTTATATCTTTCAAAGTCTTCCAGTCCATCACGCTACTTTTCTAAAATTTCACCAGTCACATCTATATTTGTTAAAGGCCTGCTTTGTAAGATGAGGCCTACAACTTGTGTACTGGACCCCATCCCCACCACACCTCTCAGATCCTGCCTTCATGCCATAATCTCAACTGTTACAACAATAATAAATACACGCCTTGATGCTGGATTTATGCCAGCCACCTTTAAACTCACTTATGCACCTCCAGTGTTAAAAAAGTCTGGTCTTCATCCTGACAATCTTAACAATTTTCAACCTATTTCTCATTTACCATTTCTGTCAGAAGTTCTTAAGCATGTTGTATCCTCCCAACTCACCAATACTTCCAATAACTTGATGGCAGCCTTTCAGTCTGGTTTCAGAGCTCAGCATAGCTATGAAACTGCTCTTCTTCAGGTAACTAATGATTTGCTTATGACAGCAGACTCTGGACAAACCAGCATATTAATTCTGTTAGAGCTTAGTGCAGCATTTGACATGGTCAGACATGACATCCTACTTGCCAGAATGGAGAACATTTGGGCATCTCTGGCACTGCTCTCCAGTGGTTTAGTTCCTATCTGACTGATAGGAACAAGGTTGTTAGTCTTGGCAAAATCACGTCCAGCTCAGCGTTGGTCACACAAAGAGTTCCTCTGTCATCAGTCCTCTGCTTTTCTGTATCGATATGCTGCCTTGGGCCATATTATTTGTAGCTATGGACTGGTTTGTCATTTTTATGCAGATGATACTCAACTCTATTTCAATGTTAAAAGTGAAACTTCATCAGTGCTTCCTCAGCTCAAAACTTGCCTCAGTGAAATTAAATCTGGGATGGAACATAACTCTTTAAAATTAAACTTTAACAAAACTGAACTCCTGCAAAATGGCACTAAAGGTCAACGTAATACAATGAGCTCCTTCTCATTTACTCTTGGTAATGATCTCATCAGACCTTCAACTGCAAGGAATCTTGGAGTCATTTTTGATTCCTTCTTTTCTTATTCCACCTACATTATTAAACCACATTAGGAAACTTTCTTACTTCCACCTCCATAACATATCCCGTGTTCGCTCATTCCTCTCCTTTTCTAATGCTGAGTAACTTGTCCATGCTTTTATCACATCCTGCATCGATTATTGTAACTCTGTGCTGACAGTTGCTCCTTGAAATCTTATATCACAGCTCCAGTTGATTCAAAACTCTGCTGTAAGAGTCCTAACAACAACAATAACAGTGAGCTCATTACACCAATCATGCCTTGCCTTAACTAGCTCCTTGTTTCTTACAAGATTGAATATAAAGCTCTATTAATAGCCTACAAAGCTTTAAATTGCCTTGCACTGGACACATCAGTGACCTCCATCGTTATGCTCCTGTTCACTCACTAAAGCCCACTTATTTTGTCAATCTCGCTGTGCCCCAAACTAATCTGCACTCAAGGGGTGACAGAACTTTTATCCATATAGCACCCAGACTTTTGAACGACCTCCCTAAATTAATGAGATCAGCTGACTCAATTCATTGTTTCAAAAACAACTTAAAACTCATTTGTCCTTGATGGCATTTAACTTACACTGGCATTCCGGCCTTTCTTTCTGTTTACCTCTCTGTCCAGATTCTCAGGATAATCTGGGTGAGTATTATATCAAAAATTTTGTAATTTGTTCAGAATTTTCTTATAGTATTGTATATAGTATTTTAATTTGGTTTTGGTTGAATGTGTCAGACGAGAATTGGCTTTGGAGGTTAAAAAGAATCAGAAAAGCAGTCTCGGGCAGGACGATCCGGCCACCTTGGGAGGAAAGGCAACATGATCAGGGGACCTGCAAAGGAGCGTAGGTTTTAGCGCTCTAGGGGCTGGTTCACCCCACTGATCATTTGTGTGGAGTTGGGAGAGCACAGCAGATGACCTCTCCAGTGATCTGAGGTATGACTGTGGGTGCATGAAGGATGACGGGAAGAGTACCAACCTCGGATGGTCTGGCTGGAGCTGTTTGGTGGCAACCAAGACAGGGGTCAAGTGATGAAGGCTGTTGAGTCTCCACTGGCTGCACGAGTTATGGGTGAGCCAGGAAGACGAAGAAGGAGGTTGGCTGGGATCATCCTGTTCTAAAAAGAACATTAAGGATCCAATGACTGTGTTTTTTAACCTCTGCTTTTAATGGATTTATTTATCATAACTTTTAATCTCCACTGACGCCTTCATTTTATTGGATTATGTATTATGGATTTGAAAACACTGTAGTTTGTACACTGTTTTGGACTTGTTTTTTTATTAAAAGCATGTTTGCACTTTATCACAATTCCCTTGCTTAGTGTGTCCTCTTCTGCCCGGCTCATCTCAGTTACGGTACTGACAGTGTCAGGTTCAAGAGGCTCGCAGAAAGGAAGGGGAGCATCGTCACACATTCTTTTCTCTTTCACGTCCTAATCCATTCCTAATAATTTGACAATGTGGCTTGCTTTTTTTTTCTCCACTAGAAGTACAGGAAGGATTGGGGCATCACCACACTGGCATGGGGAAGACAAACTTAATTGGTCAAATGGAAAAGTGGTTGGTCAAAGAGAAAGGAACAAGACAAAATAAAGTAACCAAACCTTAGGTAAGCAGGCAGAGAATGGTCTGAGAACATCCTGGGGCCTGTAAGATAGACAAACAAAAGTATAATGATCATCAAAAGCCAAAAGGAAGAGATGCACTAACTATTTTTGCACACAAAAAAGTGAAAATAGCATGTACTATGTACAGTATATATTAGCTAAATTACCTGTGAAAGAAAGGTGATAGAATAAAATTTAAAATATTTGATATATCTTGCCTTGTAAAGCAAATGGCAAAAACGGCAAATTTCTCGGTTTTAAGCTAAATCCACAGCACAGTAATGTGAAGAAAGTGAAGATGTCTAAACACTTTCTGACTCCACTGTACATGCCTCAGAAGCAGCATACATCTTATAGTAAAATGGGCTCTGAACAGGTAATGTGGCCTTTTTTCACCTTCATTTTCACCTGATTATCCTTTAGGGTTTTCTTTTATTTAATCCTCTCGAAATTCAAAGCCTTGTGCGATTTCTTACCTTTTTTGTTCTCTCCTGCAAATGTTAATACCCGTGGTGTTGTTCTGTGTTAATCCATGGCTCTAAATAGGCCAGAATTTAGTTGTAGTAAATGTTTGATACTAAACCAAGTCTCCAACAACCCCAAAATTTCATTGCAGGATCTGCAGGTAACTCTTGCAACAGTTGGTGTCAAAATGAAAAGAGACTGATCACAACTACAGTTTGCCATAGAACATATAGGCAAAGAGTAAGCCTTCTCGGACAATGTGCTATGGACATATTATTTAAAGTTGTTATTTAGAGTTGTTTGGTCACACTAACAGTAGACATGTTTGGTACAAAGTGAAAAGAGCATTTCAGGAGAAGAACTTAATACCAACTCTGAAACATGGTGGTGGAAATGTTATGGTTTGGAGTTGCTTTGCTGCCTCAGGGCATGGGCATCTTGCAGTGATTAAGTAAACTATCAGTTATTCATTGTATCAAAGTGTTTGAGGAAAATGTGAGGCCATTTCTCCCAATTTTAAAATGAACCAGAAATTGACTTTTCAACACAATAAGCACACTATTAAATCCAAAAAGGAATGCCACAAAGAGAAGAAATGGAAGGTTATAGAATGGCCTAGTCAAAGGCCTGTTTTGAATCCTATGGGCAGTACATATGTGAAATCCCATACACTTCTTGAAACTGAAGGAATTTTGCATGGAGGAGTGGTCAAAAATTTCACAAAGTCAATGTCAGAGACTGGCAGGCAGTTATGCAAAATGTCTTTAAGAAGTCATTTCTGCTAAAGCGGGCAATACCAGCTTCTGAGGTCAAGAGCAAACATACTTTTTCCCCAGTTCACCATTACATCCATTTATACAGTATTTTAATTGAATATATGATTGAAAAGGCATATTTTTCTTCTGCTTTTAATGAGGTATATCCCCTTTATCTGTAGACACTATTGCCATGAAGATCTACTGTTTGCCTTTTCAAATATGTTGAAAAAGTCAATAGTTGCTATTGGGTGTACTTACTTTTTCATGACTGTATGCATTTCTTATTAATTTACATTAAACACTTTCAGTGTCTCACCTGCCCTTTTTCAGACCACTTTTCTGATGAGAATGGTGCTGATAATAGCCTAAGCAAAGCCAGAAGACTGTTATCTCTAGCAAGACTCCAGTGCTTCCTAGGCAACTCCAAGGTTCTTACAGGCCATCTGACTAACAGAAACCCTCTAGCATGATCAGAATGTGCTCCTGGGTCTCCCCTCACGTTGATGTGACTGATACATCTCCTATAAGATTTATTTATCAAAGTATCTTAAGTAGTTCTAATCTAATCATATCTAAGTTTTTAGTAAGAAATTTACTGACTTTGATGGAGAATTAAGTTTGCAAACTCCATTAGAATGCATTACGATGAGATACAATGTGCTGAGATACAATGTGCTAAATTCCAAATGTGAACTCTAGAACTGGGACAGAGGCTCATCGAACACAAGTAATACATTATGCACATTGAGGCCATCTACCTGCTGAAGAGTAGTGGTTGGTAAGTCTGGAATCAAGTCCTTCAGTTACAAAAAATGAGGCCAGCACTACAAACAGCATTTCCACTCACTCACCACTATGAAATGTTAAGAAGAGACTAATCTGTGAAGAGCACTTAAGTAGGTCATTTCTAGTGTGTGATCATTCGCACTCAGACCGCGGCTTACACTTCGCAGTGGCAACTGACATCTACTTCTTAATAGAACCACTTTGTTTTTGTTTCATTATTGAATGAAAATGTCTAAATAAATTTAATTTTAAAGTACATTTTTAATACTTATTTTAAATCTTCAGTTGTTAATTACTCTGGTTTACTGTGTTTTTAATGTAATTTATGTTTTCACATACATAAATGTTGCTGTGGTTTACAGTTGAAAATAAAAACAAGTGCTCTCAGCCTGTATTCAGCGAAGAGTACCATACAAATTCAAATTAATTTGAATTAATTCACACTTCTACATTTTTACTATGCAAAGTACCACCTTCTATCCTGAGTATTATGCAAAGTTCTGTGGAAAGACTTCAATCTTTGAGCCTGTGAAAAGTAGAAGACAGATACATGGAGGGCTGTCAACATAATCCAACCTTCTTTCCATCCATTATTGAAGCAACTTAATTCAAGTTATGGTCTCCGGAGATCAAGCCTAACCAAATGCATCAATGTCACAACAGGAATCAACAGTGGACAGAGTGTCAGTCTATTACAGGGCACATTAAAACACCCACTGCTGATATTAAATTATAAAATACCAGTAATGGTGCACTGCATGATAACATGCAGTGAATACACTTGACCTGTCTATTCCTAGTTTTCATCCTCTTTCTCTGTACATTTAGCATTCGTTTGCTCAGAGGTTGATGCTTGCTGCTTCCTGAGCAGCTCTTCTTTTCTCCACCCTAGCGACCCACATTAAAACTGATTAAGTCAGTGTTTGCGTTTCAATTACTTAGGACATTTTCCTTAATTTTTTCACTTAATCTGGCGCTTAAGTCTCAATCTGCCTCAAGAATGATTTGAGATATAAAGAGGTAGGGGAAGTGACAGCGAAGGTGGTAGGGATGAGAATGACACCCGTACATATGTGCCACACGACCGCCCTGCTGCCCACTGCCGAGAGTTGATTCTATCACAAAATAAAATAAAAATAAAAAGAGGGATAACCTTGGAGGTGAATCATCACCCCAAAAGTGGATAGTAGACATCATGTAGTATATGTGTACCAAATTTCAGGTCAATAGGTCAACCGGTTTGCAAGCTACAAGTGATTTAAAATCCTGAATGCTCAAGTCAAGTGTGTTCACTATATGTTATTGTGCAGTGTGCCGTTACTGGTATTTAGATAATCCTGTTGACAAATTGACTCTGAAATCTAAATGGAACAAACATGTTAACATTGGAGTTATCGCAGGTTAAGAGCTCTGCTGCTGAAGTACTGTTTGATTGTTTGACCATATGCTTTACACCAGTGAGTTAACAATATTTCTAATGCTTCTGCCTGCTGTTAGGTGTATCAGTGGGTTGAGAACATTTTTGTTCTGTTTTGTACATCGTATTGTTTTCTTTATTCTCATGTTGTTTTATCTGCCCGGCAATTTCCTGCTGTCTTCTAGGATCTAAGATTGCCTTAGAGTTGTGATGTGTGGCTATACTATGATAGTTTTGGAAATGGCAGATTTGATTAGAACTGTACAGGTCAGCTTGCACAATGAAGCAAAATGACTCTGACCAGAGGAAAGAATAACCCAAAACTAGAAGTTTCTCAGAGGCCAGAAGTCATCCAACTAAACAAAAACATTTGCCAAGAAGCAAGAGAAGGCAAAAATCTAAGTGAATAACAAGCAAAAAGGATGGAAAATATGGGTGAGTAAAATGAGGAAGAGATGTATGAGATGGTTTGAGTTCATCAAGGAAAAACCCTGTTTAATTACAGTAGGCAGAAAAATAAAAAAATAAAGAATAGTGAAGATGTCTGTCTGTATTTTTTAATATCTCAAAGTGGAGATGCTCTTGAGAATGTGTTGTCCATCAAATGACTACCCACCTTTTGTTTTATATTAAGCTGCTGGAAGAGGTGGAGTTGAGGGTGAAGCATAAGTGACATCACAGCTCCTTGGGAATTGTTATGAACTGGAGTCCTAAGCACTAAAGAGTTCCATAGCACGCAATCCCAAAAATGTCCATTATAGGGAAAAACCATCAATCCCAGCTAGTAACAAGGGCAAACAAAGAATCTTTATATATAAAAATATTTGCTCTTCACCAGAAAAATGCTCTGTAACACAGAGAAGCAACAAAGAGCACAAAATGCATACAACACCTGTTAAAGGCAAAACCAAAAATAAATAAAGTTCCAATATGAATTCCTAAGAACAGTAAATCCAGAAAAACACTAAGCTCAAGCAAAGCAATACATGAGAACTCACCACTTCTAAGCGCATTCAAGATTAACCACAAGGAACTGTGGGAAACCCTTCAGATTTAATAAGTGGAGGGCAGTTTCTGATGGTGATTGGCAGGTGGCCCCACCTCTTGAGGGGACGACCAACAAAACATATGAAATGTAAAATGGGCAGCCTTCATATATAGTCAAAATCAAAAACAAAAGAATAATGCACATGCTCAACAAAAGTATAAATGAAAGAATCAAGTATGGACCAAACAGACATAACACAGGAATCTGAACCCAAGCCAGGAGAAAACCCTGGAATAGACATGACAGGCCTGTTTTCCTCAACTCTAGGATGGTAGTGTAAACCACACTACTGACTGCGCTTCATCTTCTCCCTTCCACTTGTCCTCTTAAGCAGCCCCCATAAAACATTCACATACTGTAGGGTTGCTTTCTTTATACCAGAAATCTTTAACAAAAAACACAGTGAAAAATAATTAAATTCCAATTCACTGATTTCTCTTTTTAATGTTTAAATTAGGATTCTATGCATCTAGTGATCAATAATAGCAGCATTGCTATTAAACAAGAAGGATGTGATCAAAATGCTGCATTAAAATCAAAACATTCAGAACAGTGACACAATGTAATAACAAATACATCACACTTGTAAAAACACATGTTAAAACTGTAAAAAAAACTAAGCTATCAAAACCACAAGATTCGATCATTTTGATGCTCTTATTTTTCTGTTTAACACAACATCTTCTGCGTTGTTTGATTTTGCACATAACCTTTTACCAATTTATTTTTCTTTCCGTTGTGAATATTATTTAATTCTGTACTTTGATTATTAGGAGCTAAGTATTTTTATATAGGTATTCACAAGAACCATGTAGAGTGTTGTAAGCAAAGCAAGCCCTTGCAGGTTCGACAGTAAAGGCTGTGACAGATGTCCAGGGACATTTCCCCACCGGGACGCCGGGAGACAGGAAGGACTAGGAGAGGGGGGTATTTTCCCCAGAACATGAGGGCAGCTTTCCTGGGTTGCATGGGGTCCATGGAGCCGGGATGCTCAACACTGTGGGAGGACGTGGCCACCACCAGGGGGCACCTGGACAGCTCCAGAACAATGGTTGACAGCACTTCTGTCACAATAGGAAGTGCTGCCAGAAGAGGAGCTGAATCCGTATGCGCACTTCCCCCACACTCGGAAGCGCTGCCAGATGTTAATCAAGAAACACCTGGAGCACCTCCGGGTGCTGTATAAAGGAGGCCATCGCAACTCCACTCGAGGCTAGAGTTGGGAGGGAGAAGACGGGAGCCTGAATCAGAAGGAGGAGGTGGCCGAAGAGGGCAAAGAAAGAGAGAGAGTTGAGAGAGAGAAAGAGACTGAGTTGGCCGGTTTAGGCATTGTCCTACTGTTTAATTGGAGCGAGACAAATAAAAGCATCTGTACTCGGGACATTCGGTGCCTGGGATGGAGGGGATGGGAGGAGGTTTGGGGAGGCTTGTTGGAGAAGAGGCAAGAAGGTTGTGTTGTGGGGTTACGAAGTCGCCGTTTTTCTGTTTTGCTTTTCTTTAACAGCGTCTCTCAGGACCACAGATATGGGAGAAATATAGGAGACTGTAAATAGTTCAAAGTTGAGGACGTTCATTTTTTTTGCTGTTACAACCCTGTGGTTTTTTTCTTCTTTGCTGTTCAAGTAAACTGTTTTGTGAACTTTAGTTTGTCCGTCTGTTTTTTTTTTTCTCCTTTTCGAACCTGACGCGGAGGTCGCTACAGTATTATTTTATTTGTTTAATTATTAGTTGTGGTTAGCATTTATTTCTTACTGTCTATTTCAATTTCTTACCATCTATTCCAATGTATTAATAGCTACCTATTACTTATTTATTTATTTATAGCATGGTATAGTACAGCTCATTACTTGTCTTGCACTTGTCATTTGTTCATGTATATAGTATGCTGCAACCGCGGTCCTGGGCAACATTGTCTTGTACCACTTCATGCTCCAGTAGTATGTATAGATGATATGACAAAATCACTTGACTTTAATATATTTCTGCAAAACATATTTGATAATCTGGTCATGCAGCTTAGTTATCCAGCTTTGTATCTGGTGCTGATTAAAATGATGCTTTCAGGTGAAGGTGCTTCCTTCAAATTTCTTGAACAAAGTTCTTGTCTCCCAGTACAGGGTACTGCCACATGTGGTATGCAGAATTTACCATCCAGGTGAATTTTTTTTGCAGATTTTCATCCAAAAAGAGGTGTTGGTGAGTGAAGATAATTTTTACAGCCAACAGGAGATTTTTTTTTAGGCCAGATACGAATCCTATATGTCAGATACAGTAATAACTTGTAAAAAAAAAATTACTACATTCAACAGGAAAACAGTATGATCTTTAAACCAATAAGGGTTTTGGACCAAAAAATAAATATAAAAGTTCAAAATTCTTAATGAAATGTGTATGGTGTGAAAGCAGTTATAACTGAAAACTGAGCTGATGGCCCTTATTTACTGTGGTGATGTCACTCATAAAGTACATGCTGTTTCAACACTGCAATAGAGGCAGAACCTGATACTGGTAAGTTTTAACTCCCGGCTATTGTTTCCTACACTGGATTTGAATCACTTGATTTGTACTATGCAATTTCATCACTGAAGGAAGAGTCTAAAAGTGGCTACACAACAGGGTGCTCAGAGTACATACTGAAAATTGAAGTACTGTATATAAAACATTACTTTTGTTTTCATACTTCTCCATTTGCAGTTTTAGAAAACTAAGCGAATAGGTCAGAGACAATGTAACAAATTGAATCCACAACCTTGTGGTTACCCACTATGCACCAGCACATCCTTTTGAAATACATTTCTCCACCATGTACAAAGTTTAACAGAAAATAAATGCGGTGCATTCTTTGGGATTTCCAAGGTAGAAGCCTTAAGAAGTCATGACAGCTTTTGAGAAAGATAATAACACATTGCTTTACAATCTGACACCAGCAATGTGGATTAAATGCAAAGAAAGACCTGTAGTGTCAGTTCATTCAAAATCTGAAAATTATTTGATATCACAGTCTTGATCACAAAAAGACTGCAGCTGGGACAATCCCAAAAGGATTGTGCAGGAGGAATGTGTAAACCAATATTGCAGCTGTTTTGGGAAACCTATTTTTTATTTTGTGATATTGACCAATCTAACATTTTGCCCTTTTATTTTATGAAACTTTGCAGAATGTTAAAAACATAACATCCTAAGCAGCTAAAATCTTTTTTGCTTTTAGAAAAAGTCCCAAATGATTGTTAGTCACACTTTAATAAAAATAAAAATCAGATATTTCCTTTTCCAAGTCACCTGGTAGCAAAACATGGTAGCAGTATATTAGTTTTTATTTCTATATTTTTTCTGACCTTACTTGGAAATTCAGTATAATTTTAGTTTTCTTTCATCATATATTTTTTAGTTTTAATTAAGTTTTTTATTTCACAAAGACATTTCTATTTTATTTTTATATCTATTAGTTTCAGTTTTAGTTTTAGTAATTATGGTACGGTTAAAGAGTTATTACTATGGAGTTTAGTTTTGTGTCACAATCAGACAGAACTGTATACTTAACGGGTTTGGATATAATCTGAGTTTAATGTTTAATGCCACAGGGGATGCACAAATCATTGTGTTTCTTCGTGCCATTCCCAAGCCAGGATAAATGGGGAGGGTTACATCAGGAAGGTCATCTGGTGTAAAATTTCGCCAGCTCAACATGCGGACAAAAATACAGATTGACATACCAGATCAGTTGAGTCCCGGGTTAACAGCGACCGCCACAAATACTGTTAGCCAACAAGGTGCTGGCAGAAATTGGGCTACTGTTGGCCAAAGAAGGAGCGAGTGTGGGGTCAATGATATCAATTCTTTCATCCTCCAGGAACTGCCTGCGTACTATCGCCACATGATGCTGGGCGTTGTCGTGCTACAGGAGGAACCCAGGACCCACTGCACCCACATAGGGTCTGACAATGGGTTCAAAGATTTCATCCCAATACCTAATGGCAGTCAAGGTGCCATTGTGTAGCCTGTAGAGGTCTGTGCGTCCCTCGACACATATTGATTTGCCATCCTGGAGAAGTTGGACTACCTGTGCAACCTCTGTAGGGTCCAGGTATCACCTCACGCTACCAGTAGTGACACTGACCATAGGCAAATGCAAAATTAGTTAAAAAACAGTCAGAAAAGATGAGGAGGGAAAAATCTCAGTGGCCTCCACCTGTTAAAACATTCCTGTTTTGGGGGTCAGAATGTTCTGGTTGCTGGTAGGTGAGCAAGTGATCACGGATCCCATTGAGGACAACCCTAACAAGGACCTTACTCGGCACAGGGAGCAGTGTTATCCCCCTGTAGTTGCTGCAATCCAGGCGATCACCCTTCCGTTTCCAGATAGGGATGACAAGTCCCGTTTTCCAGTCAAGTCAGTTTGCTTCCACTTGGGAGACTGGCAACTATCCAGAGCAGGATGGCAGGAAACCTGGAGCCTATAAAGCAGGTTTGGAAGCAAGGCAGGAACCATCCCTGATATGCTATATGTATGATATGGCCAATGTCAAGAACAAAAAGATATATTTCAACTATCTATTTTGAGAGAGAGAAAGAAAAACTGAAAAAAGGGGGACAAATATTTTAAAACATAATTCTGCTATTGGATTATTATCACAATATCCGGTATTTTGAGCTGTGAAAACAAACTAAAAAAAGATAAATTAATAAATATAGAATAAATACAAAAACACATTAGTATGTTTAGTTTTTCACCAGATTGGCAGACTCTCTTCACCTACCTACGTTCAGTAAAGACATTGCCAACTCAGGAATTTTACAAGGTTTGTTTTGCTATGTTATTAAACAAATTTTTTAAAGCAAAAGTAATTGGTCAGTAACAATATGCTGATCGTATATGATGACCTAGTCAGTCTCTTGACCAGTGTTGTTTTATTTTTACAAAGTATTTCTCATATGTGAAGTGACAGGTGAATTATTTGTCAAGAAAACGCAGGCACCTGAGAAATAAACTAAAACATTACTACCTCGTGACTTTTCTATCCATAAGGCAAAGGTTTTGTTGACCAGCCCATCCCGATTTCAGGCTTTGAATTACATCTTGATATACAACAAGCACAAAGAAAGGCAGCACATAAATCGCTTTCTATTTGACACCCTTTACGCACCAGTAGTCAGCTCGCTCTGTCACCCTAAATGCTGTGTGAACAGACGCCCTCCGTCAGCAGCCACTGATCATTGGATGAATATAAGCGGGTGGCTCATGATGGAGTACTTTCTGTTTCAGGGTTAAATGTTACAATGGTTAAAGACTAATGGCAAGAATATTCATTCAGAAACGAAAGCTAAAAATATTTTTATCAGTACTGCTTTTTGCCATCGCCATTGAGCCACTCGCAATTTACTGTGAAAGTGTTATTGAGATAAAGGGGATTATCAGAGAAGGGCTGGAGCAGAAAGTTTCTCTATATGCAGATGATATGGTACTGTATATATCAGACCCACAAAATACTGTGCCTGCAGTCCTAACAGCACTAACAGAATTTCAAAAGATTTCTGGTCTCAGAATCAATTTGAATAAAAGTGTGCTCTTTTCAGTGAATTCTCAAGCATATAATATTAGATTGGACACCCTACCTTTTATCATTGCAGATCAGTTTAAATACCTAGAGGTAAACATCACAAGTAAACATAAAACTCTTTATCAACAAAATTTTGCCGTCTGTATGGAAAAAAATTAAGCAAGACTTGCATAGATGGTCAACCCTCCTTCTCACTTCAGCTGGAAGAATTAACATTGTTAAGATGAATATCCTTCCTAAGCTTCTCTTTTTATTTCAAAACATTCCAATATACATCAATAGATCATTTTTAAAAAAATTAGACTCAACCATAACCTCTTTTATTTGGAATTCAAAACATCCACATATCCAAATGGCGACCCTACAAAGACCTAACCCGGAAGGTGGCATTGCTCTACCTAACTTTCAATTTTATTACTGGGCAGCAAACATACAAACTATAAAAACCTGGACATGGACAGAAATAGATGAACATACGCAGGCTTGGTCCACAATAGGAATAAAATCCTGCAGTACTTTTTTATATTGCTTGCTTTGTACCCCAATAAATACAAGTTATTGCCAATAAATAAAGTATCTATCTATCTATCTATCTATCTATCTATCTATCTATCTATCTATCTATCTATCTATCTATCTATCTATCTATCTATCTATCTATCTATCTATCTATCTATCTATCTATCTATCTATCTATCTATCTATCTATACTAACAACCCAATTGTGCTTCACTCACTCAGAATATGGAACCAATGTAGGAAGCATTTTAAGATAGAGAAGCTTTTATCTGTGGCACCTCTGCACATGAGCCACCTTTTTCCACCCTCTAAAACATGTGCAGTTTTTAATGCCTGGAAAACATTTGGGATTAAATCACTTAGAGATCTGTACATAGAAATCGTTTTTGCATTCTACGAACAATTACATTCCAAATTTAACTTTCCAGCAACACGTTTCTTTCACTATCTTCAAATTAGAAACTTTGTTAAACAGAACCTGTCCAATTTTCCTCACCTCCCACTTACCTCTATACCAGAAAAAATATTGATCAGTCTCGAGGACTCAGACAGCATTTCTGTAATATATAAAACTGTTTTACAATCCCTCCCTTTCAAAGATCCAAGAGAACAGTGGGAAAAGGATCTCACTCAATATCTCAGAAAAGGAATAGAAAGTAGCAATGCAGAGAATTCACTCAAGCTCCATATGCACAAAGCATAGAATTATTCAATTTAAAATTATATATCGTGTGAATCTCTCTTGTTTAAAGTTGTTCAAAATGTTTCCAGGGCAAGATCCAACCTGTGAACACTGCAGTCAGACTCTGGCCTCACTGGGTCACATGTTTTGGGCCTGCACCAAATTAAAATCATTCTGGACCAAAATTTTTAAATGCCTTTCAGACAGCCTTGGTGTCACAATCCCTCCTAACTCACTAACAGCTGTGTTTGGTGTACTTCCAGATGGGCTTATAGTGGAGAAGGACAAACAAACTGTAATTGCCTTTACTATACTATTGGCATGTAGACATATCTTGCTTAATTGGAAAAATCCTAACTCACCTATTCTAAGTCAGTGTGTAACTGATGTTATATACTATTTGTAACTGCAAAAAATCAAATTTACACTTAGAGGATCTGTACAAATCTTTTTCAAAACCCAGCAGGATCAAATCAATAATGTTTTAGAATAAGCATTTAAATTGAGGGAGCAGGTTCTCTCCCCTCTTTTACTCCATTTATATTTATTCATTTGTCTTTACTAGCATACAGTTTTACACTGCTGGCCTAGCTCTCTTTCTCAGGGGTGGGGACTGATTTGTTTCAAACTTTTTTCTTTTTTTTTTTTCTTTTTGTAAAACTCGAGTTATGTGTATGGTGTGTTATTTGATTTTAATAAATCAATAAAATTAAAAATATATATACTGTATTTTTAATAAATTATTATTTTGTTTCAGTTAATGTTTCCAGCTACTTTAACAGTTTCATTCAGTTTTAGTTTTTCATTTCTGTTTTGTTAATTTTTTTATTTCAGTTTACGAAAATGTCTTTTTAATTGTAGTATCAGTTTTGATTTTAGTTTTTGTTAACTATAATGACCTTGTGTAGCAGTCATATTTATACGTTCAGTACATTACTATACGGTATCCCCACTTCACCCCCTCTGTGTAGAGTTTACACATAGATTTATATATTTATATAGAGTTTTATTATTTAAGGACACTGTATTCCTTTAATGTGAGACGTAACATACTTGATGTCTTTTACAGCTCTCTGATGGCCAGTGCAATTTTTCCATGCAATGATGTGCTGGGCTGGTAACATCACTTCAAGAGAGGCCCACTGAATCAACAAGCTAATTAAAAGGGTAGGTTCTGTCACAGAACACACTGTGGACCCCCTGGAGGTTGTAGCAAAGGAGAGAATTAAAACAAAACTGAGTGCCATTATGAACAATGCTGCACATCCTATTTCTGACACACTAACACTGAGGACTTTCAGCCAACAAGTCATTAAGTAGAAGAAACACTACTAAGACTCCTTAATACTAAGAGTAATATGCCTGCATAATGCATCCAGGTTAGGTCGACTGCCAGCTCTGGACCATCCAGTATGATTACATATGGATATTTGGGTAAGTTCATCCAGAGATGGATTGGTGTTCCATTTAGATTTGATGCCAACTTTATATCTATTGCCATTGGTTTTGACTTCCTGTGACACAGATTGGTAACAAACTGATTAAAAAAATAAATGAATGATTAATGGCCTATCTTATTTATGAATATCGTGCATAGTTCAGCCAGCTATATCATCTTACTTGGCATGGTTGTCTCTAAATAAACACTAAATTGTGCTTGAAATCTTCATTCTCCAGATTTTTACTCACTTCCAAAGTTTGGATTTATCTATAAAATGCTATGGTCTGCCATTCCTTTACATGATTACTCACAAACTACTGGAGCTTGAACCTTGAAGTTAGTCTTGATTGAAAGCTTATGACCTGACATGTACTGGAATTTGCAAACATCTGAAGTGGTGACAACCTTTAAAAATGACCTGAGCTTGTGGGTTTATTATACCAAAGAAAAAAGGCAAATGAAGTAGCATGGCAAAAACAAAAAAACACCAGTGACACCTTGTGAGTAGCAACGAAATCACAGAGGCCAATGACATAATGGAGAACATTATCATAGGAAGGCGCGTTCAGAATTCATTCTCAAGAGTAAATATTGTAGTTACTGATAATCAAATATGAAACTTCATTAAATCTCCATAAAGGACAGCAAAGTGACCTGTTTATGACAAAGTGATCATAAAACCAAGCTTCAATTGGGCTTGGTACAATATACTGGTTTTATTCCAATATTAGAATGTGAAGCAAAATGCTTCAAGTTCAATAGCTGTCCCAAACCACTCATACTGTGAAAATATGGAAGAAACAACACTGTCCACTTGTCATTGGATAAATGCCTATATTTAAGCAAGACTCCAGGAGGAAGGGCAGCATCATGCAGCAGTGGTAGCAAGTGCAGGGTTTTTGCCACAGGTATTCCATGCACAGAGTTTTCATGTTCTTTTCATGTTCATGTGGGTTTCTTCTGGGCACTCCAGTTTCACCCCAAAGTCCAAAGAAATACTGCCTTGGAGAACTGATGATTCTAAAGTGGACCTGGTGCGTGTACAGTATGTTTGCCCTGCAATGGGCTGGCATCCCGTCCACGGATTGTTTATGCCTGGTGCTTGCTAGGACTGGCTACCACTGCCTGGCAACCCTGTTCTGGAAAAGTAGGTTTGAAAGATGAATGTATAGACTCCAAAAGGAAAACCACAATCTCATTGTAAATGGAGTACCCGTTCATAAGGTACTCCATTTATGACACGTAATAATTTATAACATAAGTAATCATAGGGAAATAATTACCATTATTAGGTTTACCTTCATCCATTTTCCAAACCTTCTTATCCTGAGCTGTGTTGCAGGGCTTTAGTCCATTCACTTTAGTAAACACATTCACACTCAGAGAAGGGGTCATTTTACTAATGCCAGTTCATCCCAACCTGCATGTTTTTGAACTGTAGGAATATAAAAAAGGGCACCCAGAGGAAACACACATGTACAAAATATTGTAATTCACAGCATTTAGAGTAACATTTTTCATTATTACTATTATTTTGTTTTTTTTGCATTCTTCAATAACTTCCTGTTGAAATAGAAACCTCTGCTATATCCTTTGTCACCACTAGAGGTCTGTAGATGCAGTAACTAAATAAGAGTTGTGCTTTTGTTTACTAGAAAGTCAAAGGCAATGGAAATTATTTAACCAAAAGTGACGAGAATGACTTGTTATGAGATCATACAATTCACATATCAGCTTGATAAGACTGGGGACTGAAGTAGTTTGTTGTGTTCGCTGCAGTGAAGGACAATGTCAACGGAGTGAAGGTTTGGCTGGCTTGAAGAACTGTTCTGTTTCACATAGATTGAGTTGAATTTATTCTCATTTCTTTCTTGTATGGTTACTTTGTGAATTATGTATTGATTATTCTTATCACTATTTGTTCCTTATATCATAATTGCATATTATGTTTTGATAATTCTAATTATTATGTAATCTTTGTAGCTGAAAAATAAAAAGAATTGAATGAAGTAAATATCTTAAATCTTTGAAAATAGAACCGTCATTCTTGATTAGATCATCTAAATTGTTTATTGATTTGTTATTAATCATTTTCTGATGTGCAATTTTTAATTGGTTATTTCTTTCTTTCACTTTCTTAGCCCTCATTTTTCATTCACGTGCTGTGAAGAGTTGGAACTACAACCTAAAAAAACAAATGAGTGTCAGGAAGCCAATATGGATAGGACATCAGTCCATCATGGGCCATACTCATTCACACCCCGACAGTCATCCACTAGCCATTGTGGAAAAAAAGTAAAGTAAAAAAACTATTTGATTTGGCAAAACAAAAGGCCAATATGGTAAGCAAAATGTACTTGACAAGATTACTTAAAATAAGCTACATAATCTTAAATATACATTTCTTAGTAAGTCAATAAATCTTGTAATAAGGAAAACAAGATTTATTGGCTTGATAAAAACTTTTGACTTGCTTAGATTTCATTTTTAACATTTTTTGTGTTCCTGTTCAAGTGGTCAAGTATTCAGAGGTCATTTGTGTGTCATATTGATTTTTTCATTGCAGAGGGAGAAGGATGGCTTTTTGCAAAATTAGAAGCGTTTTCATCATCAGCTCTCCTTTAATTTCAGTTTGTTGCTGGGATAGTCCTTGTAAGCTGTCTGCACATGCGGTGTGCATATCCAAAGATACACAGTGGCAAATGACAATATTTTCATGCAGATACAGGGAGACATTGATACTCAAAATGGAAACTCTTTCCTTGTATTGTGAATCTGAGAAGTGAATTTGAACTGAAACTCTTATCGAGATACACTAAATAAAGAATACAGAAACAGTTAATATTAAGCTTCTCATATTCATATCTATATACTCTTACTTGTATATACTGCTACCTGTAAATTCAAATATCATATAGATATATATTCTCATTTGTATGATGCCTTATGGCAGCTTACTGTCTATTGTACATCACTCTACTATTTGTACTTTTTGGTTAGATGCAAAACTGCAATTCATTGTACCTTTACAATGACAATAAAGTTGAATCTTATCTAATTATGACAACTGAAATTTTATAGTTAAGTCAGACAAAGCAAAATCCAATGAGAAACAAGCAGGAAAGAAATACACGACAACGCATTTAGATACTGCTTGTAATTAAGGTTGAAACTACTACAGGTAATGTAAGGAGAAGAACTGAAAAACTCTAAGAAAATAGACCATCGAAGGCCATCAAATTTGTTTGGCTTTCCCAATAGCTTATCTGGGTATTTTTAAAGCTGCGTAAAGTGCAAGTGGAAAGTATGTGTTGATAAGAGAAAAACTCATCCTGCAAAATGGTGTGATATTCTGGCCACCAGAGGTAGCCAAAGAGCAACATAAGTCTCAAAACCAACATAATGTAACAGTTTCTGTTCCCTTAATCCACTTCAGGGCCACTTGGAAAGGTTCTATCCCAATGGTACTGGACCCAGAACAAGAAAAAGTGCTAGACAAGGTGCCATTCTATCAGAGGGCACACTTACACACACACATAGACACTCAGATTCCCTTTTTCAAAGGGTCAATACAGAATCGGCCATTAATCTAACATGCACGTATTTAGGGATGTGTGCGGAAAACTGGAGTACCCAGAGGAAAACCCACGCAGACAAAAGGAGAATGTATAAACTTCATATAGACAATGAATTTTCATATGCAAAATTGCAATTCATGTTAGTTGGACTAACATTTTATGTGTACTTTCCATGGCATTTTATTTTTGATACTAGCAAACACAAGTCCCTCCGGTGATCAAATAAAGATAGTTGTAATATCCAGTGCTTCAATAATTGCCCATACTCACTGTTTGGATGGCTTCATCGTCCCTCGCAATGCATCGTAAATTGTACACAATTACGTAATTGAGTTTGGAGTTTTGATTGTACTGTTAAATGTATATTACATCATAGACTCTTTAGTGCCCCGCTTGATGTTTCAAGTGCACTGATTTAAACCCAGGATATTGCAGAAACAGGACTACAACTGCCAGGGCCAGATTAAAACCTTTAGAGGCCCTAAGCACTTAAAAGATTTTGGTGCCCGCCCCTCCAACCTCTATTATTACTATTTTATTATAATTTTTATTATTGTATATATGTGCATGTAATTTTTTCATTTAAAGTGGAGGCCCTTTTTTGTGGAACCTAGTTCAGCTGCACCATTTGCAGTTTTGCACCATATGGTCCATGGTAGATCTGGCAATGGAAAATTTTTGTGGAGCCCCCTTTCCTTTGATGCCTTAAGCATGTGCTTATTTTGCTTAATGTTTAATCCAGCCCTGATGATTGTGTTACATGGCCACCCATTCTCAAAATATAATAGAAAGAAGCAGAGTGCCTTGTAATTTCAAGAAATAGAACAAGGAGTATGTTCAATACTTAGAAAATTAGGATGTAGTGGATTAAGTTTAATTTTAAGATACAGTGATTTTAGAAACAACATTCAAAACAATTTTGAGAATTATGAAGGACTTTGATACAAAAAAGCTTGCCAGTGTTTCACCCATCCAAGAAAGTCTGTGTTGGCTCCCAAGACCTAAACATGCCTGTGAAAAGAGAACACTGTCCTCAGAAGCTGCATCCGCAGAAATATTTGAAATAATGGCATTCTTAATTATTGAGACAAACCAAGAATTTTATTAAATGATGAAAATGAAACTTTTCAGAAGGTATAAGTTTGTATATTGTTGAAAAAGCCTGTTCAGAATTTCATCATCACCTAAAGTGTTTCAGAGGTGTCCATGATAGTAGATGTTTATGGCTTCCAAACCTACAATATAATTAATGACATTCTAATATGGAGTGAAGACACAAAGTCACATGAATGGCAAACAAAGAGAACAATGAACAAACTGATTTTATTATTGTTTATATTATTCTTATATAGTTGATTGTTACTTTTGTCCAAGGCAGCTTATAAAATAAGGGTACAATGGAACCTTTTACAGGACTGATTTTATACTTTTAGTTTAGAAGTTTAAATGACTTGCCCTGGGGTTACAGGCAGAAGTTGAAAAAGAAATCTTGTAGCTTTAACTCCAGTGTCTCGGCTACTACTCCATACTGTCCATGTAAAGCATACACAGAGAACATAGACAGAAGAAATAAGTTACCAAGCAATGTGGTAGACTGTAGGACTTCAGGGACTTCCAAAACATGACCTGATGTTATTTTGGAAGTATTACATGGATAGGACTAGCAAGCTTTGTTCGGCTGAAAGGCCTGTTCTCGTCTAGATTGTTCTAATGTTCTAAACATTGAACTGAAGTGTGACAAATATAGAAAAAGAGTTAACAAAATTAACTGTAAAATGTGCATTAAGCAAAGGGATAGAAAACATTAACATGGACAGATAATAATTAAAATTCCAAATCAATATGACAAAGCAAAGATTTGTGGAAGTTCTAGAAAGTTCATTTCGAATCTCTCAAAAGTCAAAGCACAGAACAGGAAGTTTCAAGAACTTGGTCTACCATACAACTGGAGTACCAAACAAATTATGCAGACAATGCTAGAAATCAATGTGGCAGTCATAAGTATTTTTGGTATCTGCAAAGTAGCTACTGTATTGGTCAGTCTTTATTTAATGTTCAGACAAGTTTCTTGAAAATCAAACAAGAGTATAATTCAAAGTGGAAAAATGCAATGGAAGATCAGTCATAAAAATGTAATGAGCATATTGATTTTTGGATCCGGTAACAATGTGAATACAACATGACCTCTGTTTACTTTTCTACAAAATCATTATTTGCTACTGTTTCGGTAGTGATATCTTTCACATCTTCTATAACTCTGTGATGGCCAGTGCGATTTTCAATGCTGAGGCATGCTGGGCCGGTAACATCACTTTAAGAAAGGCCCACCAAATCAACATGCTAGTAAAAGGGTAGATTCAGTTATGGGACATACTGTACGCTGGTCCTCCTGGACATTGTAGCAAAGGACAAAGACAAAACTGAGTGCCATTTTAAATAATGGACATCCTATCTGGCACACTAACAATGAGAACTTTCAGCCAACAACTTGTTCAGCAGAAGTGTGTCAAGAAACACGACTGAGGCTCCTTTATATCAACAGTAATACACCTGCATGATGGCTCACTGTAACTGTGACAACCAAGCCAAAAGTTTCTCTTTCTTTTTAATTTTCTTCCTTTTTAGTCATTCTGTTGGGAGTTCAGCCCATAGTGTATGTGATACAACACAAAGTAAAAGCTATTTGAAAATTAAGTGGTAACTGCAATGGATAGAAGCTGATGCAATAGCTTATGGATACTTCAAACATGCACACTGCTCTACCCTTAGTCTAGTTGAAACCAAGGTCAAATGAGCATAGATGCTCCACTGTGGGATTGCAACGTTGCTGAAAAATGTGCCATAGTGACAATTCTGTGGACAGAGGAAACAAAACTTTCTAAGTACAGTAATGAAAACAGCATGACTCAACAAAACGTTTGTAAATGGGAAGAAAGGTATAAAATGAGAAGAACAAGTGTAAATGACGAATCTCAATCTGGTTGACCATCAACATCATGCATACAAGCCCACATCAAATGGTAAATGCCTTCATCAGAGAAGATCAGTGTTTTATGTTATCCACTGTTGCTGCACATTTGGATATCAGCAATGGATCTACACATGCCATGGTGCATGATGACTTGGGATACTGTAAAGTTTGTGCTAGATAAGAACCTAAAAAGCTTACTGATCTGTACAAGCAAGAGTGTGGAGGTTGTGACCCAATTCCTGAAGCATTATGAAAAAAATCCAAATGTTTTCAGAGTGGATTGGCACCAGAGATGAGACATGGGTCCATCGCTGTGAGCTGGAATGTAAGAGGCAAAGCATGCAGTGAAAACACCCATTTTCTCCGGTAAAGAAGGAATTGAAATGACACCCCTCCGCCACAAACTCAACTGACAGCCCTCTGCCAAAGAAATCATGATGGCCTTTTTTTTGGGACATGTAGGATCCAATTCTGGCATGTTTTAAGGAACACAGGCAATCAGTGATCAGTGCAATGTATTGTGATATGCTCTGGGATATGGCTGGCGTGTCATCCCGGGCAACACCCCCAGGCCACCAGGTGGATGCTTCCGCAACAAGGACTATAAAAAGGACAGTGAAATCCCAGATGTTGAGCTGAGCTGGGTGGAAGGGTGGCAACGCATCTGGGAGTGGAGGATTGATTGATTATTGATTTATTATTGTGTTATTTATGAGTATAGTGGAGTGGAGTGTGCTTGGTGCACATAATTATTATAAAATAAAGTCATATTGGACTTTGATCTGGTGTCTGACGTCTGATCTGAGGGTTCAAGGGGTCGACAGTGCCTCTATCTTTCACAATGCTTATTGAGAAAATAAAATGACAGTGAAAGAAGAGGAATGTTGTCAAAAACAGTCTTGCTGCTCCTTGACAACACGTGCCCCAATGCATTGCCACAATGGTGGAAGCAACACAAAAGCTGCAGTTTGAACATCTTCCACATCCCCCTTAAAGCCATGATCTACCACCATCGGACTATCCCATCTTCAGTCCACTTAAAGAGGCTCAATGTAGTTACAGGTTCACCTTTGATAATGAAGTCAAGGAAGCAGTGCAGTGGATTCAGGAGCAGCTCAAAAGCTTCTTCTCCCAAGGAATGATGAAGTTAGTGGAACAATACAAGAAGTGCATCAACTTGCATGGAGATTATGTGGAGAAGTGATGCAACTGTCACAGTTACTGGTGTTAAAGGTTAAATTTCCTTTATTTTTTGATTTTCTTATGCATTTATTTATCTATCTATTTATTTATTTAAAGTTCTTCTGTGAAAAGCCAAATGTCCCCCTGAGGGCAAATAAAGTTCTATCTTCTAGAAGTCTGGAGATCTCCTTGAACTACAGACAATCCCAGCCCAGTGTAAACAGTGACACAATGCTGACTGGATAGCCTCTCCAGACTCATAGATGGTTGTCCAAAGTGGTTAAGCCTGTCCTGTAGAATAGGTGGGAGAGAAGTTATCTTGTAACAGGATAACTTTTCCTTCATGGACATTTGGCACACAATCTACAAAGGAGCTTTTGAAGTATCTAGAGTTTACAAGTGCATTGATTGGTTTCTCTTCAATGACAATATTGAAACTGATATGGTCTGAAAATCAAGAGTACACATTATGAGAAAGATTTAGAAGTCATAGTAGACTCTAAGCTATTGACTTCCCAACAGTGTCCAGAAGCCATTCAGAAGGCAAACAGAATGTTAGGTTTTATGTGGAGTACAAGTCCAAGGAGATTATGCTCAAGCTTTATAACACACTGGTGAGGCCTCGTCTGGAGTACTGTGTGCAGTTTTGGTCTCCAGGCTACAAAAAGGACACAGCAGAGCTAGAAAAGGTTCAGGGAAGAGCAACTAGGCTGATTCCAGGGCTACAGGGGATGAATTGTGAAGAAAGATTAAAAGAGCCTTTTCAGTTTAAGCAAAAGAAGATGAAGAGGTGACATGATTGAAGTGTTTAAAATAAATACAGTGGATCGAGACAGTTATTTTAAAATGAGTTCATCAAGAACACGGGGACACAGTTGGAAACTTGTTAAATGTATAGTTCGCATAAACATTAAGAAGTTTTTCTTCACACAAAGAACGATAGGCACTTGGAATAAGCTACCAAGTAGTGTGGTAGACAGTAAGACTTTAGGGACTTTTAAAACTCAACTTGATGTTTTTTTGGAAGAAATAAGTGGATAGGACTGGCAAGCTTTATTGGGCTGAATGGCCTGTTCCAGTCTAGATTGTTCTAAAAAATCCCTCAGCATACTAGAACAGTGTCCTCTTAATTGTGGAAGATCAGGCTACTGTTTTCAATTTCTTTTCTCTTTTTTTATTTTGTGTTCCATGCTCTGTCATTTAGTTTCCAGATTAAATAAATTAAACCAGCTTTAATCCCCTGCCCCAAGGCTGTGAAGTAACTTATTCCTTTAGACAGTATAGCATTCCAGTAAATTATTATAAACATATTTTTGACACATTTTATAATCTTCTGCCACAAGGAAAGTTACCCAGTCAGCACAAATATTACAATATTCATCATTTTCCTCTTGTTCAATGATTATATTGGTGGATCTATTATAAATTAATCAAAACTGATATTTCACTGATTGTCATGCATCTGTTTTCTCTGATAAAATGAATTGTGTGTTAAGATTGCCTGGATAAAATATAGGCTCCGAACAGTTTTAGGAATGTAACAAAAATGACCAAGAGTTGGAAAGCACAAAAAGGGTTGGGCAAAGACAGAGTCCAAAAACAAAGAAGAAATTAGAAACTAAAATGTCAACTTGAACTGAATCACTAAACCCAACTCACAAAAGCAAAGTCCTAACAGGAAAAATATTCTGTGAAACAATCTCTGAAATAAGAAATTGATCCAATGCGAGGGTGCCAATTATAGCACAATGTCACCTTAAAATAAAATCTGCATAATGAAGTTGTCCATCAAGGTGACAACCCACCATTTGGCCAGCAGTGGATGGTGCAGTTATAAACAATGCTGCCAGAGCCATCAGACATAAACTCAAAATAGCAGCACCAGTGAAAACCCATCATCTAAGAAGACACTGACATGACGACACCATCCAAATGATAAAAATATAAACAGAAAAAAAACATGTTAAAAAAATTACAGAAATGAAATGAGCTGCATCAGAAGACACCAGAGCACAAATTCACTGCACAATGTTTTTGATTCTTAATCTCAGTAGAATGAATAACAGTTCCACACAATCCCATCTTTAAAGTGCTTTGCCGGCTATATGACACTTCCAGTGCTCATTCAGATGTTTTTATATGAACATTAATGTAACAGTTGACTATTAGATTGGAAATTTCTTCATTCTAAAGAAATTCAATCACTACACATTATCACAATGATATGTACTTGTCATCTACTGGTAGTTTTGCTCTGTTTTTAATCACGTCATCATCTATTCCTTTTGCACTAATCACCCTCATGTAGTTCTCCTACCATGTACGGTATGTCTTACAAAAACTTTTTCCACATATATCTCTTATTTCTATCAGTTTAATTTTATATTTTCTATTTGAATGTCAATAGCTAATTACGCTAATTCTTTAATGATCACAAAAAACAGGCTTCTAATAAGCCGCCTTAACCAACTAGTCTCTGTAAAAGGGGGCTCACCAGAGTGGGTCAGTCACAGGGAGTTCCAGCATGTGGTGGCTTCTCCCTGAAGTGAGCTGCCCTCCTCTGGGAATGTCTCAGCTTTATAGAGTCCCAGTCTACAGGAACGGGGTCTCTGGGGAACTGTGAGTATAGTTTCATTTGCCTCCATGGAGCAGTTTCTTGCAGCTGCAGAAACAGAAAGAGCTGACATGGTTAGCAACCGAATCCCCTCTCATCCTGGGGTGGTATTACACACCTTAATCGAGTCCAGAACGTGATCCTCAGATGTCCATGCATGACAACATGTTTTAGGCATCTTAACATGGTTTTTCAATTTCCAGAGTGACATATGCTGTGTATGTCTGGGATTCATAACTTGTGAAAGATCAATGAACTGTGATCTACTGTAATTTGGAACTCTTATTACAGTCCCGAACTTCAAGAACCTTGTTGGTCTTGAACAAAATATCTTTACATGAACCTCAACTGCACTAACATAATTTCTGCTTTTTCAAGTTTTTTGCCATAAGATAGTTCATTCATTGCTTTTACTGTATATTCAATCCAATATGTCATAGAATAGTAGAGACAATCTTGGCAGCACCAGGGACAAGGAAGGAACCAAAAATGAACAAGAGCCTGCACCATTTCTAACTAATTTCACACCTACTCATGCTAGATCAGTTTAAAACTGCAAATCAACAAGACTTGCATATCTTTTGGGTTGTGGGAGGATGTGTCTACAACATACAAAAAGTAGGCCAATGGCAGTGGACGGACATCTACAAAGCATTGTTGGGCAAATTGCAGTGGAATGAGACACATAGAATTAAGAACAGTGACATAAAGTGATAACATAAAGTTTAGAATTTATTGTTATTAAGGATTCACAGGTATGAATGTTAAGCAAGAACAGGTACGCTTTCCATCAGTTTCACTCAGTAAAAGTTTTCACGATAATATACAGATGCCTGTTTAAGAGTGGAATATGACCAGAAAGCAGAATTAGCGTTGTCTGGAACCTGCAGTGCTGCTCACTTCACACCCTGACGGTGACTCTTCTTTTTTACACATGCAACAATATATTTTATGAAACATGGAAACAAAAATGTTAATCAGAATGGCAAATATGTAAAAGGGGAATGTTGATGTTGCGTTATGTTGTAAAACCATATTCACACAATGTAGAATTCTTGTTTTGTGATATTCTGATAATAATCTTTCTGAATTTGATGTTGTAATAAAAATGTCACTTCCTTTAAGCTGGGCAACTCTAACCATGATATAGCTTAGAGGAAATTATACGGTGTTGATTACAGACCATAACAGTGTGCCATAAATCGTGCTCATCTCCCTCCTGGATTCATTTATTACCACAATGAATTAGATGCCATGTCTGTGTCTGATGGGCTGAACGAAAGCCACTGTGGCCCTTTCTGAAATTAGGAGCAAAGTCATAGTTAACATAAAATTCTAAGAGTTAGTAAAGAGCAGCATAATGGCTTCCTGGGTGGCAAGAAAATCAAAATAAAACAAATAATTTTGTGTACTTTACCACAACTTTCTTATTAATCATTACCAGTCACGGCTGAAATATAATACACAATGCTTCAGGTTATGCATTCTGGTATAATAAATCAGTCTGGAGAACCTATCACACAGAATCCCGCCACAAGACACAACTTGGAAAGAAAACAGGAATACAACACAAAGCAGCTCAAGATAATAAAATGGTTTATATTCATCCACCATTTACTGAGCCCACATAATCCAACTCTGGGGTCAGGGGGACATAAAATCATCCTCAGCAGCATTACTCTGAAAGCAGGATTGAAGCCTGGATGAGACTTTACAGAAGACTGATGAAATATTAGTTAACATCAGTGGACCCTCCAGCCCCATGGGCCCCACCCATGCTGCCTATAATTACACCACTGATTGCCATTGTTTTTGATCAGAATGATGACGTAGAAGGCTTATTACAAGGAGACTATCCAAAGGCAAAGCTATTTTGTACAGTGTTGTAATAAAACTGTGGCCATTTTTTACTTCAGAGTAGCTCGGCAGCTTCTTTTCAAACACCTTTACAGTGCTTTATTTCTGAATGGTGACAGACTTAAAAATAAATAAAGTGATTAAAATTGCTATTTTAATTCATATTTATATATTTTGTGGGACTTTTCTGAAGTTTTAAAATTGAATAATTATCTTTTCTCTTATTTTCTGAACCAGAGAATCAGTTTCTGACATTTGGTTTACTTTATTTAAAAGTTTTTCATTGTTTAACATTATTTTTGACACCATTTTGTTTTTATAATGAGCGCCACCATTTTGAGGGTTACCTTGGTAACACATCTCACAATGCATTCGGGCATCATTAGTGCAAGTATAAAGGTCACTTTTTGCATCTCTGGTTCATCCAAAATTTCCTAACATGTTTTGTTTTTTTTAATGAAATTTTGCCATTAGACTCTTGCTCTGTCCTTTGACTTTGGTTGGCATTTCCAGTTTTGTTGTTTCTCTCTTTGATGGCTGCTATTGATGTTTGCTACTTTGTCCTTCCTCATAAATGATATCTGCCTCTCATTTCAAAATCTAGATAGATAGATAGATAGATAGATAGATAGATAGATAGATAGATAGATAGATAGATAGATAGATAGATAGATAGATAGATAGATAGATAGATAGATAGATAGATAGCAGCAGCATACTGATACAAAAACAAAATTAAATTAAAGAGTAATAACAATGCAGGTATACAGACAGACAATAACTTTGTATAATGTTAACGTTTAAACCCGGGTGGGATTGAAGAGTCGCATAGTGTGGGGGAGGAACGATCTCCTCAGTCTGTCAGTGGAGCAGGACAGTGACAGCAGTCTGTCACTGAAGCTGCTCTTCTGTCTGGAGATGATACTGTTTAGTGGATGCAGTGGATTCTCCATAATTGATAGGAGCCTGCTGAGCGCCCTTTGCTGTGCCACAGATGTCAAACTATCCAGCTCCATGCCTACAATAGAGCCTGCCTTCCTCACCAGTTTGTCCAGGCGTGAGGCGTCTCACTTCTTTATGTTGTCTACCCAGCACACAACCACATAGAAGTGGGCACTCGCCACAACTGTCTGGTAGAACATCTGCAGCATTATATTTCAGATGTTGAAGGATGCCAGCCTTCTAAGGAAGTATAGTCGGCTCTGTCCTTTCTTACACAGAGCATTAGTATTGGCAGTCCAGTCCAATTTGTCATCCAGCTGCACTCCCAGGTATTTATAGGTCTGTACCCTCTGCATACAGTCACCTCTGATGATCACGGGGTCCATGAGGGGTCTGGGCCTCCTAAAATCCACCACCAGCTCCTTGGTTTTGCTGGTGTTCAGGTGTAGGTGATTTGAGTCGCACCATTTAACAAAGTCATTGATTAGGTTCCTATACTCCTCCTCCTGCCCACTCCTGATGCAGCCCACGATAGCAGTGTATTCAGCGAACTTTTGCATGTGGCAGGACTCTGAGTTGTATTGGAAGTCCGATGTATATAGGCTGAACAGGACCAGAGAAAGTACAGTCCCCTCCGGCGCTCCTGTGTTGCTGACCACAATGTCAGACCTGCAGTTCCCGAGATGCACATACTGAGGTCTGTCTTTAAGATAGTCCATGATCCATGCCACCAGGTATGAATCTTCTCCCATCTCTGTCAGCTTGACCCTAAGGAGCAGAGGCTGGATGGTGTTGAAGGCGCTAGAGAAGTCCAGAAACATAATTCTTACAGCACCACTGCCTCTGTCCAAGTGGGAGAGGGATCGGTGTAGCATGTAGATGATGGTATCCTCCACTCCCACCTTCTCCTGGTATGCGAACTGCAGAGGGTGGAGGGCATGGTGGACCTGTGGCCTCATGTGGTGAAGCAGCAGCCGCTCCATGGTCTTCATCACATGTGACGTCAGAGCAACAGGCCGGAAGTCATTCAGCTCACCTGGACGTGATACCTTTGGGACTGGGGTGATGCAAGATGTTTTCCAAAGCCTCGGGACTCTCCCCTGTTCCAGGCTCAGGTTGAAGATGAGCTGTAGAGGACTCCCCAGCTCCCTGAGCTGGACTCGGATTTCCTTCTGCATGCGCTTAAACTCATGCTGATCACCGCCTTTAAAAGCCCTTTTTTTCTGGTTGAAAAGGCCCTTGATGTCACTTGTACTCCATGACTTGTTGTTAGCATAGCAGCGTACTGTTCTTACTGGAACTACAATGTCCATACAGAAGATGATGTAGTCAGTAGTGCAGTCAACAACCTCCTCAATGTTCTCACTATAAGATCCCTGAAGGATATCCCAGTCTGTAGTTCCAAAGCAGTCTCTCAGAGCCTGCTCTGCCTCAGGGGACCACTTCCTCAATGAGTGTGTGGTTGTAGGTAGCTCCTTCACTCTTGGTTTGTAGTGAGGCTGAAGCAGAACCAGGTTATGATCTGCTTTCCCAAGCGCAGGCAGCGAGGTGGAGCTGTATGCGTCTTTAACATTTGCATACAGTAGGTCAATAATCCTATTTCCCCGTTTGTTACAATAACACATACTGGGAGAAGGCAGGTGATGTTTGTCCAGCGTTACATGATTAAAGTCTCCAGCGATTAGCACAAGCGCCTCGGGGTGCTGCGTTTGCAGTTTAGCAACAGCAGAATGAATGATGTCACCCACTATCTCCACATTCACCCGAGGAGGGATGTAAACAATACCAACAATGACGTGTCCAAACTCTCTGGGCAAGTAATAGGGACGCAGACTTACGGCCAACAGTTCGATGTCACTGCAGCAAGTGGAGATTTTAACATTAACATGTCCAGAGTTGCACCATCTTGTATTGACATAGAGTGCGTGTCCACCTCCTTTGTGCTTCCCGCAGGTACTTGCATCTCTGTCCGCTCTAACTGTGCTAAACCAAGGTAGCTCCACGTTAGCATCTGGGATGTTAGTTGTTAGCCACGTTACACTAAAACACAACAAACTGCATTCTCTGTAGGTCCTAACATTTTTCACCAGCGCAGCCAGTTCGTCGATTTTATTTGGTAGTGAGTTCACATTTCCCAGGATCACAGAAGGCACAGAAGGTTTGTAGCGCCACTTTCTCGCTAAACGCTTGGCTTTTATCTTAGCACTGTCTCTGCTGCTGCGATACCACCTTCTTACCTCGCCAGGTAAATAGGGAACCACACCAGCGCGGGCATTTGTTCTCAGCGCTTGAAGTTGACTACTTGAATAGACGAGTCTCGGTGTGCAAAAATCCATGTCCAAGTAGTAAAAAGTAAAAAGTGTCCAGGGAACGAGTCCACATAAAAGAAAGTGGTAGGAGTGAACAGTGAAATAGAATGGCTGCCACTCACAACGACGCCTGAGTCATATCTCATTTATCCCTTCTTTGAAGCCATTTTAAGGGGACAAAGAGAGCACAGCTGTTATAATTTGGGTTCATTTTAAATTTTTATCTCATTAGTCCGAATTTTTTTTCCTTTCTGTTTTTTTTTTTATTAATTAGTGGTGTTAATTCCAATTCTGATGTTCATTATTTGTTTTATATGTTGTTTAAATTTAGCTGAAAAGTATTCAGAGTTTTCTGACTCCACTTTATTTTTGTCATGGGCGCCACAATTTAATACATTTTCTTAGAACCAGCTAGGCTGGTTGTCGAGGGATCACCAGAAGGTATGACCTTTGATCTAATTGGGTCAACAGTAAATGTCATTGTCACACACACTTCCTGGTCATCTGAGATTGCAGATTCCACTTAGGACTTTTAGAGTGTGTGTTTCGTGGCTTACGATTTTTTGTTTTAAATAATTTTGCTTTGTTTTCTCTATTATGTTTAGGGATTAGAATTTTATTTATTATTTAATTTGAATCATTTCTCATTTAGACTTCCTCTTTTTCGATTGTGTTTCACCTTCTGGTCCCAAATCAAACTGCCTCTTGGTATATCTAGACAGGACAATGCCAGAAGGCAGGATTTTGAATTGTAGGAAGACACTGGCTGGAACACATAGAGAGAATCTCCAAAAATACCACAAATGGAAGTGAACTGGGTTCAAGTGCTATGAGTTTGCAATGTTTCTCCACATAATGTGAAAAATTAGTTAGGCACACTAAGGAAATGTCCATTGTTTTGATTTCTTCTGACACTTGCTGACAGGCACAAGTCTCTGTTGTGCCAAAGTAACACTTGCAAGCACTTTAACGTTCACATAGGTTTACTAGTGTGCCGGTACAAATGTGTTCAAGAATATCTGAAATCCCTAAAAATCCTCTATATGAAGTCCTTTCATTATCCCTATTCAAGATGATTCATTCTTATATACGGCTTGTTAGATCTCTTTGGCTCATAGACTTCAGTAATCGACACACAGAAATAATAAAACTTAATGTTCATTTATAATAGTTGTGAAACGAGCCCTAAACACAGACAAGTAGACATGTTTAAAAGCACCACCACACGTTTATTTACAACTATCATTTACAATTAAAGTGCCACACAACCCACAGACTCCCCCAAAGTCCAGGCCTCATTCTGCCTCTCTCTTTCTTCAGGCCGCCTCTTTGCCTCTCCTCCTGAGCTCTGTCCTCTACACTCCTGACTCCAGCCCCCGAATGGAGGGAGGTGGTCCCTTTTATAATCACCTGGATTTGCTACAGGTGCCTCCCGACAATCTTCCGCCGGCACTCCCCAGTGTGACAGAAGTGCCGGCTGCGTACCCAGAAGTATTCCGGGTGTCCCCGATCCTCTTCCCCCCAGCACTTCTGGGTGTGGCGGAAGTGCTGAGGTCCAGGGCTCCGTAGGCATCGGGGTGCCCCCTGGCGGTGACCACAGGCCCCTACAGGGCTGAGCTTCAAAGCTCTCTACCCATGGTCCCCAAAGCCACCAGGGCAGTCGCCCCCTCGTGGTCTGGAGAAGGCGCAAGCCCTCCTCCAGTCATCCTGTGTATCACCCCCAGCTGCGTGCCACATAGTATAACATATGTTTTATATGCGGTTGTGGCGAGTGCCCTCTTCTACGCAGTGGTGTGCTGGGGAGGCAGCATTAAGAAGAAGGATGCCTCACGCCTGGACAAACTGGTGAGGAAGGCAGGCTCTATTGTTGGCATAGAGCTGGACGGTTTGACATCCATAGCAGAGCAACGGGCACTCAGCAGGCTCCTATCAATTATGGAGAATCCACTACATCCATTAAACAGTGTCATCTCCAGACAGAGGAGCAGTTTCAGCGACAGACTGCTGTCACTGTCCTGCTCCACTGACAGACTGAGAAGATCATTCCTCCCCCAAACTATGCGACTCTTCAATTCCACCAGAGAGGGTAAACGTTGAACATTATTCAAGTTATTGTCTGTTTTTTACCTGCATTTTTTATTACTCTTTAATTTAATATTTTTTGCTGCTGGAGTATGTGAATTTCCCCCTGGGATTAATAAAGTATCTATCTATCTATCTATCTATCTATCTATCTATCTATCTATCTATCTATCTATCTATCTATCTATCTATCTATCTATCTATCTATCTACTGGTAAAGGAAGAGTGAAAAGTTTGAGGAGCCTCCTGCCTTCATAGAAGTTTCAGAATGAATTTTTTTAACATTTCAGGCCCTAGTTTAGCATGTACTCTCTGGACAATCTGAACTGCACAGTCAAAAGCAGTGTGCCACACTGGTGATGCCATTTTTTGAGTTGTGTTGCTATTAAATATAATTTGATACCTTGTCATCTGCTGTGAGGTCTTTTCTCATTGCTGGAAGAAGTCATTTGTATGAAGTTGGATGTGACTGTCCTGCGCACACACAATTACTTGAGAATTACTGTTAGTGGCAAACAAACCAGGAAATGATGAATGCATGAGACCCATAATGTAGCCAAAAAGGTAGAGGTTGTAACCAAAGTTACAAATAATACTAAGCGCTATGTTAAATTGGGAAACCAAAATAGAAAATTCTTGAAAATGAAGTCAAAAAATCAAAAACAATCCTATCTACTTGCTTTGTAGCTAAGCTACTGAGGAAACACAAGGATGTTATTCTCCGCTGTCATATGTGAGGTATCGTTATGCCCTCAATATAATACTGTATAAGAGATGTGATCCATGCTGACTAGGCTGCATCATGTAAACACAAAAGAACATAATGTTAATAAAAAGTAACATTATTAAAAAGTCAAAAAAAACTAAAATGAATAACAAAATTGGATTCTCCATGAGGAAAATAATAAACAAGGTTAAATAAAATCTATACATGAAAGAAGAAATAGCCCAAAAATAAAAGGAAAAAGAAATCACAATCATAATGTTGACATTGGGCGACCTAGTAGACTGTGTTGTGGAAGGCCGGGGTCCATGCCCCTTCATTGTATATTCAGGGGTAGCAGCCCTGGACAGTGCAATACCTCCCCCAGGACGCTGGATGTCCGCCCCCCAGAGTTGGAGCGGTGCCTCTGTTTCCTGCAGGGCTCCATGGGAATTGGAGTTGGGTGCAGCCCTGTTGGGTCCCATAGGTTTCCACCAGGGGGTGCTGCAGCTGGACCTCCTGAGCCTGTCTGGGCAGCATATTCGCCACACCCGGAAGTGCAGCCAGATGTCAGCAATCAAGCACCTGGAGCACTTCTGGATGCCCAATAAAAGGAGCCAGCAATAACCACTCAGTGGCCAGAGTCAGGTGGAGAAGGACAAGGTTGCCTGGGAGGAGTGGTGATGCAGGAAAAGAAGTGTGTGGTGTACTTGGTGTTTTTGGGACTGTGTTGTGCCTGTGGGGATTACGGGGAAGACGTGCCCCACAGGTGAAGTAAATAAAAAGTTTGTTTATTTTATACGTGTGCCTCCAGTGTGAATCTGTGTCGGGTCGGGCGCATATTAGCGCTTTGTTACAACTGTTAAGAAAATGAAATGAAAAATGTGTTACTCCCATTTGTGGTAACTGTCTACACCAGACAAACACCAAAGAGATTCCAATGTAAAAAACTATTGCAAATTTACTAAAAAAAATAAACTCAAAGGAGGGAAGTGTCCTGCACTGGTGATGGAATACAACAGGCCACATGAGCTAATTAAAGAATGAAGGACCAAATGATAAACGTAGTCTGAGGGAGAGCAAAGTTGGCAAGATATTGGAATCAAATCAAAATCACTGATAGTTAATAGTTTTTTACATTTATAAAGCGCTTTTCTCACTACTGAAAGCACTTTGCAGAGTCCACGCAGAGAGGACTTTGGACGCAAACCGATGTTCTCCTTACTGCGAGGCAGCAGCGCTACCACCAAGCCACCTGTGTGTGTTGTTAAACAAAGACGAGATAGAAAAACGAAGATTTCAGTAGCTTGATTCAAACCAGGATTATAATTATCAGCAACAAAGCTCTTTTAGGGTTAATCTAATAATCTACAAGGTTGCAGGAATTGTCACGTTGCCATTTATACCGTGTTAACATGATGTGTCTCCTTGACAACTGCAAAACAACGTGGAAGTGCCCAGAAACAAATCAAAATGACGCCATGGAAAAAAACAATTTTTCATTTTAACATATGGTGATTAAGTTATTTTTAAACACAAAAAACACACCACTTTATTCTCTGAGTTTCAAAATCCCAAACACTATGTAAGAAATCTGTTTTGAAAATGTATTTCCGGAGAAATTCATTTTTGAATTACACAATCCCAACAGGAAGAACACAAGAAGAAGACAAAGTGCACAGAAAGTTAAAACAAAACTGCACTGCCCTAAAATTTTTTTTACCTTGTGGGGTTGCTCATTCTTTTATGAAATATTTAGCATTGTTCACATATTTTGTCATCTTTAATAAATGCTTTTTTTTTTTTTTTTGTTGGCACCACCATATTTTTGGAGCAGTTGCCACAATGTCGTTAGGAAACTGGACCAGAAGTGCACAGTGAATGATTTCACCACAGCATTGGTATGAAGGTCAGTGGCAGCATTTCATGATTATCCAAAATTACAAATATGTCTTTGAAGATCATGGTGCAAATTTCTTTTGTAAGTGTTTCCAGGCAAAACAATTTAAGGTTATGTATTTCTATTTTAACTTTGGGTTGTTTTTTTGCGCTTGACAACAAATCACTTTGACTTCCCGGTTACAAACTTTACTTAATATCTTGACTAACATCTCCCCTTCTTGTCCCTTATTATGAACTGACTGACAGAATGCAAGGTGTGGCAGACGGCCAGGGATCTTGCCGCACAGGGACACCTAGATCAAGGAAGCACCAGGAGAGGGGCAATATCTTCCCTGGACGCAAGAGGGCAGGCCCCCTGGTTTCCATCAAGGGCCACGGATATGGAGCTTGAAAGCTCAACCCGGTGGGGGTCCGTGGCCCAGACAAGGGGCTGCCTGGATGGTTCCTGAGCCCTGGAGGACAGCACTTCCGCCACACCAGGAAGTGCTGCCGGAAGACCATCACCAAGAACCTGGAACACATCCGGGGCATGATAAAAGGGGCCATCTCTCTCCCTTTAAGGAGCCGGAGTCGGGAGGAGAAAGACGGAGCTTGTGAGGGAGAAGTGGAGGCAGCCAAAGAGAGACGAAGGACTGAGCAATAGTGTGAGCGTGGGTAGAACCAACTTGTAAATATTCCTGTAAATAAACCCGTGTGTTTTGGACATTGGTGTTGTGTCTGTCTGTGGCCAGGCTAGCTTTTACAAAGGACATAGAGCACTAAATACACAGAATCATATCTAGAAGAATTAGGACTTTGCATGAAATTTGTGCTTTGCCATTCTGGGTGCTTTTGGCTTTGACCTACCATAGTTTAAGTTTAATTTTCCTATTGTCAGTCACTTGTGGCAGCACACATGGTAGTCTCTTTTCACATAAGAACTTTTCAAAGTAGAACCAGTCTTTCCATTCAGAGATGCACTTGTATTTCTTTCCCTGCTTCATTTCCTAGTTATTATTTTTGAGTGATGGTGACCAGAATTGAATGTAATATGTATCATCCTTCATGTTTGCATAAGCAAGCCAGAACAGTGACGCCGAAAACCTATGCAGGCAGTTCAAGGCTCTTTCCAATATGATTTATTGATGAAGGTAAACTACCACAGCTATGCAGAAGACACACAGCTTTACCTGTCTATAGCACCTGATGATCCTGAAGTTCTGAGCCTTCTGATCCAATGTCTTATTTGCATTTCTAAGTTAATGAGCATTAATTTTCTCAAGGTACTGTATTAAGAAAAAAAACAGAAATCTGAATTGTTGGAAAAATGGAAATAATGAAAGGGAGAAAGCTAAGTGGGAGAAGAATCCTCCAATCTGATTGACAAATGGAAGAGCTGCGAAATCTACAGAATGTTTTTTATTTTTGTTCCAGTGCCTTGATTATTTTACAGGAAGGCAGAATAGAAGAAATCTGGAGTCTTTATTTTTTTGTTTCTTTTTATAGATTTGTATTTTAATAAATTTGTTAATAGCATTTTGAATGGTATGGTAATTGCTTGGCACTGATTTGTGAACTGATTTGTCACTGGAAAAGATATATTTTTATATCTTTCTACTAATCATTTTTGTTTGTAGTTTTTCTCTACCACAATGATTTATCCTCAGTTTCACAAACTACAAGATGCCTAAAGTCATTTCTGTTGCACAGGGCATCATAAAGTGTCTTAGAAAGAAACTTGATCCCTTAGCATTAAAAGTCAAGGTGGAAGTAAAGAATTTAGGTGTAATCATGAGCACTGACCTGAGGCATGAGAGAGGCATTTTCAAACTCTGTTGTGCAACCTAAAAGGTGCCTGCCCTTTCTAACTAAACACATGTTTAACAAACTTACAAGACATTTAACAGACATTGTACCTGTGAGAGGCACCTTAGTACCAATCCAGATATTAACATTTAAAAAATGACAATATACATAAAGCAGGAAAAAGAACACCAATATCAGTTACTGGCATGAAGTTTTAAAACTCGAATGCTGCATTTAGATGTTCGGATGCTCAGAGTTTCGCAAAGTGGTGAGAACTTTAGTTTTGAGATTTTTGGAACTTTTCAAATAAATATATTTCTGTGATAAGCCAAGTGGAATAAACTAGAATTCATGTTCATTGGTTCTTTCCTTTTTTTTTTTATTTTGTTCAGTGATCATTGTGTGTGTTTCTATTCTCCCATCCCCTGGCTGTTCAGTTATGGCTCCAAATGCCCCAAGTCCAAAACTGTGGGGCACCACAATTTCATAAGATTTTTAAAGGCAGTAAATAATTTAGGCACTTGATATGTATACAACTTATATATTATATGTCATTTACATTTTTTTGAATTATTATTTTGCAATGTTAACAAAAATACTCTTGTTTGAAAATGCCACCCTGCACTCTTAAAATTAAAGGAGCCAGAATGGTCCTTCAGAGTGATGCCACAGTGGAACCATTTTTTGGTTCCCAAAAGACCCATCCACATAAAGGCTCCAGTAGGAAGCTTAATTTATTTAGATCCATAACAGGGTCCATAAAGTAAATAACCATGACTAGATGATAATAGATTTGTAAAATACCAGCGGGTCATGATTTTAAAGAGACTCTTGCAGCATACAATAACCCAGGCGAAGTCCAGGTTTTCTTGATCTTTTAGTGTCCCACTATTTAACCTAACATACCTTAAACATTTCAGGTTTTTTTTCTATTTTGAGTACTGAGAAAAGCGTTATATAAATGTAATGAATTATTATTATTATTATTATTATAGTAGGATGTTTTTGAAAGCCAAAAGAACAAACCTAACAAGCAAAGAACATTTTCCAAAATAAAATGGTGCTTTGTCAAGCAATGGTTCTACAAAGAACCACACAACCCAGCAAAAAAACGTAAAATGCCATTAAAGAACCATTATTTTCAAGAGTGTGGCCGAAGTGTGGCTATGGCCATACAAAATGGACACAAGATAGCAATGTCCAAAAAAATCAATAAATGGAAAACAGGTCCAAAAACAGCAAAGCTAAACATAAATTAAGTCCAAAAGAGAAGAAATGTCAAAACTCTACGACAATAAGTTGAGGATATCAAATAAGGGTCGTTAGGGCCTTCTGAATAATTGCTGATTAGCACTGCTAGGTTGTACGAGTCAATAATATAAGTGAAGGTAAAGGACATTTACATCAACATCACAGTACAAATAGTTAAAAAAGCAACAAACTCCACCTAGCCTCCCAGCTTCCTGTTGTTAGCAACATCACAACCACCGATTTTAAATGAGATGAGATCCAGACAATGTCATCTGTAATGTAGGTAACAGGTTAATGATTGGGGATGAATTAAGTTTAAATTGCAATAAGATCATCCATCCATCCATCCATTCATTTTCTAACCTTTCTCTCCATTTCAAGGTTGTAGCACAGTAAGTACAATTAAAAGAGATTATTCCATAAATGAAAATGTAAATCAATATTCTTATAAGATTGGCAGAGAAAGTTTTCTAAAAGCTTACATCACTTCAAGAGTTTCACTGTATATTGTAAACTTAATTAAGTTGATGAGTTGTGTTGCAGGACTAACAAATTGCTTTCAAATGCATCTGCTTTTTCAATCAGTTTTATTATGTTGGATTTTATTTCTTACATTCTATAATAGAGGCATATAGATGGAGTCATTTAAAGCATAATATTATCTCCTCATAACAGGAAATTATATTGTCATTTAAGATGAATTTTTAATTAGCTACAGATTCAAAGACAATGCATATTATCTCCCCTTTGTTACACAGAGAACACTTTACAAGCTTCATATCTATTTTAGTCCACAATCATAAATTAAAAAATGTAAAAGAAAATCAACCTACTTTACCTGCAAAAAATGAAAAGAATAATAGCATAATGAGAATTGCAGGGGAAGCAATTAGTTTACAAGGAAGATGATTTCTGCTCTAGAGATAAATCACTTTTGCAACAAGCACCCTCACAAGCTACTTTGCATTTGAAATGGCAGATGACGGAGTAGCGTTTGGCATTGATTCCTCATAGCTGCAAAGCCCTGGAGGTGTATTCCAGCTCAGCTGAGGTTGCCGTAAGACAACCATTAGCCACTAAAATGTGTGGTGCCCAGGATTTACCTAATCCATAAACCACGATTATGGTAGGAGCAGAGTGGGGGATCACAGAATGTAGGACAGGAACTGCTACATATCTACCTAATGTCCACGATGGGGATAGCACTCACTGTGCCTAAGATTACAGGCATGCTTGGAGCCTCTAGAGAGATTAAGGGGAGGATGGCCAGAGGAGTTTCCATTGCTATTCCTGACCCCAGAAGTTATCTGGAGTTAAAATCCCCTCATAGCCACCAGACCAGTGAGTTTAGGGTTGGGTATTTTGTGTGGACAAGGGCACAACAGGCAGGTGGAAGAGGAACAAGAAGGAGAGTGTGGAAGGAGGGTAAACAACAGGCAGTATGAAGAAAAAGAAAAGTGGATGATGGGTAATAATAATAATAATAATAATAACAACAGTCTGTGGTGGACTGGCACCCTGCCCGGGGTTTGTTTCCTGCCCGACACCCTTTGTTGGCTGGGATTGGCTCCAGCAGACCCCCGCGACCCTGTAGTTAGGACATAGCAGGTTGGTTAATGGATGGATGGATAACAACAGTAAATTTTACTTAAAAGCAACTTTCAGGACACATAAAAAATACAAAAACCTAATTAAAATAAATATTAAACAATCCAAATTAAATATACATAGTCTAACAGAACTAACAAAAAGCAATGCTAAAAAGATATGTTTTAAGTTTAGACTGAAAAACAGAAAATGTAGTAGAAATATGAAGCTCCAAAGGCAGGGCATTCCAAAACCATGAGCCTGCAACACTGAAAGCTTTGTCGACCATAGTTCACAATCTGCACAGTGGAACAATTAACAGCATGGAGTCCACAGAATGAAGTGAGCTCAATGGAGAATATGAAGAAAACAGATAAACTAAGAGGAGAAATTTATATTGAATATGGAAAAGGGCAGGTAGTAGCCAATGTAATTTTCGAAGTGAAGGAGTAATGTACTGCCAAGGTTTTAAATGTGTGATGACTGCTGCTGCTGAATTTTGCACATATTGTAGTCTGTTTAGACACCAAACAAAACCACATTATATCAAGTTAGGAGGTGACAAAAGCATGAATTTGTAGATAGGCCTCAGTATCAACATCATCACAATGGAAATGTAAATCTAATAATGGCACCAAGAGGAAGCATAAAATAATAATAAAAAGTACAGGGCCAAGAACTGATTCCTTATGAACACCATGAGGCAGATAAGATGGGGCAGACCTAAACCCATTGATGGCTACAAATTCCTGCCAGCCTGTAAGGTATGATTTCACCCAAGCAAGATCACTTCCAGTAATGTTTAATTCATGCTCAAGTTTAGACAAAACAGACCACAATCCGATGCAACCAGAAGATCATTAGTCATCCTGAAAGAACTGTCTCTATACTGTGATTGGTCCTGAACAAAATGGTTTTTCAAGTGACCTGCAGCACACATTCTAAGATTTTACTTAGAAACAGGAGATTAGAAATGGGACAATAGTTTTTAAACTCCTCACGGTCAAGGCCTGGATATATGGATGAAACAATCTGAGTGCAGTTTACTGCTGTCCCCACTTAGTTCTTTAAAGGACTCATTAATTGTCACTTTTTTAATGGTTTCAACTCATACTTATTTTCCTATTTCTTCTTTACTCAGTCAATTGTTAATGATGGTCTATATAACCTTCATCCGCTCTATCTGGCATTGAATGTACTGGATTCAGTGAGATAATTCATATTACACTATTAGACCTAAGTAAAGGTTTTGTATTTCTTAATTTATATGTAGTGGTGAGAGAAATGTCCCTACTTGCTGTTAGTTGAATTTTTTATCTATTTACTTTTTTTGAGTCTTCATGACAACTCCTTTCAAATCTCAGAGATGCATTTCAACATCTTCTTTTATGGCACACAATCATCTTTCTGTTCTTTAACTCTAGCAATAACTTACCTAACAAACTTATTTTTTACATGTAAGAGGAAAACAGGAGCAGCCAGAGAAAAAACACGTAGAAACGTTGAAAACATGCCAACTGTACAAAAGCAGTAACCAAGTAGAGATAATTATCCACTGTAGGTATGCAAACTATTAATAATGAAGATCATTACTAAGTATTAAAAATAATAAAAAAGATGGAGAGAGAGAGAGAATGAAAAAATCCTTCCACATATTGCCAAGTGCAAAACTGAAGCCCATTATCTTAGAAGAAGCTAAAGCAGTTTTTGCTACAGTATGGTCAAAGAGCAGTAGCTTTATAGTGCATGCCTGATGACCAGACTTTATTTTAGAGAAGAAAAAGAAACTCCCTTCGTAGGCTCAAAGCACAACATGAGGTCATGCTGGCCTGAGGCCAAAGAATACTCACATTTTCCTTCTTTTCTAAAGAACTGGTCTGAGTTTTATGTGAGTACTGGTTTGTGCAATCTACAAGAAGTTTGTTCTGTCATTATTTTTGTATTCTTTTTTCTTTTCATTCTTCTTTTTGCAGTAATAAATAAGTAGTATAGACAATGCCATAAAGCAGTGTCACAATACGTTTTTCTTACTGCCACAATGTGAAAAAAGGTGAAGGGTGTTGTCACACACGCGTGATTAGGGGACAACTAAAGGGCCTGAATAGATGTAATTCCACGTCGCACCAGGGGGGTGGCGAAGTGCACTGATTCTCTCTCTCAATTCCTTGCAGTCCATTCTTGGGAAATCCCGCCCGGTTCTGGGGTAACCAATGATGTCACTTTTGGTTCCAGTCCTGATGACATCACATCCTCTGCAAGCATTTAATAGCTGCCATCTTAAGACAATAGTTCTGTTTTGGACTCAGTCGTGTGAACATGTCTGTTCTATTTAATCAATATTGCAGCCGAGAAATATTATATGGGTGGCTGCCCCAAACCTTCCCAATGTCTCTTGGACATTCTTGTTAAGGTGCTAATTCCTAGATATACCTTGGGTTCAAACAGCAGGATGGACTGCATGGATCTGCTGCACAAAAAAGAGAAGGCTCAGGATTTTTTAATGTGTGCAACAAGCCGACTGCATTGTTATGCCTGTCCATAGCTGCTAGTGCATTGTCCTACACTGTGGTCTACGGGAGGAGTAACACTAGCTCAGAATATGTCAGATGACTGATTAAAATCAGCAATAAGGCCAGTTATACTATAGGACTGGCACTGGACTTAGTGAAGGCACTGACAGAAAAGGGAATGATGGAGAAAATAGTGTCTGAATATATAACATTAATTAATATATGGCCAATTGTGCTCATGACAGTTTAAAGGTGGACATTGGCACAGGCACAGTTTTTCTTAATGAACTCTGGGTATATGGCATGTAGAGTGGTGGGTCTTGCAGATGTACAATGGTTTATAGAAAATTAGAAAGATTTTAACGAGAACAGGCCATTCTGCCTAACAAATCCAGCAAATCCTATCCAATTAATTTCACCAAAATAACATTAAGTGTAGTTTTGGTGGTTCCTGAAGTCCTACTGTCTACCACAATGTTTGGTAACTTATTCTATGTGTCTATGGTTTTCTGTGTCAATAAAAAGTTCCTAATGTTTGTGCGAAAATTACCCTTAACAGGCATCCAACTGTGTCCCCGTGTTCTTGATTAACTAATTTTAAAGTAACAGTCTCTATCCTCTCAGCCTCCTTAATCTTTCCTCATAACCCGTCCCCTACAGTCCTGGAATCAGCCTAGTTGCTCTTGGCTGGACCTTTTCTATTGCTACTTTGTTGTTTTTGTAGCCTGGAGAGCAAAACTGCACGCAGTACTCCAGATGAGGCCTCACCAGTGTGTTATAAAGCTTGAGTAGAACCTCGTTGGACTCCACACACCGTGCTATATAACCTAACATTCTATTAGCTTTCTTACTGGTTTTACACACAGTCTGGGAAATGATAGTGTCAAGTCCAGTACGACTTCTGAATTCATCAGCAGTACTTTCAATTTTCAGACTTCCAGTTGTGCATTTAAAGCAGTTTGTTCATACTGCTTATTACTTTAATATTATTTACTTATTTATTTAATGCCTTTATCAAAAGAAACTTACAAAACAAGTTATAATACAGTACATACAGGAATCAAAAGCAACAGAGATCAAGATAAAAACTTGAGCAAGAGGGAGTCAGGCCCGGCCTTAGGTATTATGGGGCCCTAGGCGAAAGGGGGGTCCAGGGGCCCCCTGAGGGGGGCGGAGCCCCCCTGGAAGCTCTGCGAAATGCGTGAAAATTAGACCAAGGAGACGTTTTCTTGTAACGTTACGAGGTCATCACCCTTTTTCACCTGGAGTAGTTAGCTGCTACAATTTAGCCAGTTTGAACTGTTCCCACTGGGCACCACGTGGCGGTATGTAGCTAAGCCCAGCTTAGTTTTTTTTGTATTTTTTCTTTTTTTAGTTTTTTTCTCCTTTTTTATTTTTTGGGATATTTGAAACTTTTGGAATGCATTGCGAGGGGAGGGGTGGGCCGGGGGCCTGGACGCCGTCGATCCGGGGCCCCTCGGACACCGGGGCCCTAGGCAGTCACCTACTTCGCCTATGCCTAAGGCCGGGCCTGAGGGAGTAGACCTACTAAACTACTAGTAGTAGTACTACTTCTGCTACTATACTACTATATAATTAAACCTAAGTAGACTAAGAAAAAAATCAGTTTCCTAAATTTTTTGCCAGTATGGGATAAGGGACATTCAGTGACTGACTGAATTTGGATATTTCTTATTTCCACTTCCTGAATTGTGCTTTTCAATCACCTCTTATGGATTTGCATGGAGTGTTTTTTTGTCTTCATTGTGTAGGCTAGGCCACCATACTGATTCACCACAAGTTGGACCTTCCTGATAAGATGCATTTATATGACAATCAACTGAAACCCCTTGACTCCAGACAGGAGAGCTCCACTGAATTAATTCTGTGACTTCTAAAACCAAATGGCTGCACCAATGATGATTTAGGTGTATTGTCTTAAATGGGGTGAATACGTATACAATAAATTATTTTGTTTTTTATATCTGTAATTAATTTTGAACACTTTGCAGAGATATGTTTTCACTTTGACATTAAAGAGATTTTTTTCTGCTGACCAATGTAAAAAAGCCAAATTCAATCCACTGTGATTCAATATTGCATAGCAATAAAATGTGAAAATTACCTACAGTGGTGTGAAAAACTATTTGCCCCCTTCCTGATTTCTTATTCTTTTGCATGTTTGTCACACAAAATGTTTCTGATCTGATCATCAAACACATTTAACCATTAGTCAAATATAACACAAGTAAACACAAAATGCAGTTTGTAAATGGTGGTTTTTATTATTTAGGGAGAAAAACAAATCCAAACCTACATGGCCCTGTGTGAAAAAGTAATTGCCCCCTGAACCTAATAACTGGTTGGGCCACCCTTAGCAGCAATAACTGCAATCAAGCGATTGTGATAACTTGCAATGAGTCTTTTACAGCGCTCTGGAGGAATTTTGGCCCACTCATCTTTGCAAAATTGTTGTAATTCAGCTTTATTTGAGGGTTTTCTAGCATGAACCGCCTTTTTAAGGTCATGCCATAGCATCTCAATTGGATTCAGGTCAGGACTTTGACTAGGCCACTCCAAAGTCTTCAGTTTGTTTTTCTTCAGCCATTCAGAGGTGGATTTGCTGGTGTGTTTTGGGTCATTGTCCTGTTGCAGCACCCAAGATCGCTTCAGCTTGAGTTGACGAACAGATGGCCAGACATTCTCCTTCAGGATTTTTTGGTAGACAGTAGAATTCATGGTTCCATCTATCACAGCAAGCCTTCCAGGTCCTGAAGCAGCAAAACAACCCCAGACCATCACACTACCACCACCATATTTTACTGTTGGTATGATGTTCTTTTTCTGAAATGCTGTGTTCCTTTTACGCCAGATGTAACGGGACATTTGCCTTCCAAAAAGTTCAACTTTTGACTCATCAGTCCACAAGGTATTTTCCCAAAAGTCTTGGCAATCATTGAGATGTTTCTTAGCTAAATTGAGACGAGCCCTAATGTTCTTTTTGCTTAACAGTGGTTTGCGTCTTGGAAATCTGCCATGCAGGCCGCTTTTGCCCAGTCTCTTTCTTATGGTGGAGTCGTGAACACTGACCTTAATTGAGGCAAGTGAGGCCTGCAGTTCTTTAGACGTTGTCCTGGGGTCTTTTGTGACCTCTCGGATGAGTCGTCTCTGCGCTCTTGGGGTAATTTTGGTCGGCCGGCCACTCCTGGGAAGGTTCACCACTGTTCCATGTTTTTGCCATTTGTGGATAATGGCTCTCACTGTGGTTCGCTGGAGTCCCAAAGCTTTAGAAATGGCTTTATAACCTTTACCAGACTGATAGATCTCAATTACTTCTGTTCTCATTTGTTCCTGAATTTCTTTGGATCTTGGCATGATGTCTAGCTTTTGAGGTGCTTTTGGTCTACTTCTCTGTGTCAGGCAGCTCCTATTTAAATGATTTCTTGATTGAAACAGGTGTGGCAGTAATCAGGCCTGGGGGTGGCTACGGAAATTGAACTCAGGTGTGATACACCACAGTTAGGTTATTTTTTAACAAGGGGGCAATTACTTTTTCACACAGGGCCATGTAGGTTTGGATTTTTTTTCTCCCTAAATAATAAAAACCATCATTTAAAAACTGCATTTTGTGTTTACTTGTGTTATATTTGACTAATGGTTAAATGTGTTTGATGATCAGAAACATTTTGTGTGACAAACATGCAAAAAAATAAGAAATCAGGAAGGGAGCAAATAGTTTTTCACACCACTGTATGTGGTGTATACTTTTAATAGACCCTCAATAAATTATATTGCTTTATTTCTTCTAATTACCTAACAAACATTCCAACATTAACCCATATTTCTTTAATTTATATAAAAGTTGGTTTTAATACTATGAATAAAGAAATATGACAACTCTGTCTTTAGTGTTCAAACAAGCTACATGATAATAAAGTATGGTGTTCTCAGTAGTTAATAAGGACACATTTTCCATGGATCCTTTCAAGAATGTTCATTGCTTGTTTCACAGAAGTCTGATTCTTTTAGTTAGCTAAAAACATCAAATAAAAAGAAAATAATGAAAAACAAGTGACCATTTCACAAGGACAATATTTGCTCCTTTTAGCACATCTGAACTTGTCTGCTGTACTGGTGAGTATCAAGACTTCTGAGAAGCTGTTAAGGAAATCATGCAGGCCATGACATCACAGCTATTTATTGTAGTGCTGTGGGGGATTTTCTGTGAAACCCACTAATTATTGTAAACATTCAGCCCTGGCATCACTAATTATCATATTTTTAACCTTTTACTAATAATAAACTCTAAGCAAGTGTTAGATCTCTCTAACACAGTACATGGAAAGAGCAACAAAAAGCAAAGTGGAGTCAAACAATCTGTGTTCTGGCAGGAGGCCATGGTCAGGCACTGTCAAAACTGAGCAAGGTAGTCTGATGGTTTATATGTGTTTATTTAACAGGGTGGCTGCAAGAGAAGTGAAGTCTGACTGTTCATTGTAGTCTTGTCGGGAGATATTTGAAACTAGAAACTGGATTGAAAAAACTGGAAGCTGGCAAATATTATTCCATTGTATAAAAAGGGTGATCTGGTTGCTCCAAGTAAGTGTAGGCCAGTAAGCTTAACATGCATCACAAATGTAAAACAGGACAAAGACAAGAGAAAGGTTTGGGGCCACAGTGTGACCCTGTATATTTTAAGTGCAAAAAATAATAAATGCTTTTCAGAGAAAAATATCTCTATAGATGCCTGCAAATAGACTGCCCAGGATGGTGACACTTCAGATTAAATACAGGTGATGCAGAAAGAAGCAGATCCTGGTGGACAGACATCAGAAATGACGTCAGAGGTGGTAAGGTTGTCAATTATCCAGTCTGCAGATAGAATAAGATAAGCGGTGTTATTATACAGCACCACCCTGTGGTTTGGTGAGGAATTACCACTGACAGAGTGTTTGATCTGTCCCCAATGTGCATGTGTGTGACACAAGTAAATTAATAAAAGTAATTATTAAGGAAATGATCTAGCACCTTATCTCTAGAACAGGAGTATTAGTAAATATTCAGCATGGGTTCAGACAAGGAAGGTCATGTTTCACTAGTATGCTGGAATTCAATAAGGAAGCAAAAAAAATCACATGATAAAAGAGGAGCATTTGATATTATTTATCTTGACTTTCCAAAGGCTTTGATAATGTAACATGTGAAAAGTTAGTGATCAAACTAAAAGAAGTGAGAATTTAAGGTAAGGGATAAAATTGGCTCAAAAACAGAAGTGTTATGTTGAAGGGAACATTTTCAGAATTAGATGATGTTAGGCGTGGTGACCCTCAGGGATCAGTGCTGGGGCCATTGCTCTTTTTAATATAAATAAATGATCTGGATAAGAATGTGAACAACAGGTTGGTTAAGTCTGCAAATCTTGCAAAACTAGGTGGAAGGGCAGATGATGTAGAATCAGTTAAACTGTTACAGAGGGACTTTAACAACACACAAAATTTGGTAGGTAGATTTGAAGCAGTAATGTAGTAAAAACAACAGATGTAAAAATATTAGATTTAAATGCATAATGGGAGGAATAAAAGTTGAAAGTACACCTTATGAGAAGAACATAGGAATTATAATGAACTCATCATGATCTACATCAAAACATTGTACAGAAAGCTAATAAGATGTTAGGTTATACATCATAATGCGTGGTGTACAAGTCAAGTAAGGTTATGTTTAAGTTAGATAAGATTTAAGTTTCCATTCCTGCTCCTGTTGTTCTTGAGTGTTCGTCTAGTGAGGCCTTATCTGGAGTATTGTATACAGTTTTAGTCTCCGTATTACAACAAGATGTAGCAGCGCAAGAGAGAGTCAATAGGAGAGTGGCTAGGCTGATTCCAGGACTAAAACATGAGCTATGAGGACAAATTAAAAGAGCTGAACCTTTTTAGTTTAAGCAAATGGAGATTAATAGGTGACATGATCAAAGTGTTGAAAAATATAAAAAGAATTAGTTCAATAGATCCCAGTTCTTACTTTAAAATAAATTCTTCAACAAGAACACGGGGGCATGGTTGGAAACTTGTTAAGAGCAAGTTTCGCATAAACTTTAGAAAGCTTTTCTTAATACAAAGAACCATAGACAAGTGGAATAAAGTACCAAGTGAATTCTGGTGAACAGTACAATTTCAGGGACCTTAAGATCTTGGCTTGATCTTATTTTAGATAATCTAGGTGAATAGGAGGATGAGTTTTTGTGTTGAATGGTATGTTCTCTTCACAATTGTTGTAATGTTCTAATGTACAGTAAGAACCCTAACTTTATCTTTAATTGAATATTTTGTTCTGTTTCATTTTGCCCAGTATGCTAGTCTTGGGTTGTGTGGTTCCTCGAAGAACCATTTCTTGAAAACAAGTCTTTCATTCTGGGTTGTTTGCCTATAAAATTGGCTCTTTGGGCTTTGAAAAGGTTCCTAATGTGTGGAAAAAATGCAAAACTCTTGAATGTATAGTAGGTCACCTAGCAAGATACTAAGAGATGAAGACATCCTCTATTATTGTATGCACTGTAGTAAGAGTCCTTATAAAATCAGGAACACAATGTGATTTCACAAAGCTTTCCTTATCTATTCATGGCTATTTATGTAACTTGATACTGATCTAAATAAAGTAACCTTTATGTGGATGGGTCCTTTGGGAACATCACTCTAGAGACCTGTTTTGGCATCTTTATTTTTAAGAGTGTGGAGCATAAGTGCCCCCTGGGGACAGGCAAATCTCTATATACAGTATATATCTGTTGTGACCAAGGAACAGACCAAGGGCACCAGCAGCTCTACTCCATTTAATCGATAAAACAAAAATAACAAAACAGTGCCCTGAGGCACAAAAGAAAGGTGTCTTGGTTCAGCCTTGCTAAAACACTTATAGAAAGGTCCACCAGCAGGAGATCTGTCTTCATTGAAAACCAAAGCTAAAGTTAGTTTCAGCCCATTATGTCAATTTCTGTATTACAACCATTATCTTTGGGTTTTTATTTATTTTTTTGATCTGGCTTATTGTGCTGAGCTTCCCTGGCATGTCTGATATTCTCTAGTTCTGTGGTGCTCACATAATAGGTGGTCATTTAAATGAAAAGGAGACCCAGGTATTTTGGTATGGCTAAAGCATTGCTGCCTTTAAGTCTTTGTGTTCCTTGCTACTTTCCAGTCCGAGGTTAGTTGATTTGCTATTTTCTTCTGCACTTGTATGCTTAAAGTTCTTTGAGTTTGACTTTCACCCCATTTTCTGTCTTGTTCTGATTGCCTTGCGTGGGTTGCACTTCTTTCAATTAACATTAATTTGTTTTAGCACTAACATAATACTAACTCCAAAGCCATATTCATTTTTTATGCATTGCTTTATGTTAAATAATTCATTTTGCTACTTGAACAGTAAATAAACCAAAGGTGAGTATATCTATCTGATTTATTAAACTTACATTATGCACCTGCATCCCTCTTATGAAAACGTAGCATTTCCCCAGAGTGGCTCAGGATGTGAGATTAAAGGGATGATAAATATTTTGAACATGCATTTCAAAGGCTTTCATCCTGCCTGGTGCAGCACTTTGCATAACTGCTGAGTTTAAAATCTGTCTCTACACTTGGCCAAGGAAATGCATAAAAATCAGATTTCTTTTAAGGCAATCAGGCTGCCTCAAGAAATGTCATTGAGGACTCTTAGGTACACAATAAGTCACCAATGGTGCTCATTTTTAAAAACAATGTAATACATTCTGGACGATGCAGCAGCTTAATCTTGAAATACTGTATTACAATGCAAGGTGGACCATTACGGATAAACTCAAGGGACACTCACCGAGATCTTTCTGAAATTGTTTATTAAAGCCACATAATAAAATATTAATTAAGTGAATACTTATTTCTTAAATAAGAAATAACCAAAAGAAAATGAATAATTCAGTAATTGACAGAACTAGAAATTAAAAAGAAAAGCTGTTTAAAACAGAAAATAATAATTTAACTAATTGACCAATGAACAACGCAAAGAATTAATAAACAAAATTCACAATATGACAATCCAATATTGAAGATTTTAAAAATGAAACAATTACCGGTATCCAAAATCCAAACTCAAAAGTCTTAAAAATAGCTAACTACACTACGTACAGAGATTATTAAACTGCGGTTGAAGAACAAAGCAGCTTCTACTTGCTAATTGAACAGGAAGATGCAAAGCGCAAGCTGAGTCTTAAACAGACTTCTCATGTAACTGTAGTCTTAATTACTGCAGCATCTGAGAGCACTAACTGATAATAAACAGGGTAATGAACTGGTGATAAATAGAAAATGTAAAACAAAATGAAAATAAACATAAAAGCAAGGCCTGGGGAAACATGAACAGACCCACAGAGAACATGTGAACTCCATGCAGGCAGTGATCTAACTCCTGAGCTAGGAGACTACTAATTATTGTAAAAGGTTTTAAAGTCCCAGGTTCACTTCCCGGGTCCTCCCTGCGTGGAGTTTGCATGTTCTCCTCGTGTCTGCGTGGGTTTCCTCAGGGTGCTCCGGTTTCCTCCCACAGTCCAAAGACATGCAGGTTAGGTGGATTGGCGATTCTATAGTAGATTGTCCCTAGTGTGTGCTTGGTGTTTGTGTGTATGTGCGTGTGCCCTGCGGTGGGCTGGCGCCCTGCTTGGGGTTTGTTCCCTGCCTTGCGCCCTGTGTTGGCTGGGATTGGCTCCAGCAGACCCCCATGACCCTGTAGTTTGGATGTAGCGGGTTGGATAATGGATGGATGGATGGTTTTAAAGTGTATATGTACTGGTATTGCATTCAGGGCAGGGCACTCTACTGTTTTTGGATAAGCTCTGGCTCCGGCGACCTTAACCTGCATCAGTGAGTTTGAAAATGAAAGATGAATGTTTGTAAATTTTATGTTTTAAACAACGTGAGCCCTCGTAAGTTAAGTTACCAAGTAGTATGGTAGACAGTTGTACTTTAGGGACTTTCAAAACTAGGCCAGATGTTATTAAGAATTAAGTGGATAGGACTGGCAAGCTTTGTTAGACTGAATGGCCTGTTCTTGTCTAGATTGTTCTAATGTTCCAAAATGGTGGGAACTGAATCTGCATTGCTTTACAGTCCAACACCTTAGCTGATAGGGAACTACATCACTGCCAATTTAGTAATCATAACATCGCTGTAAAACACATTATTTGAAAGTACTTTGTATGCGAAACAAAACATGTTGTTTGAGGAAAGAGATTCAAATAAGATACAAAATATATAGAGTAAAAAATAACAGATTTATGTACAGTACCAATTTAGTGAATTGATCTTTCTTTCACCCTAATAATATATGCAGAAAACATTTATTTAGCTATGGATGTCTCCTGTGACCCTGAAATGGAGCAAACAGTGTTCAAAAACTTAACTTATAAATATTATCCAAGATGAATGGTAAGGTGCCACATTAGTTGCCATAGCCACCTCACAGCTCCATCGAATAGGTATCAATTCCCAGGCACGTCAATACCTGTATAAAGTTTGCGTGTTCTCCCTGTGTTCGTATGTGTTTTTCTGAAGGTACTCCACTAAATATATGCATGTTAGATAGATTGGAGAGCCTAATTTGAACCCTTTTAAGTCTGACCTGCAGTGGTCTGGTGTCTATAGATAGATAGATAGATAGATAGATAGATAGATAGATAGATAGATAGATAGATAGATAGATAGATAGATAGATAGATAGATAGATAGATAGATAGATAGATAGATAGATAGATAGATAGATAGATAGATAGATAGATAGATAGATAGATAGATAGATACTTTATTAATCCCAATGGGAAATTCACAAGTCTAGTCCAGGATCAGACCCTGCCTTTCACATTATGGTGCTGGAATAGGCTCCAGTAACCACAGACCTGAATAGCAATAAGAGGGTTATGTATTGGATAGATGGTGTCACACACGTGCACATGGAAGGCAGCTAGGAGGACCAAAAGAAGGTAATTCCACGCCAGGCCAGGGGGTGGCAGGGTGCAGTAAATCTTTCTCTTTTATCTCTGCAGACCAAACATGGGAAATCTGTCTGATTCCGATGACACCACTTCCATTTCCAGTTCAAAGACATCACTTCCGCCTCCGGCCCAATGACGGGTTCCAGCCCCCCAATGATGCTTTAAAAGCAAGACAACCTCCACTTGTATTCAGTTCTGTTTTGGACTTAACCTGTACACTTCTGTGTTGCCAAATCTCAATTATTGCAGACTTATTCAAGTAATAATAATTCTTCGCATTTATATAGCACTTTTCTCACTACTCAAAGTGCTCAGCAATTGCAGGTTAAGGGCCTTGCTCAAGGGCCCAACAGAGCAGAGGCCCTATTGCCATTTATGGGATTCGAACCGGAAACCTTCCGATTGCCAGTACAGATCCCTAGCGTCAGAGCCACCACATGTATACAGGTGGCTGCCCCAAACCTCCTTTGGAGTCAAGGTCTATTCATTTTAAAATGGATGTATTGTTTACACAGAGTATGTGTTTACAAGAGTAAGACATAAACTCTTCTTGTTTTCACTTTCTTACAGCAATTTATCCTTTCCAATCATACATCTTAGTTCATTTGCAGAAATGCTTGTTGACCAAAGTTGTGCTCTGCTTAACCTGAAGTAGTAAATTTTATTCCATAATGAATAAAACACCTTCTTGCAAGTTTCTTTTAATTATTTATAGCACTTGCAATGCTGAAGCCGAGATGTAAATAATAACTGTCAGCAAGCTGCAGCATCAGAGACACAACGCCCACGTGGGAGCATTCCTTTCAGAGTGTGCTCCCAAATGACACCTGTCTTGTAAGGAAGGCACATTAAAAGTCTGAAGAGATAAAGATTACTGATGTACAGAGAAGGAAGGCTCATCTTATCATACTATCAGACTGCCTCTTACTTTCCCATCCATCCAGCCTCTGTGTTATGAATTTGACTTTTATTATCACCTAAAAATAAAACTGAACACAAAAGGAATCTATCCACCTATCCATCCCTCTTTTCATTAAGTAACCAAAGGGCTGATGATCAATAATAAAGATACAGTGTATATGTGATGGCAGAGATGATAGTTTGATTGATCCATTGATTGTTTACGGTATTTGATATGCTGACGGCACTGTATTATGTTGCTGATTGTGCTCATCCTCATCTGCGTTTATAAAATCTGGGAAGTGACAGAAAGGGAAAAATTGGAACGAGAAGACCAGCACAATATGTTTGGTATCATCTTGCTTTGTGAAAAATGCATAAGAAAAGCAGTGATAAGCTTGGGGCAGTTTAGCCAAGAAATCTTCCTTGGTTTTCTATTCTACCTGAATGTTATAGTTTCTACAGTTTCAATTATTTTAACTGGGGTTGACAGCCCTGTTGCCTTACAGTTCCAGACATCAAGGTTCAAATTCGAGTTGCTTGAATGTTCTCTGCGTACTCATATGTGTTTTCTTTTTTCTCACCTCATCCCACAGACATGTAAGTTAGGCTGGTAAGTGAGTCTAAACATGTCCCTTTGTGGGTTAGTGTCATTGGGTACATGTTTGCACCTCCAATATACTGTAATGTCATTCTATCCAGGGTTGGTTCCTGCCACATACTTGATGCTGTCAGGATTGGCTTGCAAAACTGATAGACAGATGTATCATAAAAGTAAAAGACGTGACATGACACATCACTTTAACCGTGTCAATTCCTCTCCTTCTATAGTGTAGCGTGACCTGAGCAGTGCCTCTCGGTTTGGATTATTGCACAGTCACATGTATTTAACCAAGATTTGAGCATTGCTTAGTGGCTCTGTCATTTAGTCACTCTTGTCCCTTGAGTCTTTTACATTCTTGATTTGTTTCTTCTCAGTTTCAGTTTTGTCTGTTCTGTTTTATAGATTCTGGTTTTTGACTACACAGTCTTTATTACTGGACTCTTGCCTGCCATCTCATACATAATTTCTTCTCGCTAACGTGCAGGTTACTTTCAGATTCCTGATTTTACCACTTGTGGGCGCTTGATGTACCAAGGTAAACCTTATAGTAAGTTTTTAAAAACAGTCATGCCGATTGTATCAGTGTGTTACGGGGCCATGAAATTAGTTTGTTTTTCCTTCAGAGCTGATTCTAGCACTCTTTTACTAGTGAACAGCCATTCTCTCCAGCTTGCTTTCCTTAACATTTTCCAGTGAAGGCTTTGAGTTCATTATGAGCTAAGCTAATTCCCTTTGGACACCTAGCTTCCCTTTGGTTGCAAGTCATGGATGACACACTTGTCATCTTCTCCTGACAAGAGGACAGAATAAGTGGTGAGGCGTTCGAGTTTTCAGCTTCGTTTTTAGTGATTTCAGTAAAAAAGAAATAAAATGCAGCTTCTCCCAATTCTAAATCTTTATTGCCTTCTTTGTTACAGAGCACACACATAAATTAACCTAATGTGTAACCCATAACCAGTTTCATTTCTGCTTATATGAATGGTATCCTTCTAGCATCACATACCCTTCCATCAAAAAAGAAATGACATCAAACTCACAGCAGCCTCTCCTGAGGGGCCAATATTTATGGAAGCATTTAACAAAGCTACTCAGGTAAATGTGACCTTGAATAAGTTCAAGTTCAGGTGTATTGGTATGTGTGCTCAGTAGAAAAGATTTCCTACTTACATGTCTCCTCAGAACAGTTGATAAAAATACAATTCAAACAAAAGACACACACACAAGTAGTAGAAGAAAGTGAAACAAGAAAGACTCAACTAAATTAAATCAAGATTTACCAGAATTGACTGTAAAGTTGGTATAGTTACACTGTGAGACATTGACTGAGCCATCTTGAGCCGTCCACCAGCTGCAAGGCCTACACAGAGTAGTGGCGATCAAAAGGGTGACAAATTATTTCTTTGAGATTCTCTTGTGCAGAGCCAGTCATGTAGATGTCCGCTCTTTCTTTCATCTCGGACACCTTACCGTTAACTAAATTGTGAGTGGGCAATTTAATTTGTTCATGTATAGTGTGCAAGGGAAGTTACAGCTCCTGTCTTAGCATCAGAGAAACTGAGGAATCTCCTGTTGCGATAGGTTGGGTTCTTCGATTGATATCTCAATGAACTGATGTTTGAATGGGAAATCTGTGAATTTCATTCATTAAATTATTAATTATAATGATCACAGCACTTCTTATTAGTTCTTTGATTTGATTTTTGGCTATGAATTCTTTTGTTAATTGACTAAACATTTGTGTTTTGCTTTGGCTATATATAGAAAATGTATTACCGTATTATTATTATTACATGAAATTATTTCATTTTTTGACTTCCCTGCTATGGTTTCTGAATTATAATTTTCCTTTCATGTCTTGGGTTTGATTGTTTATTAGATATTGGCCTCACTGTATTGTCCTTTGCCTGTTAATAAAACAACAACTCGTCTTCTGATTTTATTCTTATTTAAATTTTTCGGCCGCCTGGTAGAGTCATTATAATCGAAAGTTACAATGTTGTGCCAGGACTGGGTTGATGTGAGCTCTTACTTTAAGGGACAACAAGAAGGGGACCATTCCCAAAGTGTACCTTTCTGTAACAGTGTTTTGCAGTGACACAGTCATGATGGAATAACTAGACAAAGAGTGGATATAATGTACATTCATTCCAAGGAATCAAGCTAATTCAGTTTCTTTGGGGTGATCAGGCAAGTTGTAAGAACATCACTATTTGCTAACAGACAAAAAAATGGCAAAATCAGTCTGTGGTTCAGTAAAATGACATTTCTTGGCATCACAGTTGAGTTAAAAATCATGAGTTGTAGAAACACCATAGGAGCCATAAAAAACTGTTGTCAGTTTCTTAGGAGTAAGCCAGGGTATTTTGCCTTCCACCACAGCCTTGTTCACTGTTTGGGGCTCCACACAGACATGCAGTCTGCCAGAACCCTTATTTGTGACCAGGAGGCATCCACAGGCTCAGTTATGCCAGCCACAAACACGTGTTCCAACTCTTGAGTACCATCCTCGAGAGTGTAAGACATGTCTGGAGTTATTACATTCTTCTCTTAACATCCCAGACATATCATGTCAGCTCTAAATTGGCTTGTTATTCATGTGACATTAATATGCCCTTTGAAGGACTGGTGCCTCACATCACTCCAAGTTGGGTCATACCCAAACCCAGGAGAGGTCCTGACCACCGTGACCCTAGATTTAACAGTAACTGATAATGCATGGATGTCCTAATGAAAATGTTTGAAAGTCCTTAGCTATCATCCAAAATTAATCACGTTCTGTTATTTGGGAGTGCAGCTGGATGATAAATTGGACTGTACTGCCAATACTGATGCTCTGTGTAAGAAAGGACAGAGCCGACTATACTTCCTTAGAAGGCTGGCGTCCTTCAACATCTGCAATAAAATGCTACAGATGTTCTATCAGACGGTTGGGGCGAGCGCCCTTTTCTACGCAGTGGTGTGCTGGGGAAGCAGCATTAAGAAGAGGGCCGCCTCACGCCTGGACAAACTGGTGAGGAAGGCAGGCTCTATTGTAGGCATGGAGCTGGACAGTTTGACATCCGTGGCAGAGTGACGGGCACTGAGCAAACTCCTGTCAATTATGGAGAATCCACTGCATCCACTAAACAGTATCATCTCCAGACAGAGGAGCAGATTCAGCGACAGACTGCTGTCACTGTCCTGCTCCACTGACAGACTGAGGAGATCGTTCCTCCCCCACACTATGTGACTCTTCAATTCCACCCGGGGGGGTAAACGTTAAAATTATACAAAGTTTTTGTCTGTCTGTATACCTGTATTGTTATCACTCTTTAATTTAATATTGTTCTTTATCAGTATGCTGCTGCTGGAGTATGTGAATTTCCCTATTGGATTAATAAAGTATCTATCTATCTATCTATCTATCTATCTATCTATCTATCTATCTATCTATCTATCTATCTATCTATCTATCTATCTATCTATCTATCTATCTATCTATCTATCTATCTATCTATCTATCTATCTATCTATCTATCTATTTTATTACAAACATTTATATTTATACAGTTTGTATTGTATATGCCAAATATTCAATGGAATTTCAATTCACACTTGGCCTTGCTGAAGGAAGTAAACACATAACACATATAAAATAAGATAGTGATGTAGTTAAAGAGATGAGTGTACTTGATTTAAAGTTGAAAAGTTTAAAAGGATAAACAATAAAAATGAAAAAGCAAGGGACAAATACCAGTAGGTAAATTATGTTCAGATTTTCAGTTGATACTGGGAGTTTACTCTTCCTGCAATGCCATTTTTGTTTTTAAATGAAAATGGCTCAGTCCATGTACCTCTGTTGCCATCATGTAAAATGACATTCAAAGCTTCTCCATTTGTCATCCTTTCTTTAATATTACATAACACTTGTAACTTTATAGATCAAAGTAAACACAATGAAAACTCTATAAATTACACCAAGACAAAATATACTCTTTTGATTTTGTTTTGGGTGCCGTAATAATTGAAGGAGAATAATACTGTTGGGGTATCTTGAGTTAATAACATAGCTGGCAACAGGGGATATAAAAGGGATCCTTCTTCTTTATTTGATTACTTCACAGTGCAGATTACAGAGTTAACCATCCAGCCATCCATTGTCCAACCCGCTGACTCCGAACACAGGGTCACGGGGGTCTGCTGGAGCCAATCCCAGCCAACACAGGGCACAAGGTAGGAACCAATCCTGGGCAGGGTGCCAACCCACTGCAGGACACACACAGACACACACCAAGCACACACTAGGGCCAATGTAAAATCGCCAATCCACCTAACCTGCATGTCTTTGGGAGGAAACCGGAGCACCTGGAGGAAACCCACGCAGACATGGGGAGAACATGCAAACTCCACGCAGGGAGGACCTGGGAAGCGAACCCAGGTCCCCAGATCTCCCAACTGCGAGGCAGCAGCGCTACCCACTGCGCCACCGTGCCGCCTCAGAGTTAACCAGCACACACTTATTTTTGTAATGCAGCCTAATAGAACACAATATATCACAAACTTAAGAGCATTTCAAAATGATAGTTGCTTCATATAACAATTTACACATCCCAAAGGTAACCAATCAATTTTGCCATTAGGAAAATAACCTGACTCACTTCTAAGTGTCACATGTTAAGAACAAACCATGCATCCAGTGAAAGCTGAAAATGTGACTTTTCAAATATTCTTCTGAGTGAAATATCACTTCATTTGATTTTCTTTGAGTTAAGGCCAAGCAAGCAATCAATCAGTGACAGGCAAAGGAACAAACTTCTTCACAAAACTAAATCTCAAGATCACAATGTCACAACAAAGTGAGATCAGCCCTGTCTGAAAGCTGATGATGTGCACTTTTAATCAGACACAAGACTGGGAGCTTACAGTGTTTGGCATAGAAGAGTGTGGATATCAGATTTTATATGTATTTATAAGTCCAGATTTATGTAACAGAATTGTTTTAATATTCACAATTCTATACTAATTCTATTTAAAAAATGAGGTTGGGGCAAAAGGGAAGAAAGTATAACAATAATAATAATAATAATTTAATTTATATAGAACATTTTGGATTCTTAAAACAGTTAAAAAATACTCAAAAGGCTACAAAAAGAATAAAAGCACAGAAAAAGATCAAACAATAATATACACATATTACTATCAAACATTAAACGCCAAATAATAGAGTACCACATGAAAAACAAAATTCTGAATTAGAATAAGAATAAACAAGAATAAAAATGCAGAAATACAAACTAATAAACTAATTGCTAAACTAAATTGTGAAAGTATCTCACTGAATCAACTTGATTAATTTCCTTAGGAAATTAAATGTCAGCCCCTGAAGCTGTGAGGCAGCAGCACTAAACACGGCACTGCAGTGTCATGACCAACTTAAATTTTCCTAAAAAGTGAAAGGAATTTTTGCAAGAGTGAAACAGGAAGAACTGTCTGGACAGGAAGAGCAGTCAGAAAAGAGCAGGGGCTGATAGAAAATGTCTAAACAATCAGCTACATAAAGAAAACGACTGCACATTCTTGAAGTAGGAGAATAAATGCATGGATATTTTTTTAGCCTTATCAATGTAATACAAACTATTTTAAAGGTTTTAGTCTTGGTTTTCTACCAGCTATTGCAAAAATGTACTTAATCTTTAATTCAGTTCCATTTTTCGTATAGCACTCTTTGCTGAGCACTTTAACAGGTTTAGAGGTAAAATACAAATTACAAATTTTGTAAAACCATAATGTACACACATAAGAATACAGATTTGATTAACCATAAAGTAAAGCAAAGCAATTTCAAACTTATTAAAATATTACTATCATTTAGATATGGTGAGCTAAAACAAAGGAAAGGAAAAAAAACTCCAGTCAACAGCACCCCCAACTAACTAAGCCTCTGGGGGTTCCACAGCTTGTTAGAACAAAAGGCAAAATCTGTCAAAGGCCTGGAAACCTCAGCCAACTGGCCACCCACCCCTCCCTGGGTATTCTACAGTATAAATATTACATTGTGCGGACCATCTAATAATACAACATAATCCTTTCATCCTTGGATTCCGTGGCTCCCAACAATTTCTGACATCTTTCCCATGGGCAGGAGTATAGCTTGCCAGTAGAGCAGTGGCACAAAGTACCAAAACTGGACACCAAGAAGAAAAACTGAATAGAGCGAGGTCAGTAACAGTGTATTATTATTGCAATACTTGTAGTTTTGAACAAATACTGACAACCAGGAAGTCAATAAGCCCAACTAATCAGCAGCTCTAGTCAGGGTGTGCTAGCCTAAAGTAGAGAGTCTTCCGCACAGATTTAAAAGCTGACACCAATGGGGCATCTCTTATATTAGTTGGCCACAAATTCCAGGGGTTTGGGGTTCTGTAACTTCTTCTGAAAGCTCAACCTCTCACTTTTATTTTATTAATTATTATACTGTTTAGTAGATCAGCATTTGGGATCATAATTCAGTTTGAACATAGTTATAAGTTCACAAAGATACAGTAAGTCAGTCCAAGACCATTTAAAGCTTTATATGTAAGAAGAATGATTCTGTAAATTGCCTAAACTTAACTGGAATTCATTTTAAACATATCTTTATGTGTTATGTGTTTATACTTTCTAGCTCTTGTAATGATTCATGGAGCAGCATTTTGAAGTTTGTGAATGCTGCATAAAGAACAGTTTGAGCAGCCTGTGAATAACAAATTAAAGTAATCAGTTCTACTAGAAATAAATTCATGAACTAATATCTCATTTTCCTTTAGAAACCATCTTAATTTTCCATTATTTTTAAACTGGGAAAACACTAATTTTGATAGTATTGTAATGCATGTTTAAAAGATAAATTGGTAGTAAATATAACACCTAAGATGTGTGATGATTCAGTTAAACAAACACTGAACACTCCTGAGTTAAAAAGTGAAAGCTTGCTGTTGTGGTCTGCACTATTCACCCAACTAATAACATAAAGTTGTTTTTTTTTTGCATTCAGAGACAAGTAGTTATCATTCATCCACATTTTAACTCACAGACACAATTATTCAAAGATACTTTGGTTTGTCCTTTGGTTTGAAAGATTGTATAGTTGAATGACATATAGATTGAGTGAAGGTGAATATTTGGTTTTCTAATGAAAGCACATGAATTAAAAACAGTAATGGTCCAAGTACTGAGACCAGGGGGAGACCATATATAACATTTGAAGATAATTACAGAGTACCGTTAATAAATTTCTATACATACTGAAATTGACTTGATAAATACGAACTAAGCCATGCAAGGACCATGCCCAAGAGCTCAACCTAACTTTCAAATTTATGTAACAGAATGGAGTGGTCTGCGGTGTTGAAGGCCGAGCTTAAATCTGACAAAATAATTACTGTAGCATTTCCTTCATCAGACTTTATTAAAATGTCATATACAAAATGACAGTACTGCGTACAAGAAGGTCAGACTAGAATGTCTTATGTAAATTGTAATGTATAAGGTGAAACTAAAGCTGCATGATAACTGCTATTTTAAGTAATTTAAAAGGAAAAGGAAAATGTGAAATATTGATATATTTATTAAGCATACTTGGTCTTTCCTGATTTTGTCAACAGTGGTCTAATAATTTGCATTTTTAGTGCACTACTAATTATACAAGGTAATAATGATCTGTTAATAACATTAAGAACAGACACTGTCCAGAGAGGCATTGAGCTTTTCTCCAGTTTGTTAGTACTGGCCCTAAGAAACAGGCTGCAGGTTTTCTTTTAGAAATTAATATTTTATTTGCATACCATGTCTCTCACCAGCAGTGAAAAGAATGCAATCTGCTATAGACCACATACCCTCTATAGAATTTTGGTAAGGTGCTTGACACAATTAGGTTCCGACTTTTTTTTTCAGCCTTGGTGCACAGTGATACAGTATGAGCTCTTTACTACCTCAGATTTCTGCAAAATAATACCATTAGTACCAACATGTAGCAATAAGGTGGACACGTCAATGCTGGCCAATGAATACATATTAACCTCAGTTTCTTAAACCTTCATACCTGGATGCATTTTTCTTTAACTGCTAGGAATAAGCACTTTGCAATTCTGTCACACTATGAAAATGGAAATGACCAGCACCTGCTTAGTGTCAGCCTCAACAAATGTACTGCTGAGAGCAGAATAATGCATTTAGGTCCAAATGGGTGACCTGGATCTGGGGGAACTAAACTTTGATCTTCTTAGAGTACAGTCCCATATTTTGACAAATGCACTGACATGTGGAGGGGCCTGAAGACCGTGACACTGAATAAGAAATAGTAGAATTACCTAAACAAACCCAGTACATTTTTTGTTTGTGTAATTGCTATCAGAAAAATTGCAAACATGGTCCTCAGAATACATATTTATTCCATCAACTCTACATTAGTATTTTTGGCAAGTGAAGCTATCTGCACTTTCGGCAATAAAACCAAGCCTGTACATAATGTGAGATGTACTGTATAAAATATTAATGTGCCCTCAACAAGTAGAGAACATATCATTACACAGAAATCATAAATAATATTTCAACATGTTACTAAGAGAAAACCAGATTCAAATACAACAAATAGGACACTTGTCAAAATGAACAATTTCATCCATCCATTATCCAACCTGCTATATCCTAACACAGGATCCAATCCAAGGGTCACAGGAGCCAATCTCAGCCAACACAGGACGCAAGGCAAGAACAAATCCTGGGATGGGCGCCAGCCCATCACAGAACACACACACACTAGGGACAATTTAGGATCGGCAATGCACCTAACCTGCACGTCTTTGGACCATAGGAGGAAACCCACGTGGAGAACATGCAAACTCCATGCAGGGAGGACCCGGGAAGCAAACCCAGGTCTCCTTACTGCCAGGCAGCAGCACTACCACTGTGCCACTGTGCCACCATGAACAATTTCTTTCCTGAATTTTCTTTGTTTTTAAGTGCTTGTCTGTCTTCACTTTATTTGATCAGAATCCAAACACATCATTGTGCACAACATTATTCTTAATAGTCCAGAAGAGATTATAACTCATCAATTTTCTGGCAATAATCCACATTTATTGGATCAAAATACTTTTCCTGTGATTTTATCCATGAAAAATACCAGTGACCACTGAAAGATAATGACACAACAAGTCTTTGTGATGACATCACTAGGTAAATGATAAAAAAAATTAAACTAAAAGAAATAAAAATGAAAAGCATGTCAGAACAAACAAATATATCAAAGTTTAAAAATAAGATGTTCTGGACAGGTGTCTACTGAGACACTTGGTCTTTGCTGAACTACACGAGTCGTAATAATCATGTTTTTGATGTCTTCTAGCCAAATACATTTTTTGTTGTTTGCTTATGGAATGATCTTCTTCAGAATGTGTCTTTGTATAACTATATATTTATTTTTCATATATTGCATGACATTTCTCTTTCTCCTCATAGCTCATAGTCAAAAGGTACTAGCAAAACTCTGAGGCCAAACTGATCAAAAACATATCCTGAGCAAAGAAAACAAGAAAATCACATGCTGTCATTTACCTCAGGACTAGAACAACACATACAGTCACCATGCATTGCAACTACGTCATCACATGATGGCATCCCACCCGGCAACTAGTAAAATATTGCAGCAGCCAATAGGAGATGTCACAAAATGATGATTAGAACAGTAAATCGATTTTCAGAATGCAGAAACATGATGTCATCATTATAACGATAAGAATGTGTAAATCAAAAAAATTCCAAGTAATACAAAAATATGATGTGGGGAATTTAAACATGCACGTAAAATAATAAGATTCACAACGATAAATCTTCCCTAAGTCAAAATTACTTATTTTTAAATTTAGATAAAACACAACTTGAATTAGAGGGCAGAAATTCTGGAGACATCACCATGACACTGTCAATATTGTAAACTCTCAAGATTTTAGTTTAGTGTATTTAGATATTATCTTTGACTTTTATCCTTCCCGTCACATTCTCCTTATAGCACTATGTAAGATCTAAGAAGAAGGATACAGAAATTTTTATTTTATTAATTTGAAGTAAATTTGACTGAAATATTTCACTCACAGGCCTTTTATATCATTCATTTCCCATTTCCAAAACTGCAATTACTTCAAAATATTGCTAGGAACAGATAGGAGGTTTGACTCTTGTGTTTGTAATTCTCTTTTCTGATTTATCATTACATTTAAAATACCTTGAACTATAGAAACAGTAGAACATTAGAACAGAATTGATAAGAGCAGGACATTCAGCCAAGCAAAGTTCACCCACTCTGTTCACCTAATTATTTCAAAATAACATCATGTCGAGTTTTGAAGGTTTCTGAAGCCCTTCTGTCTATGACACTATTTGGTAACTTATTCCATACTAGCTTTGCTACCCATCTAAGGCGGGTTGAAATCTAAGTAATCAACATAGATCTCAGTGTTGACATTTTCAGTGCACCATGTAATGAATATGTCTCTGTGATATGCCATCTGGTATGGCATTTGTAAAAGCAGTGTTAATGTTTGTGATGTACCACCTATTGAAATGAAAAAAGCAATGCATTTTATTGTTAAAAATGTTTGTGATGTACCATGTTTTGGAATGACATAGAGACCAGATAGACACATAGACAATTGTCCTTTATTAAGGTGGATGTCTGTCATTCACTCTGTCAAAAGAAATGTAAAACTGAATGGTTTACACCTCTACCTAAACCACTGTCTGTTCCACCGAAACCTTTACTTAGAGATCTTCTTAATAAAATAAATTCTTGGCTGAACATACAATGAGTCAGATATCAAAATTGTTTGAAAATTCCAAGGATAAGAACTACTGGGGTACCTTTTGTTAATGTAGAATGATTTACATTACAGTGTAGGGGATGCTTCATCATTATTTAAATAAATGAGGAAACATCATAATCTTAGGATTGTGTTCTCTTTAAAAAACTAAATGTTGTGCAGTTACTTCTCTAAGCTACTGTATATTTGAGTTAATCATCATGTCTGGCCCTCACTGACTGTCTCTCATTCTAGTTTTCTTCTTAAGACCCCATTGTGGTAGTGTTGCCACTGCTGCTTCCACAACATTTCTACGTATTGTGGCCTATGGGGTAATATAGTATTGTGTTAGAGCGTTTCTCTTCATACAGATGAGCATATCAATACACAGAGTATATTACTAAGTAGTTGTGGTTGGTAGCAGGACTTGAAGACCTTTAAATAAAGATTGATGGGCTGTGTTGGGCTGAATGGCCTGTTCTTATCTTACTTGTTCTAAAGTTAATGGGTGGCCAGTTTGCCTACATCTGAAAGACTTTGATTTAAGCTTTCCTAAATAACTACAGGGCCACATAGGCTTATTTTCTCTTTTAAGATTTTTGCTTCTATTTTTTTCTGAAGAGAATTAATGAAAATCATAAAGTAACATGACGTACCCCATGAGGAGCAATAATATGCAAAGACAGAAAAAATGATTACATGGAGCCTGCGTGACAAATCCAAGAGGGCAGTGTTTTCTCTTATAGCTTTTGTTTCACCTTCCTCTACTGCTGACAGATCCTATTTATTGTTAGCTTAATTTATATATTTGTTTTCCACCAATGTAACAATTAAATTAGAATAACTAAGTTTAAACAAATGAATTAACCAATGCATTTTTATAGATGTTTGCGTATATATCTTTGTATATGATGCATGGGGTTGTGTTTACTGTGGCTAGTTTATATTTATAAATTTGTGTATGTGCTCTGATTTTGTCCCCAGGGTGCAATGAAATACAAGAATATGTTGAAATAAACTGAATAATTCTAAACAGCTCATTAACCTTTTCTAATTGCTTGTTAAGAATGTATTGACTATCACCAGAAGTAATTACAAAATGATGTGCTACATTATACAAACGGCCATACAGTACCGGAACCAATGTCCCATGGGTGAGCCATGTTTGCTTTTCTTTAGCTGGGGTCTTTCCCCAGACTGGCAAACAAATCACAAGTGCATCAGAAATATTCAATATTTCTGCATATGAAGCATTTAGCATTTAAGCACACCAGTGAGTAGCTATAGGCGCCCACTTTTACAGATCCTGGACAGGACCATCTAGAAAAATGATAGACAGGGTAAATTTGACCATATTTCTGGTAGAGATTACTGCTGGTGGAGCAACAGCTACATATAGGCCATACTGCATTAACATTTTTTGCCATCTGCCTAATGTTAATACTTCAGAACTCCAAGGCAATCTCTCCCTCTGTCTGACACCTCATCACACATTTGTCATATGCTGAGAAACACTACACCCGGTAGCAGTGTAGTGCCGTGTCATCTTTAGTGATGAGTTATATTTCTGTCTGAGTAAGGGCAATGGGTGATAGACTCTTCCAAAGATCATAATCAAAAAGTATTGTGCCATTGAGAAATAACAGACATCCTGGCCAGGATGGAGGATGATTTCTTGCCCAGCCAAAGGAGGCCATAATGGAAGAAAGACCAGGAATAGAAATTTAACCCTGGAACGCCTGACAATCTTCATCCCATCTGGGGCATAAGACTAATGGATGGACTGGGCATTAGTGGATGCCAGGAGCAGTTTTTTTCCCTCTCACACAGCAGATAGCAGGGTTCCTTTGGGCTGAACTCATTAAGGAAGCCTGAAGGATGGCATGGGAATTGGAGGGTTTTTGGATGCCACCAGAAGGTGCTGCCGAGAGGGGGAATTCTCTGGTGCTTCAGACAGCCTATGTTGTAATACCAAGAAGCAGTTCTGGGTCCAGTTTGAAAGAAGCCCAGAGCCTCACCTTGGGGAGTCAGTGTCTGAACGTAGTAGGCGACACTCAGGAAGGAAAGAAGAAATTGATTGTCACATTCTGGAGTCAGTGAGGGTTGGTGCTTATTTGGATCATTTTGGAAACACATAAAACCCCTTTATTTGAATCTGGAGTTGTGTTGATTGACACTGTGTCATTGGTTTGGGACATAGTGGTGCCCATTTGTGGTAATAGCATGTATTACCAACACCAGGAACAATGTTTTGGACTGCAGAGGACACCAGACTTCAGATGATTATCACTGATGATGCCACAGCCACTCAGTAGTAAATATGTCCATAGAGTCATCTACACTGTTCTAATATCTTTCATGGGTATCATCAAAATAAGGAATGAAAAGGTACAGCCATGAATTTCTGCCGTGGATATAAAAGTTTTTCCAAATATCATAAATGCATTTTTACAAAAATAAATCTTTGGATTTAGTTAATTTTACTGTCAAGTATTTCCACTTTATTGAATTAAGTGCACCCCAATTAAAAAACAAACATGTATTTACTCAATATAAGTATATTAAAGTGAACTAAAGCATTGAGTTTAATTACTTTATTATTATTATTAATTACATTGAGGTTACTTAAAGCTACCCAGGCATGTTAGGTATATAATCATTAAAATATGTAGATTTTATTCTAACCAAACATTTATACCATATTGACACCAGTGAATATGCACCACTTTTTATATAAGACTGTGTAATGGTTTACATATTTTTTTAGGTAAGCATGTTTTGTTTTCACCGATCGTACTTACAGAGTAATAACAAAAAGAAAAATAAGGTTTTGTGATATAGGATAGGCAACAAGTTTACAGTTTATCAAAAAAGATCACAAATCAGCTTCTACAACCATACCCAATCCACAGCACGTACAATGAAATAAATTTGCTGAAAGTCTTCTTTCCAACTGTATAAAGGTGTTAGGGATCCCATGGAACACAATACAATGAAATAAGCAGTAATTTGTGCAAAATATATGCAAATATAGGATAGCCTTGTACATAAAACAAGCGTATTGTAAAATAAGTCAATTAATGCAACCGTGTATTATGTTAATGTCAGTCAGCCATTTACTAACCCGCTTTGTCCTAAACAGTGACATGTGGTGGTTTTTGGGGGGCTGGGGCCTATCCCAGCTATTACAAAGCAAGAACAAAGCAAGATTGGTGCCAATCCAAATACACACACACCCCTCAGATACACACTAGGGTCCATTTAGTATTGCCAATCCAACTAACTTGTATGCCTTTGGGAGGAAACTCACAAAGACATGGGGAGAACATACAAGCTACATGCATGGAGCACCCAGGATGTGAACCCTGGTCTTACCACTGTGCCACCATGCCGCCAAATGTGTATATGGGAGTATCATTTTTGTGGCATAAAAAGGTCTCAATTGTGAGTAACATTAATTTAAAATAGGTAAAAAATGACAACAGTCCCCAAGAAGGATCATGCCTCTGATTAAGAGCAAATAATCTGATGGCTTTGTGTCAGCGTGAGCTAATGTGGCATCAAATAGATTTGTGTTAATATAACTAGAAAGAGTTACCAGCAAACATGATTAGTTTAAGTTAATTTAACTTTAATCAGATGTATAAACATTCCCTTAAGTTAATTTTTCTGAGTGAAGCTCTTACGTTCCTCGATCTGATCTAACTGTTTAACTGAACGTGTATGGGACACCGCCTGGCCACCAGCACTCTGCTGAACATTCCAGGAACACAATACAGACTTGAAAAGACATCTGACAGGAAGGAATGTATCCAGAAAATTCAAAGTGTGCCATTCATAAATGTCTTCCAAAATTTTGTATGGCTCTTTTTTTCTACATCAGCGTCAACATCTGTACCGTATTTTGGAGGAAGTTAGACAGTTTCACAGTGAATGGGACCCTCTTAAAGGCTGCAACTGTGGCTGTCCTTGCTAGTTTTAAACCATATCCCCTTTGCAGCTCTCGAAGAATTCTTTGCAGCTTACAGGATCTGATTCAATGATTCTCCAAGTTCAAGAAGGCAGGTTAATTTCCCAATATTTCTTCCCAAAGTGGAAAAACATGCCTAGTTGTTCAGAGACTCCAAACCGAGCAGGATTTGAGCGTCAGTGCGCCTTGCGCTGGAGTGGATCGACTCCGCACATCGCTTGCTCTTTCACCGACAGATCACGGGTCTCCGTGCCCTTGCACTGAATGCAGTGGATTCACAAAATTCACTGGTCTGCATTTATGTAATGATTGGTGTTTGCTTTCTCGTTCATTCTTAAGTGACAGATTAACAGTCCGTTTGCGCTTACAAAGAGGAGTATGTGAGGTGAAGGAGAGAAGCAAGAGTGCCAGGTTTACTTTCGGCAAATCAAAGTGCGGCCAGCGCTGTGCACAGTCCATTCCGATGGCTTAGAACAGCCGCTATTTGTGCGCCCTTCCCATTACCTCCCACCACCTCCCCCCAGCGCTCTGGTGGGTTTCGTCTGCGCCAGGCGGCCACGTCACGCTGGGGGGAGCGTGCTCTTAAATTCCTGAGCGGCGCTCCAGTTTCCTCAAGTCTGTAGTCGCGGAGTCTCCATCTCTGGTCTCAAGTGAAGCCGAAGAAATGGTACGATGTAGCGCGCTGTTCTTCATCCTTGTGAACCGAAGGTTTTCGCCCTTCAGTAAACTCATGCGATTTCTATTTTTCTGTCTTCCTCAGATGTTGAAAAGTATCTCGGCGCTCTTGCTCTTGGCCGGCGCCTGCGTTCTCGCTGAGGTATGTTTCATGGATGTGTCCTCCTCTCCTCATCTTTCTTTTGGTGATCGCGACTGCAGCTTTTTCTTTTGATTTCCAATTCTTTAACTTTCTTGGCGGGGAGGGTGCGGGTACAGTCTGTTCCGGTGGGAATCTCAGATCTGCGCTCGGAGATTTGTGCCCTGAAGATTTCCCTCTCCCGTTAGGTGATACCGCTTGTCAGGGTCTCCGGAAGTAAGTCTTCTACAGCCACAGTTTTAGGCATCCGTTATGGCAAAGATCCAAAGAAAACCCACGGGCAACCCCGCAGTGTAAGAAAATGCAGCTTATCCTAGAGGGTCCATGAGGGGAGACTTCTGAAACTGTCGTTCTAATGAGAAAAGTGGCACGCCTAGAAATAAATCCAGGGACTAGCAAAAACATCGTTTGAAACCGCTATATGTGTCTATGAAGCATGCGAGTTATATCCTGTAAAATGTCCGCTGAAGTTGAGAAGAACTGCAATTTGGGGCAGAAAAAAATAAGTTTTCGTTACTCAAAAGCAGCTTGAAATCGAAGAGAGTTAACCGTAAATAGTAATGATGTGATGTGCAAAAGTTATATACTGCCCGCCTTAACGAAGCTGGGCACTTCAGATATCCGCTGGGAATATACAATTCGCATTCCTTATATTCTGCCTCATCCACTCTGGGAATTCCTTCAGTGCTAATGAAGAAAAAAAGTCCAGAATGGAAAGAGTTAAAAAAAAAGGTCCTCCATAAGTGGCCAATGATGTCATCGTATGTCATAACGGTCCGCTCGCACACACGCTCTTTGAGTAACCGAAATAAGATCATGTTTTATTGTGTTTTATTGACTAGATAAACAGATTATAACCAAATGGTTAAAGTGGGCTTTCTAATCGGCCGTGGAGGCATAACAATATTAGAAATTCTCTTTCTTTCTTTCTTTCTTTCTTTCTTTCTTTCTTTCTTTCTTTCTTTCTTTTAGTAATGCCTGCAAAAATTGGAATTGGCATTGGAATGCCACTAAGAAACATCAGAACTAATTAAATTATGTACTCACTTCTGATGAACAATAAAGAAAAATTAAATGGTTTGGAAGTGGTTGAAAAGACTAAAGTATAGATAGCACAGGCATTTACATCAACTTTTTAATATTTTTTAAAAGTCACTCTTGGGTGCTCAGCTGATTACCAAGAATAGGAAACACTATGCATCTGTAATATCAGTATTCTAGTTTTATAAAGTTGGTTATGTGTTTTTTTTTATTAAAATGTATTAAATAGGTCACTTATTATTTTTACTGTATGATCATCCATGGGAAGTTGCTTTTTCTTCTTCTTCTTCTTCTTCTTCTTCTTCTTATTATTATTATTATTATTATTATTATTATTATTATTATTATTATTATGGATTTCTGTTAAGTGTTTTGCTGTCTTAAATGAAGAAAAACATGTAAATAATGCAAATTTAAATACTTCATTCTTTCTGGCTGAATGGCTTACTCTCATTAATGCATCTCCAATGACATCCTATGACTTTAAGTATTAATGTTAAATGCATTAAGTACACTATCTGCATGCTTATTTACTTTTGAAAATAGCCACTGCGTTTAGTAGGCAATTGCTTTTTTTCAAGTCTGTATGTGAAAATACCTCTTAAATCTTATCTTTTGTTCACCATATTCCATCAGCATATTTGATTTTTGCAGTTTAGGGTCAAGTTGAAATCATTTACTTATTTGGCTGACGCCTTTATCCAAGGTGACTTACAATATTTATGATACAATTGGTTATGTTTCTTTTGGTTTTCCAGTTGGAGCATAGGGAGGTCAGGTGACTTGCTCATTGTGACACAGTGTTAGTAGCGGGATTTGAACCCACAACCTCAGGGTTTGAGGTCCGAAGCCTTAACCACTACACCACTCTCACTGCAGTTGATAGTGATTTGTATTTACTATAAAGTATACAGTGTAAGCTGCAATGGGCTGGCGCCCTGCCTGGGGTTTATTTCCTGCCTTGTGCCCTGTGTTGGCTGGTATTGGCTCCAGCAGACCCCCGTGACCCTGTAGTTAGGATATAGCGGGTTGGATAATGGATGGATATACAGTGTAAGTATGTGCACACAGTATACAAGGTACATACTGTATGTACCACAAGGTGTATTTTAAAGTGACTCTTTCAATAAATGGAGACAACAGTGCCTCATCAGGGAGTCATGTTGCTTTGTTATAGGTTTACTATGAGATGATGGTATCTGCAAATTATTGTGATTGTTTTTTACATTTTTCTTTACCCATAATTAATGATTTGGAAAGCACATTGCTCCTCTAAGGATGTGAATTATAAAGTATATAATTATAAATTATATGTATACTATCCTGTTCTGGAAGGATAGCACATTGCTTACTGCTACGTAAAAGAAAAATATCAATGCAGTGCAGCTTTAAACAGGGTGTTTATCTAAAAAACCTTACAAAATATAAAAATTATATTAGTCATTTTTGATTAATTATATTCAGAGCACTTGCACATCATTACTTGATTGGTGTAACTGTTTTGTGTCAGGTCGATTTAAATACACAGTGAAAAATAACAACATGTAAATACAGTAGACTGACGTGATGTAGTGCGGTACATTTATGGTTTTCTGCATCTATGTCATATGTACTGTACTTCATATGCATATATAATTGATGTATCTGTGTATACAGAAATAAATTGTACATATAAACATACTGTGTATGGTATATACAGATTATACCGAAATTCACGATTCTCTTTGGGAAAATCAAAATGCAGTGAGTGCTCTACATAGTCCATTCTGATGGCTTAGTACAGCTGCTATTTCTGCTATTGCCTCCCACCTCCAGTCTTTAGTTTAGAGTGTACTGTATATTCCATGTATTATAAACACGATGTCTATGTGAATAACAGTGATAGATTTACTTTATCTACAGTAGATATAACTGAATTACATTTACTTTTGCGCTGACTCCTTTATCCAAGATGACTTACAGCATTTATGATACAATAGGTTACATTTCTTTTGGGTTTCCAATTGGAGCACAGGCAGGTCAGGTGACTTGCTTAGAATGGCAGAGTGTCAGTTAGCTGGATTTGAATCCACAACCACAGGGTTTGATGTCCAAATCCTTAACTACTGCACCACACACTTAGTAGGTAGACTGCTTTTAAATACTAATGCATAACAGGGTACATTTCTGTGCATATAATCAGTCAATCTTTATTATATATAGAACCATTAACAGCATGAGCCATTATTGATTGCTTTACAAGGCTGGCAAAATCTTATCAGATTTAACCATTGAAGAGTTCAATATTAGGAATAAACACGCGCCTAGAAGATACAAGAAACATGCGACTTGTAGTGTCAAGAAGGACCTTGGAGCTATACCTGACACCTAGCAAGTGTTAATGGGAGTAATATAATATAATATAATATAATATAATATAATATAATATAATATAATATAATATAATATAATATAATATAATATAATTTGGTATTTAATAGGTATGCACCCTGTGTTGGCTGGGATTGGCTCCAGCAGACCCCCGTGACCCTGTAGTTAGGATTCAGTTAGGATGAATGGATGGATTTAGTAGGTAGCGCTGCTGCCTCACAGTTAGGAGACACAGGTTTGCTTCCTGGGTCCTCCCTGCATGGAGTTTGTATGTTCTCCCTGTGTCTGTATGGGCTTCTCCCCGAAAGTCAAAAGACATGCAGGTTAGGTGCATTGGCGATTCTAAATTGTGCTTGGTGTGTGGGTCTGGGTGTGTGTGTGTGTGTGTGCGTGCCCTGCGGTGGGCTGGCGCCCTGCCCATGGTTTGTTTCCTGCCTTGCACCCTGTGTTGGCTGGGATTGGCTCCAGTAGACCCCCGTGACTCTGTAGTTAGGATATAGCGGGTTGGATAATGGATGGCTGGATGGTATTTAGTATTTGGTACTATAATATAAGTGAGGCACTGTTGCACATTGATTCTGAGTTTTGCCTCAAGCATTCTTCATTTAAATCCCATGTTTGATCATTGTCTGTATGGAGTTTTAGGTCTTCTTTCTGTGTTTGCATTGGCCCAGTGCAAGTTTTAGTTTGGGTGCACATAAGTGGGTCCTGTAACATACTTGGGCCTTGTCTCCTGTGCTGCTGAGTTCGGTCCTATCCTGCTGCAAAACTTAATTGGATTAAATAGGTTTTAGAAGGTTACTTTATAATCTAAGCTAATCTAGGGCACAGTTTGCAGGGTGTTTAAATTCAGTTTCCGGCCTGGTTAATGTTTGTGTGCACTTTGCATGTTCTTCTTCTGTTTGTGTGTATTTTAGTTTGGTTAAATCAGTTTTTTTACTCCTATCCCAAAATGTTTATGTTTCATTGATTGGTGATTAGGTGGACTGAGAACATGAATAGCACTCTTTTAATAATAATAATTATTATTATTATTGTTATTATTATTAAATTCAAATGTCTTGGGGTGGATATAAAAATCAGTGTGACCTGTAATGGATTGGTGTCTCAAACCAGGGCTGTCTCCTCCCTTGCACTCGGTGCTACAACAACAAGCTCTTGTCCTTGTATCCATAACACTGGATAAAGAAGGCCCAGTAATCAGACGACTAGATGATATTTGCATGCCCACCTTACATCTCCTGAGACCTGGGATCAGGTCAGAATTTTTGTGAACTCTGCACATGTCAAAAAGTGCAGGTGATGTTGTTGCCGACTCTAAACTGGACCAGTATGAGATTGTGTGTGTTTGTGTGTGTGATGGGCATGGAATGGTCCCCAGTGTAGAGTTAGTTCTTATATTTGAGCTAAAAAAATAAACTGTAGACTTTAACAACTTTAATGATGTTTTAAATCTGTTTTATGAAAGTCTCTTACTCTTTGATGTTAATAAATTAAAAGTGCATGAACATATTAGGATGGAAACTGCAGATATTGACACAGTAATTTAAGTTAGGCATATCTTGAACAGATAAAATTTAAAAGGAGAATAAGTCTTTGATGTCAGTTCAAATGTAAAATCAGTGCATATATTATTCAAGAGTTGATACACTATTGTTTGCAGAGTTAAAATTAATTGCTCTTTAAAAACAGAAGAAAATTATTTATATATGAAATATTGAGCCTATTAGACATTTTTCAGTGGGAGAGTTAAAACTGCAGAATAAAAATTTACCTAAAGGAGAAAGAAAGAAAGAAAAAGAGAGGCAGACAGAGAGAAGGAATAACTAATGACAAAGATGAAACGTACGTTAAGAGAGAGGGAGACACACTCACTAACTCACCACCGTGTTGACACTTAGTGACCTGGACTGAGTTGGCCGCATTGTCCTTTCGTTACATTCCTTTCTTCAGCTGGCAGCCAGACCACCCTGAGTGTCAGAGGCCACATGTTCCTAAATATTTGTTCAGGACATATGGTGAAAACTCTTTCTCAAAGAATGTGTTCAAGTTATTCACTGCAATGCAAAGAAAATGTTGCCCATTTTTGGTTGCTCTGGATAAGTAAAGAAAAAAATATACTAGCTTTTAGTGATGGGGGAGAGGAGTGATACCAAGCTGCAGGCCATGTTCTGCATTCCTTCCTCTTTGCTTACTGCAATTTTCTTTTCTTTTCTTGACATGAGTGTTTGCATGCTGTTCCCCCTCTGTGACTCTGCCTCAATCTGGGTGTTCCCGCAGTGTGTAAGATCAGAGCTCAAATGTCAGCTTTTTATATTTAGGGTTTAGTTGCATTGCACAAGGTGAGCTGAGCGCCTGCTGCCTCTTTGTGAGCTCAGCTGCTGTCTGTTGACGGGTATCAGCTTTGTGCAACGTGTCAAGATAAACACCGAGCCTGGCGTTCAAGCCACCCAAATGAGAGTCCAGTGGGTGGAGATTGGGGATTTTGGTGTGACATGAGATTTGGGGATGGGGGTGACAAGGGACCAACGACAAGCGCATCTGCTCAATGAGCCACAGGACCTGAAGTAGCTTGTCATGCGGTCTGCATAATTGCCGAGCTGTCTGACAATAGAGGGGTACATCTGACTACAGCTGTCGGACATCTGGTTTGAAACAATGACATTTTTGATGCCTAGAGAAGCCTTTTTTAAAACACTTTGAAATCCTTTCATACCTACTAATTAAATTCAGATCCATCCTTCATGTGTTCCAAAATTATCTATCTATCTATCTATCTATCTATCTATCTATCTATCTATCTATCTATCTATCTATCTATCTATCTATCTATCTATCTATCTATCTATCTATCTATCTATCTATCTAAGACAACAAAATGAAATGGAAAATGATTCAAAATGCGATGGGGGTTTGTGGGTGGATCAGCATTAGTGGTTGCCTGCAGATGGTTTGTATTGACTTGTTAATTTATTTTGCTAAATGCTCCATATGAAAGAAGGAAATAAACATCTGCTAGTATCTTCTTCCGATATGCAAGTGTGCTTGTGTAAGAAAGATTAACCATAGTTGATGCCTATGAAAACATTGCATTATAATGTCTGAAAAATAAAAGCTATTGCAGTCAGTATGGATAAAGCTGGTTTTGATAGCACAAAATTGTTGCTTCTGAAGAATCTTCTGACTCTGGCCCACTTTATATTCAATTTTTTTTGCAAGAGGTCATAGGTTGCTAGTGTGACCTGTTCAAGTGAAATACTTTAGCTTGGTATTGGCCATGTATCACGTTTTGATCAGTAAATGATTGCTTATCTTCTTTAACCTTAAAAGTGGTGGGTTTACAAACCACAAACCAGTGTTACTTTGACTATAAGGCTCTTGATGGATCAATCTTGACAAATCCCACGTTAACATTAGTGTCAGTTAGTTGATCCACATAAAAATTCATAACTGTACAGGATCCCAAGCATCATCTCTCTTCCTATAACTCATTTGTATTTGATCGTCTCTTTAGTTATTTTTAACACCAAACTATTATGTATTTTTTACAAATGCCTTCTTACCACAGATGTTATCTTCAGATACTGAGAGACACAAGGGTTTCTGAAAGGCAGCTTGAGTTCTCACTTTCTCTCCTAAATCTTGTTGAAGGTATATCTGCTGATATTTGTCATTCTTTGCCTTGGAGTGTTTAGGACTATGACTGTCTAACTCTGTTTTATATGCACTCCAATAACCCAAATTACAAACCTGTTTGCTCTGTAATTTTTTTTTTTTTTATTTGAGGTGGACGTTTGGGAACCAAAAGTTCCCATTATATATATTAGGAAAAATGTAAACCATTCAAAAGCTAGTGCTGCATTCACATGCTCTCACACAGACAGGAAATCCAAATTGCAGATCGTTAGAAATTCCATGTAAATGCTCTGCCAACTTGGAAACACAAGTCGGACAATTTGGACAAAACAAAGCTATCGAAATTGTCCGAGCTATAATATAGCCTGACCTTTCACCTTAGTCGAGTGTTTAAAATAAAACATATAGCATCCATCCATCCATCCATTTTCCAACCCGCTGAATCCGAACACAGGGTCACGGGGGTCTGCTGGAGCCAATCCCAGCCAACACAGGGCACAAGGCAGGGAACCAATCCTGGGCAGGGTGCCAACCCACCACAGACATATAGCATGGTTAGTCCAAAATGCTATTTTTTCATCAAATTCCATTTGGAGTGAAGTGATACACATTGAACACATTTATTTTGCTCCTTATTTTCACAGAAAAGGCCATTTAAGTTTAATTTGCTTTTTTTTTTACAGAAATTGTAACTGCTGTGGTGGGTTGGCGCCCTGCCCGGGGTTTGTTCCTGCCTTGCGCCCTGTATTGGCTGGGATTGGCTCCAGCAGAACTCCGTGACCCTGTAGTTAGGATATAGCAGGTTGGATAATGGATGATGGAAATTGTATCTGATCAACAGATCAATGTGTTTTTCCAAGATGTCAGACTAGACTCTCATGTGAACAGAGTGAATTGGGATGGTAAAACATCACAATTTGGAGCCCCAAAGAGTCTGAGAGCATGTGAACGCAGCATAAAACATGTTCACACTTGTTCACTGTTAATATGCGGTAACATAAGATTCTCACAAATTCTTATTCCAGGTCAGGGCTGTAGCATATCCTGGGAAGCATTGGGATTAAGTTAGAATACTAGTCCATTTTTTTTGTCATCCTTAATATAATAATATAAGGTAATATAAAATTACCTTATAGGACTTAATTCTAAAATTACAAAAGAATGCCATTTTCGTCTACCTGAGAGAGAAGTTGGGAGCATGCGCTGATACCACATTGCTGCACCCACCCCACACCACCTGGATTAGGACCCAAGTGTAGCGGGTGACACCTCAGTACCACACTGGAACAGTGTGAGGTTTTTATGGTGGCTGGAGTGCCAGTCCTGCCACCAACCCCCAAGTTTTCCCTGCAAGTTGGACAACCTTCTTGCAGGGCTGGATGCAGATTAACATCATACCCAGGATGAAGCAATTGCCCAAAAGAGTAGAGCTATTTCTGGCATTTACAGGATTCAAACCAGCAACCTTCCAGTTGCTGGCACAGATCCTTCGCCTCAGAGCTACCACTCCATCCTATCTACCTATCTAGCTATTAATATAAAATAGCATGAAAACCTCAAACAGGTATTTTGTTTTAATGTGTTTTAATGCATTGGGCTATGGTATAAATGGCTGGAAAAGAATTTGACCTGCAAAGTTTGCATACCAGATGTGATGTTGATTGTCAAATTTTAGGGGTGAGTGCCTGAGTGTGCCCTGCACCCTCCAGCTCTCCAGCTCCTCCATGACTCCATGTTGGATTAAGTTGGGTTGGAAAAATGAATAACTTATAGAAGCCCCTTTCCCCCCTTCTCACTTTCTATGAAAAAAGGCTTATTGAGAGTATGTATAGGATGTTGCCTCTGCAGGAGTTTACTGTATGTGTTGTTTAAGATTGTTATGGCAAATACTTTAAGAAATAATATCTCCAAGCACACATTTGCAGCATGTCTGCATTTGCATATTTCAGTGCTTTTGAGTGATTTATTTTAAAATTTTCCCAGGAACAAAAGCATAGCCTTGTTTTGTGAAAGTAATTGTTTTACCTCACAGTACAGATTCTCACAGCTGGGAAAGACTTCCTCAAATGACTTTATTATGCATTTTTTAAGAGTACTTTTTATTGGTACCTAACACCTCAGATACCACATTGGACCTATCACTAGGTGTGAACCTAGATTCTTACACATAAATATATTTTTACCCTATGGAAGTAGTAGGTGTTCTGTAGAAACAGCTGATGAAGTCACAGTTTTTTTGGATAGTGGTAACAGTATCTCTTGGGACACATTTAATACATCAAATTATGGAGTTTGTCTTGTCTTCCACTGTCAGCCAAAGCTGAATGGCAACCGGTCAGTCCTAACCTTACAATATTAAAGGGAACAGCGTGTCAATCAAAATGAGAACACCTTACTCCATGTCCACTTTTTAAACATGACTGAAATTCACCTTGTTCAACATTATTTAACATTAGAGAGCTGATATTCTGATGTGGCTAGTGTGGACAGCTGTTGTCTTTTTTGTTAAACTGCTGCAATGTCTGGTATATTTCTTGTCAGTAACTATACCAGATATCACAGTTGCATCTTGATTTACTATCCATTTTCCAAAACCTGCTTATTGCAATGCATGCCTGCAGGGAGCCCGAGCCTATGTAGGTAGGATGCCAGTCCATCGCAGTATGCACTTATGCATTCATATCAGGTCATTTCACAGTCACTATATCCCTTCTATGTATCCCCATTGTGATGTGCTATATTTCATTAATTGTATTTTTACTTACTTTTAAAAATTAACTTGGTGGCTTAGTGGTTATTGCTGCCTCCTCATATATTCAGCATCCTCATTTTGAAACGTGCCCCTGGTCATTGTTTGTGTGAAGTTTGCATAATTGCCCCATATCTACATCGCTTATTTCCCTGGGATTTCTGAGGCTTTCCTCCCACATGCCCAAAAATATGCAAGTTAGGTTAATTGGCAGCTCCAAATTGGCTCCCTGTGCGAGTGTGGGTGCGTGTGTGGGTTGGGCGAGGCCTCCAATGACCTGGCACGTCATCCAGGGTTTGTTTATGTGTTGTCCCTACTGCTGCTTGAATAGCCTCCAGCCACCTGTGACCCAGCGGCGGATGAAATAGGCTGGAGACTAACACGACATTCATTCATTTAATCTTTCATATGAATGTGATGCACTATAATAGATACCTGTACATAAGTAACAGTTAAGATATTAATTTAAATTCTGACATTTTTATGACATATTTGCATGGTATACATGTTTAGAAGCAGTCACTGCGCAATGCCACAGATGCATTGCATACGTCTGTAATTTCTCTTTTCTGTACAACCTGTAGATGACTCATTGCATGGACAGGTTTAAGTACCTTTTGTTGGTAAGTATTTTTGTTAGTTATGTATTTATTTAAATATTCCTCAAAACAGCAAGGACTAAATTTAAAGCTTCTTACTTTTGTTAGTGCTCACGTTAGCTTAGACAACTAGTTTGACATAATTAATACATTATAGGATAAACCTTATCTAGAAATGAAAAAAAGGCTAACACCTCCAGATTCCTAGAATCAACTGCTAGACTTGGCACCATCTATGTAGTGTTTTGTGCTCTCCCCAGGTTAGCATGACTTTTCCTTGAGGTAAACTGTGTTTTTACCCAAAGACATACCATACACACTAAAATGGACCATCACCTCATCCAGGGTGTTCTGTCTAAAAGACAGGGGATTTTTTCTTTGTAAAGAACCAGGAAAAAGCCATAACCAGAGACACACAAGGATTGAAACACAGATATCAAATTGATCTTTCGTCAGAACAAGAGTGAAGCAAGAATCGTAGCCAAGAGTTCAGAATTATATATCAAAATATGCCAAAAAAAATCCAAAGAAATGATCACAAGCATTTTAACAAGGTTTATCCAATCTCAGATACAATGTAAACAATGTCCTGATATTTATATGGTGGTGTAAATGTCCACAAGAAAAAGAAAATGGCATAATGGTAAAAATAAGTAACTTTCTTTTGAAGGCGTAGATCACAAAATAAAAGTGAAAAATGAGTTTGTTGGGTATTAAAACCTCAGAAAAGATGTAGAACTTGTCCCAAACATTTCAAGGACGTGAATCGAGGGTGATTGTTGGAGTGGTGGACGAGGAAGAATTTTATCCGGGGTTGGCCATGGCCCACCTTCAATGGCTCTGTGTCCCGCCAGTAGACTGTGGCCTGCAGGTTGGGTAAACAGCTCTAAAGAGAGAGCAGTGGGTTCAATCCGTGAAAAATTGATTATATTTTTTGTCTAGTCGGGAGTTGTCTTTATCATCCTTCTGGCAGTACTTTTTTTTTTTTTGCTTTCTCTGTTGTTTGGGAAACTCCTTATTCTGAAATTAGCACACCCAAGAGCCATATTAGTGTAGTCTTTTAGTGCGACATGCAGTGAAGTGACTGTTTTCAGCTCTGCCAGTCTTCATAATTATATTAGAAAAAGTAATTTTTACATTTGAAAATGTTAGACCTTTATTTAATTTTTAAAATTGACTTGTTTTTTAATGGGTCTGTGGAAATAAATGTTATCAAACAATCAGCAACTTCAGTAAAGTATTCAGTAAAAGAATACCAACAAATATAAAATCTCAACATTTCAAATAAAACTAAATTAAAGTTTTAACTACATTAAAGGAAGCACAGCTAAATACAAAAATATTCAAAAGTAAACCAAAATACCAAAGAATAAAAAAGAGAAAATGTAATCCAAATAAAGACAAAACCAAAACCACTAACCAATAATCAAAACCAGAAAACAAGGGACAATATCAAAGGATGACAAAAGATCCAAACAAATATGATCAAAAGACTTTCAAAAATGGGGAAAGTACAAAGGGATGCCAAACAAACAAAAAAACAAGAACTATCTAATGCCTCAGCAAAGAACTGAGACCATCAGATGGAACATAAAAGGCTGTTCAGGTCTTGCATGATGGCCCTAATTGAGAAACTGAGGGAAAGTATAAAGGTAAATTACAAGTAATTCAGAAAAAAATATAAACAGGGGAGCTGGAGACAAATTACAAAATTTACTAAAAAACAAAAATAAACTAAAGATACAATCTTAACACGTATTAGCTCACATTTTTATGGGGAATAATCACTTAATTTGTTTATTTTATACAAAGCTCACCATTACAAGAAGCTTTACAAGGTAAACAATGTCAATGTCAATTTATTTTTATAGCAGTTTCAAATAACCAGAGTTAAACCAAAGTGCTACACGTCATAATAAAACATTGCAATCTAAAAATACAATTTAAAGTAAATAAAAGTAAAATAATCCAGATACATGCAAGCAAAACACATTAATGAATAATAAAAGAAGGAATCAAGAACCCAGAAAAACCTTAAAAACTAAACAGGTCTTGAGCTGGGCCTTAACAGAAGCAGCAGCCCTAATAAACTGAAGGAAAGTTTTCTGAAGTCTCCTTTCAAGAATTCAATTCAAACTACTAAAGTAAAATTTAGTACAAGATCTTTCAGTACATTAAAAATGAGAAAAGTCTACATAAATAAGGGCGTACTGACAGCATAAGGGGAGTAGATTAACAGTATGAGATGACAGGACAGGAGAATCAGAATCAGCACTGCAGGTATCAAAGATTCATATCAAAAGAAAAACATACAGTTATACCAACAGTTATAGGAGGCAAAGGCTTAAATGTGTCCTTGCCGAGAAGCACAAGCCTTTGGTAATCTGAGATGGAAAATATCAGTTGTCTGACAAGTTGATGTGATGCAAGCAATAATGTCAGATAATCTGTCATCTACAGTTAACCGCTTTGTAAATCTGAAGCAGTCCATGTTCGGTCCATGTTGTTATGAACACCCACGCAGTTCATTTTATTATCATTAAAGGCCAAAAAAAATTTAAAAAAGCAGAAGACAGAACTAAAACTTAGGGGATGATGCAGAATCATAGGCAGGAGACTTCCCAAGGCTAGAACCAAATATATATTTTAATGCATGCACCAAAACCAAAATGCTAACCAGAAATTCAGAGGTCTTACCTTTAACTAAATCTTGAGAAATTGTTGTATGTAATTTTGGTTAACAAAAACAAGTACACCACCATCGTAAATATAAGTCTGACATGATGATGTCACATATTGCCAAGATTGTGGATGTGAATGTTGGCCTAATGATGTATTGCTATGACAAACATGTTCTGAACTTTTTCAGGTACTATATATTTATATTTATAGGGTGGAGTGGTGGCTCTGAGGCTAGAGATTGGTGCTGGCAATCGGAAGGCTGCCAGTTTGAATGCCATAACTGTCAGAAGTGATTTCACTCCATTGGGCCCTTGAGCAAGGCTCTTAACCTGGAATTGCTCTGTCTTGAGTGTAACGTTAATCTGCATCCAGCCTTGCAAGCAAGTCCTTCAACTTGCAGGGGTTGGTGGCAGGACTGGCACTCCAGCCTTTGTAAAAATCCTCACAAAATCCTGTACTCTAGTCGTAATTTGGGATTTTGAGGTGGTTTGTCATGTGGTGGGTGCAGCAATGCGCTGTATCAGTGCATGCTCCCAACCCCTCTCTCTCTCTTTATGACAAACATGTTCTGAAATTTTTCAGGTAATATTTTTATTTATTTATATACTAGACAAAGAGCCCGTTTCGACAACATAAGATGAAACGGGCACGAGTTTGTGTCAGCAGTGTATGAAGAACAAATGATAAGTAACGAAGAAGTTGTTTTGTAATGATTGTAGTCCGCTTTACTCATTACTGTACAGGCTTGTACTGTTAGTTGATTAATTTTCCAGGCCTGTAGTATAATACTGAATGATGAATGTTCCAGTACAATATGGAATAGTAATAAGTATAAGCACCACAAGCTTGATATAGGTGTATTGAATGAATGCGTAATTGAATCAGAATGCGTAATTAGGCCTCGAGCTGTAGTCGAAATCGCCTTTCAGGCCTCTAGAGCTTTAATCGAAGTCGCCTTTCTCTTTGAATTTTTGCGGCTGTAAATCCGCCACCTGCCGCGATGTTGGGGTTGGATGTCGGTCTCGTAAGGTTTTTCGGGCAGCTGCACAGAAGGCGACTGCGCATTCGGCTTCGGACGGACGTGAGTGAGTGAGTGAGTGAGGAGGCAGGCGAATTATGTATTAAGATATATACTTCACAAAATGGTGTCTGCACAAAAATAACTAAGATAGTGCTGCTTTGACGTGACCAACATACCATTATTAATAGTAAACATCCTCCAAAATACTGAAATGAAATCCAAAACTTAAAGTAAATGATTCTGTACAAGTAAGAACGAAGATTCATCAATCATGTCAGACACTGCAGAGTTACTTCACTCTTTGTGAACCTCAGACATCTGTGAAAATTATTGCCAGGTGTTCTTAAATGATGTATGTGCAAAAAAAAACAAACCAGCATGTTGATCACGCTGCTAGTGAAAGACATCTGAGTGAATCTGCGTGATACAAGATTGCCTTGTACTAACCAGGATTGGCTGCAGCTCCTCAAAAATTTAGAACTGGATTCCGAATGTTTAGTAAGGGGTTTGATGGATGAAATATTTCAATGTTTAAATTATTATTGAAAAGAAAGAATTTCATCATACAGCCTCCTTTGTTCCAAGCACTACTGGTAAAAACTCTGCACCCGCCACAAACTTGAATCAAATGAATGTTATGTTAAACGCTATGCCATGTTATGTTGAGCTAATTACAAGTCCTACGAGAGTCCATCAGTTTTATTAAGTAATGTGAAAGGCAGGTTAAACTAAGTTATCAATGCATTGTAATCTAACTTTTCTTATTAAAGTGTCAAATACATGAAAAAAATAATGCCGTGTTTTCAGAAAACTAGGAATAGAGTGAGGATTTGTATAAAATTGTTATGAATATTTAAGCAATTTTTTTGATAAAAAGAAGGCTAGTATGTCATTGCTCTGTTTTTTTTCATTTGGTTATAATTGAAGTTATATTCTTATCTAGGACAGAAATTTTTTGTGTTCCTGAATATTTTAGTTAGATAAAATATTTAGAGCTAGGAATGGTTTAATGTTTAAATAGTTAAGTATTTTAATTTTCTAACACTATGAAAACTAGGCAACTGCTTCAAGGACGTGATGAAAAGTAATTATTTTATGCTTTCTTATTAATTCAGCAGCAGGCTTTTATACACATACCGAAAGTAATGCTTCAACGTTTTTAAAGACACCCTTAACAAGAAAAAAAAATCCTTGTCCACTTTCTTTCCAGGAGTATAAAATCTTGGGCATTTAGAGCTACATTGTTTTTAAAGATTTATCTACCTTTCTGTATAAACTTGCCATTGTTTAGATGTTGGGAAGGGGCCTCAATGTTTAGGCTTTGCTAATCATAGCCTGAAGGTACGAGTGTTTGTGCGTGCTGTTTAACTGCTAGCAGATGTGCCCAGTCTTTGTTACAGAGTATGCAGGCTGAAGGCTTTCCTTTTATATTTGCCAAGGGCTGAGTGAAATCATTACAAGTCTGTTTGAAGAGCATTGGGAAACGTTAGTCTGCCATTTGGTCCCCTTGAGAGCACCAGTAACATTTGTACTCAAGATTTAAGTGAAAAAGTCCCTTTTGTAGTCAGAATAAAATATGGTGTATTGTACCTAGTTTTCTGTAGTCGTGGGCATGATGAGAATTCTGTCTATTGCATTTGCTATTCCTAAGCCTCCCTGTTCAGTGATGACAAGCTAATGTGACCAGAGGGAACGAAAGACATTAGAGAGGCAGGAGAAAGAAAGAGAAAACTGGGAGAGAGAGACAGAGAGGGAAAGCAATATAAAGGGGAGAAAAGCAGACAGAAAGTGGACGTTTGTTGCTATGTGTTGCCTGAGTCCAGATCTCTGCTCCATCTGTATTGGAGCTCCCACTTTCATTTGGTTTTGTAATCTGCTTTTACATAGAGTTGCCTCTTGTATTGTGATATTGTTACTCATCCTCAATGTCAATCCCCACTGGTTGACAATGATTTACTTGTGGGTTCTGAAATGGCTACTGAGACCAAGATCCACACACTGCCACAGTTCAAATATGTGTTTCTGACAGGTATGAAAGGTCGTCAGTTGTTTCCGTTTTTATGCTTCTTGTTAGTTATCTTCAAAGTACTTCAAACCAGGCCACAGATTTTTGTTCTTTCATCTGGATTGGTCCTGGGTATTGATGTCCCGCCAGTCGGTGTCTTGTTACCCTAATAGCTTTGTAAAATACCTTGTGATGGTACATGCTATGAAATGCCACTAAACTGTTTTGATCTTGTTCAGTGTCCATTCTAGAAGCCTAGCTGAACCCTGTGTTTTGGCATTCAATGTTTAATATAAAGCCAAACCTAACAGCAAAGGTGCTGGACTGCACCTACAATGTGGCTGGTACAATCTGCACCAGGGCTGATGATGTGATCGTGAGCAAGTCCCTTATCCTACCTCTGCATCCATTGTGGAAATATGGAACAAATTACACTATGCACTTAAATAAAATGAATTAGGTTAGGGTAATAAAGGATAAAGATGGAAACGTACTCACAAACGAGGAGAGTGTGTTGAGCAGATGGAAAGAGTACTTTGGGAGGCTAATGAATGAAGAGAACGAGAGAGAAGAGGTTGGATGATGTGGAGATAGTGAATCAGGAAGTGCACCGGATTAGCAAGGAGGAAGTAAGGACAGCTATGAAGAGGATGAAGAATGGATAGCATACCTGTGGAAGCATGAAGATGTTTAAGAGCGATGGCAGTGGAGTTTTTAACCAGATTGTTTAACGGAATCTTGGAAAGTGAGAGGATGCCTGAGGAGTGGAGAAGAAGTGTACTGGTGCCGATATTTAAGAATAAGGGGGATGTGCAGAACTGTAGTAACTACAGGGGGATAAAATTGATGAGCCACAGCATGAAGTTATGGGAAAGAGTAGTGGAAGCTAAGTTAAAAAGAGGTGATGATTAGTGAGCAGCAGTATGGTTTCATGCCAAAAAAGAGCACCACAGATGCGATGTTTGCTCTGAGGGTGTTCATGGAGAAGTTTAGAGAAGGCCAGAAGGAGTTGCATTGCGTCTTTGTGGACCTGGAGAAAGCATATGACAGGGTGCCTCGAGAGGAGTTGTGGTATTGTATGAGGAAGTCGGGAGTGGCAGAGAAGTACGTAAGAGTTGTACAGGATATGTACGAGGGAAGTGTGACTGTGGTGAGGTCTGCGGTAGGAGTGACGGATGCATTCAAGGTGGTGGTGGGATTACATCAGGGATCGGCTCTGAGCCCCTTCTTATTTGCAATGGTGATGGACAGGTTGACAGACTAGATTAGACAGGAGTCCCCGTGGACTATGATGTTTGCTGATGACATTGTGATCTGTAGCAATAGTAGGAAGCAGATTGAGGAGACCCTGGAGAGGTGGAGATATGCTCTAGAGAGGAGAGTAATGAAGGTCAGTAGGAACAAGACAGAATACATGTGTGTAAATGAGAGGGAGGTCAGTGGAATGGTGAGGATGCAGGGAGTAGAGTTGGCGAAGGTGGATGAGTTTAAATACTTGGGATCAACAGTACAGAGTAATAGGGATTGTGGAAGAGAGGTGAAAAAGAGAGTGCAGGGAGGGTGGAATGGGTGGAGAAGAGTGTCAGGAGTAATTTGTGACAGACGGATATCAGCAAGACTGAAAGGGAAGGTCTACCGGATGGTAGTGAGACCAATTATGTTATATGAGTTGGAGACGGTGGCACTGACCAGAAAGCAGGAGACAGAGCTGGAGGTAGCAGAGTTAAAGATGCTAAGATTTACATTTGGTGTGATGAGGATGGATAGGATTAGAAATGAGTGTATTAGAGGGTCAGCTCAAGTTGGACGGTTGGGAGGCAAAGTCAGAGAAGCGAGATTGCGTTGGTTTGGACATGTGCAGAGGAGAGATGCTGGGTATATTGGGAGAAGGATGCTAAGGACAGAGCTGCCAGGCAAGAGAAAAAGAGGAAGGCCTAAGAGAAGGTTTTATGGATGTGGTGAGAGAGGACATGCAGGTGATAGGTGTTAAAGAACAAGATGTAGAGGACAGAAAGATATAAAAGAAGATGATCCGCTGTGGCAACCCCTAATGGGAGCAGCCAAAAGAAGAAGAAGACTTAAATAAAATATGTTTAATTTGCAATGCTCAGCAAGACGATCAACACAAAACTGTTAATAAGGGCATAAAGATAAACACCAAATTTGCAAGTTACAGACAGTATAAGTGTATACAGAACATCCCAAAGTCTTAGAGGTAACACAAAAAATTAAAATCAAAATATTAAAAAACAAATCCCTGTAGACTTACTCAGCCTGAATTAAGAAACGCCTTATATACCCAAGCCAAGTGTCCACCCAACCCCTCCTAGTGCAGACTAACAATACTGGCACTAAACTCTCTAGGCAAGTTTCCAAGTAGTTCTCAAAATGCACGGGTGAGCGCTTAGGCTGAAAACTGTTAGTGAGTGTCCTATTGCTTGAATCTTTACTCACAGAGTGACACAAAGCGATTGCATTGACTGCTATGAAAAGAACAAAAAAAGTGAAATTATGCAGATTTGTTTTTGTTAAGGCAAAAAAGATGTAAGATGAAGATAATAATGAGAACAGATTTCTTTTCTTACAGTGTGTTTTCCTTTTAATCCTTGATTACAGTGTACAGTTTTTGGTAGCTTAAAATTTAGCAAAGGTAATATTACAAAACATTTTTAAACCAGCTTAATTAACTTCAGTGTCAATGTGATAGATAGATAGATAGATAGATAGATAGATAGATAGATAGATAGATAGATAGATAGATAGATAGATAGATAGATAGATAGATAGATAGATAGATAGATAGATAGATAGATAGATAGATAGATAGATAGATAGATAGATATCCCACTTTGATCCCACTTCCATCTAGAGGTACCCTCTCTCTCACCCACATCACTAAAATCACATCTAATCACAAAGGTCAAAACCACTAACCGCTGAACTCAAAAGCAAAACTCAGTTTAAGACGTTCATATTTTCAAACCACACAATACAAGAGTGAAGAGCTGCCCTTATTTATTTTCCAGTATGCTGATGAGGTGCTTGAATGAAAGCTGCACATGAAAGGAGGGACCAGGGAGAAGCTAAGGCCGCTTTCTCAAACCAAGGGAATGTTGGCTTATAGCCCTCAGGTGTCTGTGCATCTCTAACCCCCAATTCCTAATTAAAGGTCAGGGCACTCTTGGTATCTCTCTGGTTGCCTGACGTCTGTGATATGTGTTGCTGTCTCACCTCTTTAATGTGAGAACTTTATGCTGCCACCTGAAGGTTTATCCCTCTCTCCTCCATGTCCCCTGCAAAATCTCTCTCACTTGAGTGCCCACCAAGTAATTACGGTGCCTGTAAAAAGTATTAACCTCCTCAGAAGTTTTCACATTTTACTTCTATATAACATTGAATCACAGTGGATTTAATTTGTATTGTTTTTTTTTAATTGGACAACAGAAAAAGACTTGTTAACGTCAAAGTGAAAATATATCTCTGCAAAGTTGTTTTATTTTAATTATAAATATAAAGCACAAAATAATTGATCTCATAAGTGTTCACCCCCTTCAAGTCAGTATTTTGTCGAGGTACCTTTAGCAGTCATGACGGCTTTGAGTCTGTGTGCACAGCTCTCTAGCAGCTTTGCATATGTGAACAATGTAATTGTTTGCCATTCTTCTTTACATGTCTACTCAAGCTCTGTCAAGTGTCATGGTGATCATGAGTGAACAGCCTTTTTCAAGTTCAGCCACAGATTCTTATGTGGACTGAGATCTGGACTCGGCCACTCCAGGACATTCCTGTGTAGCTCTGACTTTATTCTTGGAGTTGTTGTCTTGCAGGCAAGCAGATCATCCCTCAAGGTGTAGGGTTCTTGTAGACTGCATTAGGACTTCCTCCAGGATTTTCTTGTATTTTGCTGCATTTCTTTTACCTCAATCACTCAATTTTTGTAGACAGCCTGCTGATTAAGATCATTTCTTAATCTTTGATTTATCTGGACTCACTGGGATATTCAGTGACTTGGATATTTACTTGTCTTCATTCCCGACTTGTGCTTTTCAATCACCTTTTCTTGGAGTTGTCTAGACTGTCCTTTTGTCTTCATTTTGTAGGTTAGGCCACCATACTGACTCACCACACGGTCGACCTTTCAGATGCACTTTGCTAAGATCTCTTATCACTTTGACATTAAAGAGTCTTTCTCTGTTGATCCCCTCTGATTCAATGTTGTACAAAAAATGTGAAAACATCCAAGGGGGTGAATTCTTTTTAAAGGCACTGTACCTTGAGGATACTCTCTAACTAGACGCGATATACTGCACCCTTGAGGAATCCTTCCTTTCTCCCTGGAACATTTGTTTCTTTCTCTACTTGGTCCTAATCTTTCATGATGAGTGTCATCCTTATCGTGTATTGTTTACAGAGAAAGATAATCTTAGTTAAAGTGCAGTTGATTCATACTTTTATTTTGCATCATTCATGGCGGACATGTTTTACAAATAACAGTTTTCTCTTACCCACCTACAGAGTGGCCTATATTTATGTATATGACGTTTCACAGGCTGTAGCATTTAAACTACTGTGAAAAACATATCAAAAATGGCATCACTGTATAGCCTGAGAATGGAAGTAACGATGTACTGGACCGGGCAACCCCTGCTGCTTTTGAATACAGAATGGCAGCAAATCTATTGTCGTTAGCGCAGCGCATATGTTGTGTGTGTACATACTCCGCAACAAACAACTATGTGGTGGTGAAACAGAAGATGGCAGTTGAGTTTGGAGGCAGTGGCCCTAGTGTGCTAACCATCGCAAGAATAATCACAAAATTCAACATCAGTGGTAGTGTTTTAGAAGTGAAGGGAGCGGGTAGGCCCAGGAGTGTGTGTACCGAAGCCAATACAGCTGTTGTGGCAAATGCCTTTCAAAGCTGGATTCTTCTTCAGGTGTGTATCGATCTGGATGGCACACTGACAGACCATGCCATGAAGAACAGGGGGTGTAAAAACATTTAAGGTTCTAAATGTTCATGTTCCATTATGTTACTTGATAATAACATTGGTAGTTTCCTGACAAAATAACACCTTTTCAATCATATACATAAATATGGGCCACCCTGTATATTCTACATTTTTTCTATTTCCAGTTTGTCGGTAGCCAAGGTTGGGTGAGATGCCAATACATCTTATAGCACACACTCACAAATGCCCATTCACACTGATTATTAGTCTTCTTTTTCTGTGCGGGTCAATGTGCTTGATCAACCTTCTCTACTGAGTTTGATCTTGTGCCTCCTCCCCTGTCAGATCCTTTTCCTTCAAACATTCTTTTACTTTATCCATCCACCTCTGCTTTGACTCCCCTCACTTTCTCTTCCTCTGTACTTCCATCCCCATCACTCTTTTTCCCACATATTCATTGTCTCTCCTCATCAGATGTCCATACTACTTCAGTCTACTTTCCTGTACTTTCTTAGATATCTCTCCCACCTAAAACAAATGTGATTAGGATGTGGGAAGAAAGATGACTATTTTTTTAAATCCCTTATGTGGGGTGCAGAGAGATCTTTGGCTCTACTGGGAACAACTAAACTAGGCAGGTCATCAGGATCAATAAATGAATAGTTACCTGTCACACTCTGATCATCTGCCCATCCATCCTGTGCAGGGTTGTGGGGAGCTTTTGCCCATCTTGGCATCATTGGGTTCAATACAGCAGCCAACCCAGGATGAATAACATCTTTTATGAGGAGCAGCCCCCCACAGTGTGTTTGCACATTACATTTTACAGAGTAAAAATATTTTATGGCACCGTTTAAAACTTTTTTTATATTGTGACTTTTCTATTGATAGAGAACATTGTAGTTAAAAAACAATCAGTTCAGATTTGGCTACTCTGAGATAGCCACAAGTTTACCACTTGATTCAATATTGATTATTTAGAGTATTTTTGTCCTGAAAACCAACACTAATAAACACAAATTACGTATTTCTGCAATGTGACCAGTCAATAGGGCTTTCTATTAATTATAGACGTGTCTCTCTCACTTTTCTTCCACCTATGTAAATCACGTATAGGGCACATTTACAAACAGAGCCTGAGCAAGCTTGTTTCAGGTCACTGAGCAGCGGCACTTTCCATCAACTCCAGCAGTACGTCTGAGCTGCTGTCCCAGATCTGCAGGCATCTGAATGCTTAGAATTTAGAGGTGTCATTTATGATATAATATTTGAACATTCATCCTCTTCCTAACATTGTTAAAGAAACTAGTGCTTGGCCACAGTTATTGCAGGCAACACTTATTTTTAATCGTGTTTCTATCTGATAATGTGAAAAATTAATTAATAATAAAATTAAAGAGATTTGTTTTTGTTGTTAGTTTGGCTTTATGTCAAAGCAGGCTAATTAGTATGCAAATATACAAATGGCTTATCTCCTTTTTGTGCTTGCCTTATTTTTCTCTTGACTTGCTGAAAGTAAAATCTAGGACATTGCTGATAGGAAAATCTAGGAGATTATGGTGCACTAATTGGAATATTTTGGAAAAAAATACATTTCACATGTCTAAAAATGCAGTACACATTTTCTAATATCTCAGAAATAACTGTACAAGTGCTTCCATGATTGTGCCCTTTAGTTGGCTGGCACCTGTCCAGGGCTTTGTGGTTAATGCTGCCCTCCAATGACCAGTGACTCTCTGTGTACCTCCAGTAAGTCATCCCACCAGCCTGCTTGCCAGTTCACTACAATTTAAGGTAACGTTTGTGAGCCTCAGTGAGGACTCAGCTGGCCATATAACAGCTGATCAGGTATACCGATGAAATTCTTATTTTGGTATGGATTTCAAAAAACATTTTACCGATATATTCAAAATCAGTGGGAAAATTGGGTACACATTTAAAATTGGCAAATCTGTACCTTCAAAAGGAAACAGGAACTTATTTTTTGTTAAGATATTTGGGTCTTAAAGGTAATGGCTTTATGTGTGATGTTGCTGTGCAGTTCAACCTGTTTGGTTAGTCCATGAAAACAGGAAGGTCGGACAGGAAGAAGATGCATCTTATGCAACAGCAGCAGCCTGAGCAGGAAATAGAGAAAGGAGGCAAACTCTTACTGTTTCTGTCTGTTTGAGTAGCTGAGCATTAAGTTAAATTATAAATTATCAAGTGTTTTGACAGATAAGAGGAGCACCTGTGTTCACAATTAACCAGTAGTACATGAGTATAAAGTATATACAAATATATAACGCTGGAATCTACTAAAGCCATCGGAATGTTTAATTATACCATGATATAAATGTTTGGCCATACCACCCACCCTTAGGCTCAAAGCAGAGGTTGCAGTGACTAATAAAGCTGTTGCCTTAAAATACAATAAGCATAAATGACCATTGTAGTTTATTTTAGATTTTATTATATTGCACTTCCACAAAGTCAGATGGTCTTTTTTTTCTAGGAAGCAGTACAAAAATACACAGCGTGATCCAGTGGCCATGGTGTTGGACTAGAAGTCGCATCAGTTTAATCCCAACTTCTGACACACGTTGGGTGGTATGGCTCTAGTTATGACCGATGGAAGTAACTCTTATCAACAAAAATGTATTGTTTGTTTATTTGTTTAATTTGGCAGTGGCTGGTTGATCAATCAAGTGAACTTTCAGGATGGGACATAACAAGAATTGTAATTAAATGACTGCTATAATTGGGAACCTGAAATTTTGTGTCAAACAAAACCTTCAGTTCCTTTTCCAGAAAAGCTTTCCTTATTTGATCTAAATGTTGCTGCAGATTTTGGCTGTTGATAGCATTTGACATCTAGTATGTCACCAAACTGATACAGGTAGTTACGCTCCAGGGAGGCATCCATAGCAGTCATCCAGGTTTGGATGATGTCATCAAAGATACAACAAAAAGAACACAAAATGGTAATAAAAATACATTCAAAAAAAGAAGAAAAGATAAAATAGTCAACTGGAGATCATGAAATGCTATAAAGGGAGCTGTGGTTTATGTTTTGATTTGGATAAAATATCAGCTATGTGAATGACAAGTGGCTGTAAACCTTTTCACTCATGTAGCATATTATCAGGAGAAATTTCAAACACAGGACTCATTAGGAAGAGTGCCAGCAAAGAGAGAAGTGTAGTGTCACCTCCAGCACAGACGAGACAGGACTGCTCATCAGACGTGGGCTTCCAGCTTCAGGAATCCGATTAATTAAGCAGAGAAGTCAGAGGCAGGCACTGTGACTTGTCGTGTAGGTGATGCGGCACTCACTGAGTATTATTTTATCTGTGGAGGTGCCACAACATCTGTATGTATTAAGAGGTGTTTGAGCTGCAGAAATGTAAACAAAATATTTCAGTGGAGATGTGAATTTTATCCAAATCGGGCCATGTAATACAATACATACAGCAGCCAATTTCCCTTTGGTAATTCAGTCAGAGCTACTCTTTGTAAATTTTTGTTTGAATTTTTGTGTATTTTCTATTAATTCATGCTGACTTGCTGTGTCTATATTGTATATATTATTATAGGTTGTACTGCTGGAGGATGAGCAGCATGAGTGCATGAGGCTGGGATGAGCCAACACTTGTTCAGATGTCAGTGTGGATAAACAGTGGCCTCTAGGTGGCGATTTCAAATGCATATCATTGCATATATTGTTTAGGGGTGCCAAATTAAGAACAAGGTCACATTCTTTCATTATCAGCCCATAAGGCACTACGTTGAAGTTTTCTCATTCAGTCATTTATGTCCTCACCCCTCTTATTTTAGTTCAGCATTTAGTCTCAAGCACAGTACAGGAGCCAACAGACTGGTAAACTATGGCAAGACACACCCTTACTCATTTATACTGTTTCAATTTAGTGCCATCAATCAATTAATCTATTTTATATATTGCACCATTAATAACATATGCTATCAGAATATGCTTAACAGATTTAACAAGATAACAATACACTACAAAAATAAAGCATAATAACAACTAATTAACACTCATGCAGAAGGAAGAAGAAATATATCACTGGTAGATACCCAGTCAACCTAACTAAATATCTTTGGACCGTAAGAGAAAATTGGAGCACCCTGGGAAAACCCACGTGCACTTACTACACCCTTTCGCTCTTGATAACTTGACATTTAGTACATCACCAAATTGACACATGCTGTCAAGTACCTACACGTCAAGGAGGCATCCTTAGCAGGCTGCCAAGTTTAGATGATGACATCAAAGATGTAACAATAAGATCACAGCTGAAGAGACACCTAACCGACAGTCTAGCCAACCTTCTCTGCCAGTTTTGGGTCCCTGCTGCCCCTGGCTCCCAACAGATCATTACACAAAACAATGTTGCTCTTAGTCTCAGGCCCCTGCAGACATCTGTGGCCCCAGCAGGGCACCATGCCGAGCCTCCAACTCCTGCTGCCATGCTCATTCCCCTGCAGTCCATGGCTCCCACACAGGACAACATGCTGAGCTTTCCTTCACCTGCAGCTCCCGCTGCCTTTCTCCTGGACTAACACAGTGAGTCACTCCATCAAGCTACCTGATTGCTAAGCTGGAGTGATCTACTTCAGCCCCAGTGTGTCGGCCACACACTCCCCTGGAGACTTCCTCCCGGATGCCTGCCTTCTCTCTCTCTCTCTCGCACCAGCTCTCTCCATGACCTGCCTTTATCTCTCCTTTCTTTAACCTCTATCTCTATTCAATATCTTCTCTGTTCTTTCAATTGTTCTTTCGTTCTCTTTTTCCTGACTCGTACCAGGGTTCCCTTATGTGCCTCCATGGATGCAACGTCTCAATCTCAAACAGCAGAAAGCCAATGGAGCAATCAACACTGATCATGTAAAGGTGTGCTCCGTCTCAACCCCCCAACATCCTCCTGCAGCCATGCGAGCATGCACACTCATGGAGCTCAAGCCAGCTATTTAATTACTTTTTTTTTTTAAAAACTGACCCCTACTGCTTAGTTTCACCCGGGTGTTCCAGTTTCTTCCCACAGTCCAAAGACATGCTGGTTAGGTGGAATGGTGATACTTAATTGGCCCTAGTGTGTGGTTGGGGTTATGTGTGTGTTTGCTCCGTGATGAACTTGCACCCTGTAGAAGGGTTTGTCCCTGTTCTGTGCTTGCTGGGATAGGCACCAGTACCCCCTGTGACCCTGTGAAGGACTAAGCGAGTTAGAAAATGACTGACAGACTGATATAATAGGTGTCTGAGGTGAGCAACAGCAAACAATATAAAAATGTACTTGAAAATATCTGATGTGACATGTGTTGAATAATCTTCATGTCAAACCATTCAATCAGATGTTCACAACAATTAAAATAAAATAATTGTGAAATAAACCAACTCTGGAAAACATTGTCGTGAACAGAAATGGAACGCAAAGAAGCATTTGAATTGTAGACCCCCTTGAAATTCTTATATTTATAGCGGTGAACCACATCTAGATTACCAAGAGTACCTAGTGACTAAAGTGGGTGAGTTGACCTTCTGCTTGTTGAAACATCTTGGATATAGACATGTACAAGGCACATTCTCTTACTGATAATGTGCTCAATCACTTTACTTTAACTTTTAATCTTTAATTGTATATGTCTCTCAGTGCACGCTTTTTGTTGATGTGATGTGGGGTGCAGTGTTAGCTAATGAAAAAGCTATGACGAGGCTGGATTCTGGACCACTGCTTGAGACATGGAGATGAGTTGTCAATTCAAGGCATGTCTCAGAGTGTTTCATTTTCATTCTCAATGGTGTTTACTGTTAATATTTTATTTAACAATATTTTAATTAAAAATGCAAATGTTTTGTACTTTGTGAGCACACAATTGATGATTTCACATGTGGATTATTGTTGCATTCTTTGCTATTGCCCTGCATTGGTTACCATAGACTCCTATTATATCAGAATCTTTGTTATCTCTGTTCTGCATTAAAACATTCTCAGCAATCAGTACAAACTACATGGTGTGTGAGCAAAATATAAGAAATATAATTTTTGGGTGGAGTGTTGAAATTTTATAAGAATGTCTAATGGAAAGTCACATTCATTGACAGGGTGCAGTTCTGTTTATATGCTGCACATTGAGTGGGGAGTAGGCTAATGCAGCAGAATTTTATTTACGTCAAGATTTGTAAAGTAAGCGAGAATGTACCTGATTAAAAATGTATTTGTTTAACTTCCCGATTTGAGCAGCTTTCCATCTTTCTGAAAGTGACTAATGATCATGCAGAAGATCAGTGCTCAAGGCTGGTATGACTGATTATTTTAAGGCAAATGTGTGCACTTTCATCTGTTCATTCCCAGAAGACAGACAGCCCTAATTTTAAATATGCCTTCCATATGCACAAAGTTTCAGAGCAGCATTTGAAGATGCTGATGCCAGCAAATGATTCAAAGTGTAGTAGCAGTTCCTCCTGCTCCTCTAAAATCAATTTATTTCCACATAATTTATAGCTAATAGAACACCAAAGTAAAGTTCAGCTTACTATAGCGAGTGGCACTGAATGTGAATAATGCAGTGTAATGGAGTCTGAACTATCATGGCGTCCCAGTTCACCTTTTTTCATATGTTACAGAATGGTCTACAAAGCACCAGTAAACAAAATTATGATCATTTGAGACACTCTTCATCATACTCAGTCATGTCTAGTGTGAGGAAGCTTGACACCATGTCACAGTGCAGCACTAAAGCAGGGTAACATTATTTTTATGTATATTAAATTAGCAATGAAGAGCCTGTTAGGTTTATTTGTGATTCTAAATTGGCCCAGTATGGGAGTGTGCATGAGTTACCTCGGCATTGAAGTGATACTGTGTTCAGGGTTGTTTCCTGCTTTGCACCCAGTGTTGAAAAGATTGCTTTTGGTTCCCTGTTACTCAAAATTTAATGGGTTAGAAAATGGAATGGCTGGATGCTGGATTCCTGATCTGGTCAATGTCTACGTAGAGTTTGGATGTTCCCCAGATACCTCTAAGGGTTTTTCAAGAAGTGGTAATTTTCCCCTGTGTTCCAAGGATGTTAATGCTAGGTTGATTAGCAACTCTGAAATGCCTTGTTTGGTGAAACAGGCTCTTTGGAGAAAGCAGGTTCTGCAATGCGATAAATGAATCGATGAACACAAAATGACAGCAAAGACTTCCATCTGTGAATGTATTTCCCAAGGGCTGCTTATGTGATTAGGCCTATTAGCCAGTGGACTAGGGATATCAGTTGTATCTCTAAATACAATGAAAAAATCTAAAAAAAAAGGTTTTCAAAATCATAAAAAAAGTTTAAAAATCAAAATACCATTGGTCTAAATTTCTCAGTTTACATGTTGACATACAGCATACAGCATGTGAAATACAGTGTAATCAGCATGGTATGGCTGATTTGTACAAATCAATTAGAAAAATACTTCATTACTTCTTAAATTAATCCCAGAAACATTGACCACGAACATGAACGGGAGATCAAATTAAGTTAACTTGGCTTATGAAGCCTAAAATAAATAAATAAATGGTGACAGTGGCAGCTTAATTATTGTTGCTGCCTCACAAATCCAGAGTCCTGAGCTTCAATTCAGCACCTGATATGAATGTTGGCACATGTGTAAGTAGCCCCCACAGTGGGCTGGCACCCCATCTAGTGCTTACTTCTGCCTTGCTTCGGATAGAATTTGACTCCCTACCATTTTGAATTCCACAGTTTACCAAAATAAATATAAATGTAACACTTTAGCCTTTATCTATCTATCTATCTATCTATCTATCTATCTATCTATCTATCTATCTATCTATCTATCTATCTATCTATCTATCTATCTATCTATCTATCTATCTATCTATCTATCTATCTATCTATCTATCATAAAACAATCCAAATCCATCTCTTTGTGTACACATGCATACATTACATCATTATAATCCAGATTGTCCAAAATACCATCAAGTCAAGAAGGTCTGAAGCATGAAGACCTTCTAACAATTGCACAAAATCTGACCTTAACAAGTTTCCAACCATATACTTGTATTCTTATTGCAGAATTCATTTTAAAGTAATATCTGAGATCTACTGTACTAATCCCCTTCATAATTTTCATAAACTGAAAAGGTTCAGCTCCTTCAATCTCTCCTCGTAGCTCCTACCTGTTAGTCCTAAATTCAGCCTAGTCACTCTTCTCTGGACTTTCTGTCTTTTTTGTAATATGGTAATCAACATTGCAGATAGAACTCGAGGTGAGGCCTTACTAGTGTACTGATCCCTGCAGTGGTGCAGGGTCTCCAAAGTGACCAGGAAAGTAAGCCAGTAGGATATTTTTGAATTTTATTTCTTCTGTTGTCCACTCATGTCCCTTATGGGCACTACAGCATGTTTCAGCTGTAGATTAACATTTGCCATCATTGGGGGGCATGGCCTCCAGGTAATCACCAGATGGTATTGCAGTAGTGGATTCAAAAAGCTGCCCATTTTGCCATGACTTTGCTAACCTCTTCTTAAATATTTCTTGCTTTCTGTATTGATCTCTGTGGTTCCTGACTTTTTTTTGTTCTTCTCACCTGATTTTTGGTTTGCTCCTTGGCACTTTTCAATTTCCCAATTTTGAACCTTTTTCTGTTTTGCATCTCTCTCCTGATTTGCCCTTTAAAAATCTTGTCTGCTTTCCAACATTACAGACAGAATCTCCACCAGTCTGCCCAGAGAGGGTGCACACCTAGGCAGGCAGAGATACACCAGGGACAAAATGCACTTCTAAATCAAAGTTCAAAAATATATTCTTAAATGTCCCAATTATATCAAAAATGTCAGACTAGTGAAGGGATGACCGTAAACCTGGTGTAGAGGACCAAAAAGGCAAATAAGAATTCTTTATGGATAAAGATTTATTTCAAAAAATGCCCCAAATAACAAAAGAAAAGCTCAAAGAGCAGAAAGGAACAAAAGGAGTTGATTAAAAAAAGGGAAATCCAGTAATAAACAGAGACTGCAGTACACAATCAGAATATAGTAGAGTGGCCCAATAGTAGCAATAAGCTAAAATACAAGGGAAGTCACCAACACCAAGTGCATACAATGTACCGCATTTAACTGCCTGTCTCCTCGACCTTTATAGGGCTGAGGGCATTCCTTAGAGGGAGATGGACAGGTCACACCGCCTCTTGGAGAACCACCCATAAAATACAAATATGATAGAACAAATTTTTACACACAAACAGAAAAAACAATATTAACATAAACAATAACAATTAACACATTTAAAATGAACAAAAAGACATAAAATAAAGTTAAATATAAGCTTGTACCCTGGCTTAAATATAACAGTTAAGTCCATTATATAGTTTAAGCATTACCTCCCTTGACTTGTACTCCATAATTACCTTCATTTGCAGGATTCTGAGTGGAGTTAGTGGTAGAGGATATACGGGAAAAACTGGAGACAGGAAAATCCCAACAGAAAGGACCTCTTACAGATGGCGTAGAAAGACAGATGCTGTTGGGATCAGTTGCTTCTATCTGTAAGGAGAAACATGAAGATGTATCTTGTTAGGGATTATATAATGCCAGCTCTATTCCTAAATTCTGTTAGAGGACTAAGTTAGGAAATCTATAGTTATATTGTAAAAGGCAGGCTGTTCGAAAACGCCTCTAAACAGGTGGTAGGGTAAACAAAAGCATCCAATGGCTACTGTGGTCTGGAGAGGTGAGAACTTCATAAAACAATTAACTGAAATGAAATAAATGTATTGTGGCTCTCCAAGTGATTTCCAGGGCTGGATATAAATGGTTACCCCAAAGCTGGAGTTAGAGTAGTTCCACTTGGTAGGTTGGTGTTGAAGCAAGCATTTAGGAGAGAGATACAGAAATTAGAGAAAGTATTTTAGTCACGGTTTTCATAAGCTGGACAAGCAGGCAATATTCCATACCTTTGCTTGGTAGGCACTGACCTGATTGCTGACCTTGGCCCAGTAACATAGGTTCATGCCTTTGAACTGAAGACAGGAATCTTGGCCAAAAGAATGAGTGTGATCCTTCCTGTTTGTGGACTACTTTCATATTTCAGGTATTTACATAACAATATTTTAGCACATAATGCATGCACTTTGCATATTGCAAGCATGCGATTATATGGCTTGATCTCTAGATTATGTGATACAAGTAACATGAGATTTTTCCGTGGACATTTTTGATGCTGTTTGCTGTTGTCCAACTATAGACCACTATGATATTAGAAACGTTGTTATCTTCATCCTGCATGAAAACATTAGAATTAAATCTTTTTCTCTGCCATCACTACAAACCACATGGGGTAAGTAACATATACAAAAACATCATTTTTTGGGTGGAGTATTTGTTTAAGTGACAGCTCCTCATTACATCAATCCCTCTACCAGACAGCAGTCTCTCCCACAGATTACTTTAACCGAGGGTTCTATCAACCTGTAATGCTGACTGATTCTCAGTCTTCTAAAGAACCTGACTCTCTAAACTCCTTTTTCTTATAATCAGTAGACACCACACCTGGAAGGAGGGGTTCGCTCCAGTCCAGTGGGAGATGCACATGTACTGTAGGAGTATCTCTATGTATGGTACCACACCTCATCATTTAATGTCTTTTATTCAGCTGAACTATAATACAAGCAGGGCAGCCTGACTAATCAGTGTCTCTATTTCTTATACTTTTTATATTACCTGTAGGCTTTCATTAGCTAAGTACTTTCTGGGAGTCTCTGCTTGTCTGTCCACTTTGCTGTTGGCTGCTCAGCTCATCTGTAATGAGTTTTGAGAGATGTTCTACATATAAGGAAAGATGACCATCTTATTTTCCATTTGCAGCTTGTTTGTGCATTCTTGTCGAACATTTGGGCTGCTCTTAACCTGAAGGCATCTAAACCACACTCACATGTGAGGGGTTTACTTCATTGTTGATGGGCTTCAGATGTTAGGCGTCAGTGAATCTGAAGAATGTCCTGGCAAACGGAGGTCAGCACAGCGGTTAAAATCCCGCTCCCCCAGCACCCATCCCCCAACCGCTCACTCTCCAGTTTCCCAGCATGACAGCATCCTCTGTATGTGTGAGTGTGTTTGTGTGTGTGTGTGTTTTGGATTGAGTGTTGTTATTCTTGTGTCTATAAAACTAAAGAGAAAAGCACTTTATGTGATGTCTCTTCCCAGCTGTTCAAAGTCTGCTTTTCATTGTCGTCTACTTGTGATGAGAAGATCATGTAGGCAATAAAAGGCTCATTTGCGAAAGTTTGACTCCATAAGTGTGGTAAAGAAAAAGGGGGGCTGATTATAATCCTTCCATCCATCCATCCATCCATCCATCCATCCATCCATCCATCCATCCATCCATCCATCCATCATTGAACCCTTTTTTTTTCTATTACAGGGTTAAAGTCACCCAATTCTGGTATCTTTGGGCACATGTTAGAACCAGTTGGTCCATCTCAAGCCATGGTCTCACATACATACTCACTCGCTGGTGCTTTGACAGTGTAGCATCACCAGTCAATCTAACATACATCTTTTACATACAGAGAAAACCTATTCAGGCTATGACTGTGGTGGATGACCATTTCATGCTATTATTTTTATTTTGGTAGCACGTCTACCTCATAGCTCCAGGAGACTGTGTTCAGATCTCAGCCTAGTGACTATGTCTTTCTGTTCTCATTATGTCCAGGTGAGTTTTTCAGTGTGAGCATGAGTGTGTCAGTGAGTGTGCTCTCTGATGGACTGACGTGTCAACCATGTTTTTCTCCTGCTTTGCTGAGTTAGATTAAGTGGGTTTGATATGCATGGGTGACTTTAGGACTTTTTAGCACTACTGTACTTTTTGAATTACTGTATTTTTACCCATTTAATTTAGTAATCTGATAACATTTTGTTAGGTTTTGACACTGCTTCTTATATGACAGTTAATCTTGCTTGGTGTTTAGTAATTTAGATCCCTGCCCTTATAACCATAAAAACTGAACAAGGGTCATTCATTCATGATTTTGAACATAAAAAGATGTGTAAACTTTATCTAGACTGTTACTGATTTGGAATTTAGCCCAGGTACATTTAACAGTGGGCAAAACAGGGTGAGGGGGTTTAAAATAATCGTTTCGTGCTTGATATTCGGTAATGAAACGGAAGCAACAGGGCAACTTCCAAGCTAGCAATTATGATGAATAGTATAAACAGTAAGGTGGTTTAGCTTAAATCGCAAGTAATTAACAGCTAAAAAAATACATTTCAGATAACATTTTCACTACGGTTTGTTAGATTTTATTGATTTTGTAAGCTGAAAGACATGGATTCAGAGTTTTCAATCGGTCTTCAATTCAATTAAGCAGTTTGGTGCTTTTTCAATTGGTGGTCTTTTTAGGAACTTTAAAATTGGTATGTGACATGTTATTAGGATATCAATGGGGTACATTTAACTTGGCATTGAAAGAAGGTCTTTTTATTTATGTAATGGTTAATTAGAATAATTTACAAATTGCAAGCACACAGATTTAAATAATTAAATGGGCAGCAACACAGGATGTCGTGTTTTTGTTGTAGGGGTTATATTTCAGACTGTGCACATCTAGAACATGATCTTATATTTTAGTAACCGTAAAGCTTTGTATTTTATCATTTAAAACTAGGCTTGTTTTTTATTTACCTCTCACTAAGAGATTAAATTTAAATTTCCTTGTATTGCAGTACCTGATATGGACTACTATGTTGCTTTTTCAAATAGATGCTTAAAGGCAGTAGTTAAAGGAATACTCCTGCCAAAAATATTTCTATTTGTTATTTTACCCCATGTGTTTTGCAATAATAGTTTGGAAAAAATTTGATCTTATGTCATCATGGAGAACAGAGATTAAACATTCATAATATAATACAATCCAATGACAACAAATGCTGTACTACAGTAAATAATACAAAAAACGTTAATTAAAAAAAAAAATCTTACGTTGCGCATGTTGAATAATCAACCTGTCAGTTATCCAGTCATTTGTTCACAACATGCATTTTTTGCTAAAATATTATTATATAGTTACTCTCAGAAAACTCAGTACATATAAAGGAAATGCAATTCACATGGGATTTGAACTGAAGATGGGACTCGACCAATGAATGAGTGGGAGAGGTGGATCATCAATTTAAAAACTCAATTCCGTTTGAATTGCTTTTCATTTCCTGGTCTAATTCTCGAATCCTTTGTGCAGGATGGTATGCTTTTCATGCCATTCACATTTATTTAACGTTTTAGGCTATAATTTGCTACATGACAATGCCAGAGGATCAGTGATTTGATGCATATTAAGACATATGTTGATGTAGCGGCTCAATGTAAAGGCAGATAACAGTTAGATTTCACACATACATAAAATTGAATGTTCTTATCTAACCCAACATTACAGCTGCAGAACTTTATTGAATACATTGGTGACGGCATATTCTCACATGAACATTAAGCAGACTAATACATGTTGTGAATATTAAAATTCCCCTTGATTGGATACTTTTCCATAACACAAACATCAGCCTATGTTATGCAACATGCCAAGTATTATACCAATTTACTGTGTATAATTTAGTATAGAACTTTAGTTTTGTTTTCATGTTTGATTTCCCATTTAAATTTTTTTTCAGTTAACAACATTAAACTTGGTTCATCAATGACAATTTTTGTTTTAGTTTTCAGTGAAAAACAAAAAAAATGTATGATAAATGTAACTCAATTTAGGAACCTTTTGACTCAAACGGTAATGATGTTTGCTGCAGACTTTCAAATTACCAAAGTAGTACATCTGAAATGTACTACCTCAAAACAAAAACCATGGGAATTGCAAGTTTGGGATGTTACAATCTACATTGTAAAAACACAAGATGGGAAGGAAAAACTGTTATGACCATCAGTCAAAGGAAATCACACAGCAGGTACTGCACGCACAATGATAGAATGAGACATACAAGGTGTGTCTATAAAATAACGAGACGGTGATTCCACCTAGTAAACAAAGCAGTCAAAACCGGTTATAACTGCATGCGTGGTGACCTTGACCATGTCTAAACCTGCATGACAAGCAGCAACGTTCAGTTGATTGTGAGTCGTCATTTAGTTTGGTTGTGTTTTCTGTAGTGTGCTGAAAAAATGCTAAGTTTAAAAGTTGTGCAAAGATGGTCCCAAGGGTTCTCACACCATAGCAAAAAGAACATTATAAGGAATGTTGTGTTGACATTCTGCAGCAACTTGACGCAGATCCAAACCTGTTTCATAAAGTACTTGTGACGAAACCTGGATCTTCCAGTATGATCCTGAAACCAAAAGGCAGTCAATGCACTGGAAAACACCGTCATCACCAAGAATGAGAAAAGCTCGTCAAAGCAAGTGTAAAAATTCAAAGCCATGCTCATTGTGTTTTTCGATATCAAGGGTGTAATTTTGGAAGAATGGGTTCCAGAAGGCACAACAGTTAACCAGCATTATTATAAGTAAGTTCTGATAAAGCTGAGAGAAAAAGTCAGGAAAAAACAGCCGCAACTGTGGGAAAATGGTTTCATTCTTCACCAGGACAATGCATCTGCTCATACAGCACTTTCTGTAAAGCAGTTTTTGACCGACAAGCACATTACTACACTTGAACATCCTCCATATTCGCCCAATTTAGCACCGTGCGACTTTTATCTTTTCCCAAAAGTTAAATCAGTGCTTAAAGGGACACGTTTTGAGTCAGTTGATGCTGTAAAGAAGAAAATGGCGGATGTGTTAAAACAGCTGACAGAAATTGATTTCCTCCATGTCTTCGACCAATGGAAAACAAGACTGCAGCAATGTATTAGTGCAAATGGGGAGTATATTGAAGGGGACAAGCATTAAATGTGTAATCCATATAAATAAAGATGAGATATTTAATCAGTCTCGTTATTTAATAGACACACCTCGTATTACAGATCAATGTGGCTGAAAACAAAGGCTATTAGCAGCTCATACGTAATCTTGAGTCTGGGTACGACATTCCATCTGCAACACTGTCACCATCCTTAAGAAAATATTTAAGTAACCAAAGGCACAGCCCCAAAAGCTTGCACTCATAACTTAACTTGTGGACTGCACTTACAGGTGAGAGGTTTATCACAGTTATATGCCACTAAATCAATGAAAACTGACAGATGAAATAAAATGTATTGCAGGCGCAAACATTTCCAACCGGACGTTGAACTGACAGCCTTGCTGAGTGTCTATGTATTGCTATTTATTCAGAGGGATTACAGGCGGAGTGATTGTTTGTGCTCACAATAACATATGAAATATTTTGACAGGTGATTCAACCAATTCTTTGGAACATTTCTCAGTATCATATTTCACCTTCACATTGCAGGTCGCAGGAAATGGCAGATTTAACATAAATTTTAATCATGATGTGAGGTTTCATGAGCTTGCTAGGAACATTGATGCTAAAAAAGTAGCTTTTCTAAGTCTCCAGCCTGAAGATGAATAACTTATGCACACTAACTGACTCCTGAACACATCAATATGCTTCTTTTTCCTAACATTCTTAAAACAACTTTCAGCAATATACAGGAACAGTTTAATTATACATCCATCTATCATACTAACATATTCCACTTTAGAGTCATTAAGGGGTCTGACAGCATTTGACCCAAGGTGAGAAACAAACCTGGTTGTTGCACCGTTCAGACACAGAGATCTGCTAGTGAAAGTCCAATTTAGTCTGGCTAGGCAAACTTTGGCAGAAAAGAAGACCCACAAAATAAGAGAGTGGACAAGTGGACTCTGGTGCTGTAATGCATCAACACCAACCACTATGACACCCTTAAAGCCATGTGTCCTTTCATTGTTTGCCATAGTCCTTAATCTTAATATGTGCCCCTTTGTAAGCTAGGCAGTTTAGATGTACATCGGTGTTCATGGAGCACACATTAAATTTCAAATAAATTTTCCTGTTGCCTTATAAGTTGACTGTAGTGTTGCATTTTTGCTAACTGATTATTAAAAGTGTAGTTTCACTCATGGTAAAGGTAAAATGTGATAGAAAGAAATGATTTACAGAGGAGATTGGCTAAATAAAATTGTGATGCTGTGCATATTTTAAAAAGGTCACTCGTCTCTGGTTTAATTCTTTCTCCTAAGTAAAAATTCCCATTTGTCACATCTTTATGAAACCCAGAGCTGCCTGTCAGGATGACTGCTTCATTTGTGTAAGAGACATTTTATATTGTACTCATTTTAATGGCTGGGTGCAGAGTGCATCAAGTCCTTCAAAAGTAATACAAATAAAAAGTCCTTTAAGTGAAATCTGCGGGGGAAAAAATGTAAAGAGACTATTGAATGGGGCTGCTCGCCCACGCATATGGTATAAAGGTATTAATGTAATAATGTTCATTTTATTTTTTGTGCTGTAGAACTGAAATTCTGACCACTGATGAAACTTTCCTTAAAAAACAAAAAAATGAAATTGTAAGCATTCAAGCTGAAGGTCAGTGTAATTGTTTATTCACAATTATCACTAGCATAGCCACATTGGGCTCAGCTTTGTTGAATAAGCGAACTGGATTTTCGAAGACTAATAACTAGAAGATACACAATAGCAATGCCTAGCCATTCACATACTGTCATCCCTTTTTCGCATATCTTTAGTCCTTTGACATGACATTGCAGTTCATTAAAATGTGAGGCATGGTGGCACAAAGAGTTCCTATGGTTTAGTCATGGCCTGACTACCTTCTATGTGTGGCTTTTGCATGTTCTCCATTTGTCGGTGTAACTCTTCCTTCTGCTACTCAGGTTCCTCCCACTTCTCAAAAGCTCACAACTCAGGTTAATTGGTGTATAAAAACTGACCAAGTATAATTGTGGGAGTCTGCGTGACCATATCTGGGGTTGCTGGTGATATGCTGCCGATATAGACATCTACAACTCTAAACTGGATTATGCAGGATTTAAAAAAGTGTCAGTGGAAGATATTCAGTCCTCTTCCTCCAGTTGTTCAAACCTGCATGAATATTTGGCACTGATTATTATCAAATCATCATCCAAATTTTAGTAATTGAAAAGAATGTTGGTGAATATATTAAAGCATGTTTGGATGCTTACCTCAGTATGCATACTGTATGTAATAAATCCCTCATCTACTGCAGACAGAATAAATGGCAATGCCATCTTAACTGCAACAGTCAACAAGTCTCTTGTATCTCTTTGGAATAATTTTGGCCAATTGGCCAAGGTTAAATATTTAACTATTCAACATTTGAGGGATTTAAAGCATAAACAAATTATTTGAAGTTCCGCTAGATTTCTAGCTTTTTGTAACTTTGTAAGATTGTTGTCATTTCTCTTTGCATTAAACAACTGCTCTTGCATTGGACCGATTTTTTTGAAATTCGGTACATTTATTCTTAGAGGAAATTTCCATTTTTGTTGAAATATTACAACCAATCACACTGTAACATGTTCCCAGGAGTCCGTTGACCCGTAGGGAAAACACTCCTTCATACACACTTTCAAAACAGAAGAAACACAGCTTAAAAGCTTGCTTCTGCAGGATGACCCGCCATCTGTCAGCTGTACCATGTAAGGCATTTATTGTATGTTGGTTTGACGCTTTAAAGCTCAGCTTAATCACCTGCTAAATTTTCTTTATTTATGGCATTCACTCAGGTGTGGCATTTCTTGTTTTTTGTCAGTTGTATGAAGTCTGCCTTTAAAGTCCACAATTATAACTGTACGTTCAAAGTAGCGCTTAAAGTGGATATACATATTATTAATGTAAAGAGAGAGATGCGCAGAACAGTTGCATCAAGGAAGAGGACATTGGGAGCATGCATTGATACAGCACGGTCATGACACAATTGCTGTTGCTTCCCCATTAGAAATTCATGCGGCACTTTCTAAGACTGATGCTGGGGTATTGCATGATTTGAGCATCACAATTAAAAGGGGGTCTCCTTAGAGTTTACAGCACCACGATCGAAGAGCAGGGTTGGGGGGTTAGTTCCCATTGTAAATTACAGTGCCACAGGTGGGGACTTGGAGGTCAATGGAGCAGAACAGATAATCATCTAAAAGAGGAGGTAGTCAGCAGACAAAAAACACTTGCTAACAATCTTTCTTTGGCTTCAACCAAATTTTCTTTTTTCCATTTCATAACATAATCATGTCTCTTTTTTCCTGTCCAGGACAATGCATTGTCTTCAGTCATCTATACACACTTTTGGTTAGTGGTGCTATTCATGTGGCCTGTCAGTGGCTTCTGCTATGTCTTTTGTTTGCATAAAGCATACCCTTAGTGCAGTGCAGAGCATGAAAGTTAGCACAATATTAATTAATATGAACAAATAATAAAATTTATCAGTAAATGTAAAAACACGTGTCAGCTAATTTTCTTTCCTATAATGTCACCAAATTTCAATCAAATACATAAAGTCATTTTTGAGATTTTTGGTCATTTAGTGTTTCTATTGTATTGGGGGGTTTTATTCCTAAATATTGCTATATCAAAATGCCCTTTCTTTGCACACTGGCCTAGATTTACCATCCTGCCTAATTTCAACTTTTTAAATAAATGGAAAACAGTGTTTCTGTTGGTGAGTGAGTCAGTCAGACAGTCATTATGTCAACTTTGTATTATATATACAGTATATGTGCAGTATATATTATATATATATATTACGTACTTTATATATATGTATACAATATGTATATATATATATGTGTGTGTGTGTGTATAAACTTACTGTATATACAGATTTGTCTTTGTACAGAATATGTTTCTGACCAGTGCGTCGTTAGTTGATTTTGTTATTAAGTGTGTTAAACCATCCTAACCTCAAGTAACCTAACTTAACATTAGCATAATACAGTATATACAGTACATCACATAAATGAATAATTAATGGAATACAATAATAATAATACATTAATAACGATCTTAATACTGTAATACGACAGTGTTAACCAAGTCATGACTGTGTACATATATATATATATATATATATATATATATATAATATATATATATATATATATATATATATATATAGTCACAAGAATGAATCATACACATCAAATGCCCTGGCTGTAAATGGGTAAAGTAATTGTGCTGTTCAGAAGTCAGAGTCCAAAACATAACTAATTTAAGTTTGTCAAAATGGCAGTTTTAAAGGCCGAGACCGGAAGTGACGTAATTGGGACAGGAAGTGATGTTATTGTGTGCGCCGGAACTGGAAATGCCATTTTTATGGCCGGAAGTGGTGTCCTTGAGGGCTCTGAAAACGGAAGTGACGTCTTCAGAACTGGAAAGTGACATCATCGGACATCATCGAGGGCGCCAGAGCTGGATAAGATTTCCCATAAATGGTCTACGGCAGATCGAGAGAGAAAGTCAGTGCACCTCACCACCCCCTGGTCTGGCATGGAACTATCATTATTCAGGCCCTTTAGCTGCTTCGCATTCGCATGTGCATGACAATATATATATAGTTACAAATACAGTATATAGATAGATAGATAGATAGATAGATAGATAGATAGATAGATAGATAGATAGATAGATAGATAGATAGATAGATAGATAGATAGATAGATAGATAGATAGATAGATAGTATTAAAAAACTTTTACTTACTCCACTAATACATGTAATTACATTGTATTATTACTGTATTTTTAGAATAGGAATCATTAGCTAAGTTTCCATCCAGTTTTTTGCGACGTTTTGTTATCGACAAACAGAATATACGTAAAAAAAATGTGCGAAATTTGCTGTCTCCAGCCTGTTTCCATCAAACTGGCTTTTTATCGATAAAATGGTGTGCGTGATGACGTCATCTCCCCCAAAACGAACTGTCGCATAACTTTTGTTGTATCGCGAAAAAAATCTGCCCTTGAGCCGTTTCCATACATAATTTTGTGTATGTCGCAAATTATCTACCTTATGTTTTTCCACGTTACACCCCCCTCCACTAAACAAAGAAATGGAGAGATTATTCAGACAGTTTTTTTAAATTTGCCAGCTTACTGTTATTTCAGTTTCACAAATAATTGGAATTGTACATAATATCCGAAGACGACAGCAGAATGAAGCAGTTGCTTGTCTGATAGCCCTAGAGCTCGAAAGTACCCCAGTGCGACGAAGCCCACGGGTATGGGAGAGACGACGGAATAAGACCTTCTGGGAGGAGGTGGTGGAGAGACACTTAACAGAAAATCTCTGGCTGCAACATTTTATGACACGGCCGACGTTTGAGATATTGTGTGGATTCATCAGTCCTGATGTTGCGCCCATCACAGGTTGCCACCGACCACCGGTTCCAACCCAAAAGCAGATTGCCATCGCCCTTTACAAGCTGGCAACCTGCGCCGAGTATAGAGTAGTTGGAGAAACTTTCGGGGTTAGTAAAACTACCGTCCATCGATGTGTATATGCTGTGTGCACCGCTATTAAAGAAAAATTAATGCGGCGTTATATCAGACTTCCGACTGTAGCGGAGGCCAATGAAATTGCATACCGCAATTCCTTGGTGCATCTTGTGCCACAGATTTACGGTGCGCTGGATGGCACGCATGTGTCTATTCTTCCCCCGACGGAAGGCTACCGCGATTACATTAATCGCAAAGGGTGGCCATCTATTGTTCTCCAGGCCCTTGTTGATGACAGGTGCATGATATGAGACATTTGCGTTGGCACTCCTGGAAGTGCCCATGATGCAGCTGTGTTTGCTGCATCGGATCTGTACAGGTGAGCCTACCTTTCAACATCCCTTCACAGTGCGATAACAACTGAATTAACCTGCTTCCCTTAAGGTTTTTAATTAAAACTGAAATTTGAATTAATACAAAATAACGACGTTTAATCAAAAAAAAACCTCTCTTCATCAGACCATGCGAACCGCTCCGCCATTCTCGTTTTGATTGCACGTGATGAAAATGTGACACATTTATTTGCGTTAAAGCCCTTTTTTGCGACAAAAACTGTTTCCAATGTAGTTTTTGCGACATCTGAAGTATCGATATGGAATTTATGCGCTAAAGTTAAACGGAAAAATATTATGTCGACATGTACAACATTTTATCGATAATTAGCATTTCCATCCGCTATATCGGTAAAAAAATTGAAGCGCTAAATATTTTTTCGCAAAAACTCCTTGGATGGAAACCTGGCTATTGATGCAGTAATATTTAATAAACAAAAAATATATTTGTCTCTTTGATTAAGTAAACAGACAAAAGTTAAGCTTCCAAACGTGCCTGAATGTCACACATCTTGTTCTGTTTTTTTACTGTACTCCAAATAACACATACAAGCGTTCAACTCACGATTTACCTACTGTAAATGTTATTATGTTTACATTTTTATTTTATGTGGTCTATCACAGATTAAATTATATTATATCATGGTTTTATACCTATTCATTCAATTAAATCCCAGCAGCACTTGGTGCAAAGCCGGAAACAGTCTTGAATGGGAAGCCACTCCATTGTACAGACCAGACCAGACCACTTCCACTGACACCCACACTCACACTCAATTTCTCATTATTGGCTTGCTGATTCAGGTACAAATGTCACCTTGAGAGTTGCCTGAACCCTGTGATCATGACAACTTTTATTCTCAGAGCATTGTTCCACCTGTAACACACCAGTGTACTTCATTGACGCGTACAACTTGGGCACACCATATGGTTCACATCTTGAGTTTCTTGAGCAATGCAACTTTGAGAGATGGTACATTGGAATCAACCAGTCATGGTGCTGATTAACACCTACTGACAACCCAGTCCATTTTTTCTTCCATACTGTATTGTAATCATCTGAGTTGAATGCCAGTGCAATGCACTTTTCTTTCAAAATTATGTACTACTTACTAATTATGTCCAGACAAGTCTTACTTATTTCCAGTTTAGAAAGCCAGAGCCTATTCTGGCTTTATTGGGTGTTAGGTTAAGTATCAGCCTTAGATAGGGGGTCTCTTCACCCTGGGCGTGTTCAAGCTTATTCAGACTAAAGTCAGTTAAGAGTCTCTAGGGAATCTAACATTTATGCTTTAAATTAGCACAATAAACAGAGAAACGCCCCCACACAGGGATGGGGAGAATGTGCAAACTCCACACAGATAGCAACAGACACATATAAGGCAGGATAGCTCAATACTGCACCTCTATAAATTGTGGTTTTGTTACATAGTGTATAAGCTAGTAATTCCTTAAATATCAGGTACCTGAACACATCTGCAATTTTTATTTCCTTTCACTTGAGGTAATTTTACACAATGTAGTACATTAAAACAGGTTACTCAGCATCGTACAGAGCATATTTGCTTTTCAAATGAAATAGATATTTAAGAAATGGGCAAAAGGACATTTCTTCCACAGAGAAAATGAAAACATTAGACAGAAGTAGCACAAGTAAGCCCTCCCACGCTGACCCTTTTTTGTGCAGAATAGATCTCCTTAATGAACGGTCACGCACGTCTGTTCCTTGACTTTTAGCTTAAGTCGCAGTGTTCTCACTGGTGCCCGCGCTTCACACATTAGTGACTGAGAATGTGCTTTGATTTTACATTTCACTCTCTTTTGTTTCAATAAGCTACAAATTAAAATGAGCTGCTGGGCTAAAATTAAGTGCCGCTTTGCTTTCTTATTGTACATTTAAAGACAGGTTGCTGATGATTCAATTCATCTTTTTTTTCCAAGCCACCTTCACTGACTCTTTCTGTCAGCCTCACAGCATTTTTAAAGTATTAATTTGAAATATTCATCAAAGAAATAGGCTGGAGAAGGGGAAAAGCACACTTTCCTTGCATGTTCGCCTTGTGTCTTTCTAACTTTTTTTCAGGTATTTAAGTTTTTTTTACTACAAAAAGTCCAATTTAGATTCATTAGCAACTCATTAGCATTATGAACCGGAACATAATGAGTGAGTGTGCATTACTGTGGGCGAAGGTACCACCGAGAGTTGGGTTTAAGTGGGTACAAGAAATGAATGAATTATATTAGTATTAGTTTATTCTAGGTTTTGACACCAACCCCCACACAGTATATTATCTATACCGTCAACCAGGGCTGCACCTGTGTGCCCCTGATGTGGTGACACACCTTGGACCAAAATATAATGCAGGTCCAGGAAAGGCATACAGCTTTCAAGAACTCCCCATGGTACAAAGTTTACTGAAGGGGTGAAAAGAAATGGTAAGAAGGACAGACAAACAGGATTTTAGGCAGGGACTTGTTCAGATTCCACACTTCATGGGGAATAACATATAAGACTAAGAAGTCTACATGATGTCTTTTGCAGAAGGTTCTTGCTTCGTGTCAATGGGTAGATGGGATTCCAACAAAAAATAGCACATTCCAAGTGTATCCACTCTTGTATCCCCTCTTGGTGTTAGCACATTTAAAAATTAATTGTGAATCATAGCTTTTTAGCTGTGGCTACCTGAAATTTCAGCTGTTCTTTTTAAAATGTGATAGTGATTGTAGATGAAATGTCTCACTATGGCTCAGGAAAACTGATTAGTTATTGAAGCCTTTTCCATCGGTTATGTTCATTTTTAATGTTTTTTGACACTGCACGCAGCATTAGTTTGGTTTCCTCTGAGTGTTACAGTTTTTCTTTGCTAGTGCCTCTAATATGGTAGATTACTGTGGTCAGATCTGGTTAGCAGAATGCTTGTTCTGCACGTGGTAATGGATGTGCCGTTCTTCAGGACAGGATTAGACAGTTTGCCGCAAACTGTGAATTTGTGGTTCAAAATCATTGCGTTAAGCATGCTTCATTTCCGCTAAAAACAACTGTTCTGTGTAAAATGTAAAATCTGAGGTTTTGCTTACAATGCCTTCATGTGTCTATTATGTCTCTAAATCACATCTGTATCAGGTGTTGCAATGTAGCAGGACAATTACATTTTCTAGTGCAAATTTAAATTACTTACAGTATAGAACTGATAAAACTTTATTTAAAATACTTAATTGGAAATCAAAATCAAGCAATAATTAATTGCTAACATGTGAAATTTACATTATGACTGGTTTGGGATAGTCAGCAGTTAGGTTGGCAACAATTATCAGAAAATTTGGATTTGAGTGTCAGTTGGCTTTGCACCCTTGGAACCGAGTTACCTGAACTATTCTATATCGTTATAGTAATTATTTACCACTCTGATGCTGATCTTCGTGATCACAAAATAGGTAATTACGATAGCAATTGACAAGAAGAATTCATAATTAATTGCAGAATTATGATATTTGAGGGTTCCTCTAGAGTGCCTCTTTCTCTTGCATGATTTGGCTCAAAAACTAATCAACACATTGTCATCTCATAACAGGCTCAAGTTTCGAGTTTGGAATTTTGCCATCCAGCTCTTTTAGCTCTAGACCGTTCTCAAGAAACTGTGACACACAGACACACACACATCCCTATCATCAAGATATCAATGTTCTAGGTATCAAGGGACGCTAAAATTTTGAGATCCATCGAAAACCAGAGATCGACATTTGTGATGAATCTAAAGCTCCTCCTCCATAGATGATAGGTTATGGTGGGGGAGGGCGCAAAGCAAAAAGCAAGAGTGGCCATTCTGGTTCCATTAATTTATTAGCATTAGATTTCACCTAGAAGGTTACCAGTTACCTTGACAACACTGGAATGTGTGGTCTTTTGGATCCTATCTCATCCTTCTTAGGTGGTGATCATGTGCCTTCCCCTTGTAGAGGTCTTCCTGGGCTTTGACAAAAGGCTACCAATGTTCATTCACCTCCTCAGAGGAGAGACAGAGAAACAAGAAAAGATTCCAAGGCATCAAGAGTGCTTTATCCACTGCCCCAGCCCTCTTTCATGTTCTACCATTGGTCTAGCAAGAGCAGGTAGATTGAACTGTGAGAACATACAGTACATACAGAAAAAGCAGAGTGTATATACTGTAACTGTAGAATAACATTGATTAAATAACAAAAAAATGTTGAAGGTCAATGAATGCTAAACAAATATTGTAATTCTGGTATAGAATTCGAGAGAACGTTTCTTTCAGTACCTTAGTAGATTTTAATAGCATTTTGTGCGCATGTCAGGCAGTGATCTAATAAAATATCCAGTTTTTGCACACAATGCAATGGATGTCTCCTAGAGGTCCTGACATTCATTTAAACATTCATTTAAAAAAACATAAGGAAAATACCAGAAATCAACCATTTACACAAGAGATAATTGTTACAGCTGTAGCAGTCATCATGGCAGATATAATTGATTCAACTTAACATGCATGTCTTTAGGAGGAACGCAAGAAATACCTGGAAAACAAATCAAGCAGCCATACACAGAATAAGAAACCTCCACATAAGTAAGGGCCAGTTCTCTGGTTCTGTGAGACAGTGGCACTATACACTATGAAATTATTGCACCCTTGAAATCACCTTATCTCAATTTATTTTATATATTGTCTTCATAAAGTATTTTGGGAGAAAGACTGGTGAGTAATTACATGTAGTCATCATGGTCTTTATATGTGGGGTCAGATTTATAAAATTTGTATATGCACAAAAAGAGGCCCAAAATGTGCATATGCAGGTTTCCACACAGAAGTCGGGATTTACAGTATTAAAAGAAACTTGACAGGAGAACTTGTTTACAGCAACGCTGACCCATGTGTACACAACATTTCTGAGAAAGTGGGAAACGATGGTACCCTTGATCAAGTAGGGAAATGTAACCATACCAGCAAAGTGTCGACTCACGTGTATAATATTTTACATCACCAAGCCGTTACTGTAATGTGCGTTGACATGCCAAACATGTTAAACCTTAAAAGCGATGAATATGATGTGTAGACTCTATTGTAGCTGATGTTTAAGAGGGCTGTGGATTTGCACTGAAGAACTTACTTGGGTTTTCCTCATTTTTTAAAGACTACATGTTGTCACTTCTCAGGATTAGAAACCAATGCAGTCACTTGTCAGTAATTGCATGAAGTATAACCACAGACATGATTCACTCCCTGCATACAGAAGGCTGTAAATATCATGCCCTACAATCTACTCATTGCCTAATGGTTTGACACAGCATGGCTTGTTTGGATTTGCTTAAAATACTATGCAAATGGTCATATATGAAGGGAACCTGCTCAGACTCTGATGCCTTATATCTTTCCCCTAACCCGGAGTTCAGAGGAGAGGCACATAAGACTGTTCAGATGTAAGGGGTGGTGTCTGGATGCATCAGGTGGGATGCTGCTTGGTCAACCATGGAAGGTCTGCATCAACATGATTGCATGTGCTGTACTACATAACGTGGCACAGCATAATAATCTTCCACACTCTGACCGTGGAATCTTCAAAGTTTCACTTTTTGCCTCTCTTGTCACAGGTACTGTAAATCTGTTCATTATATATGTTTAAGGCTGATTATCATGGTGCATATATAGTTGTTTTAGGGTGAGAACCAGACAGGGTTCACAGCACATTCATGTAAGCACATTTACAAGACGATTGTGATTTATAAGGTTTAAATTGCCAACAAATAGGGTTTTTTTTTGATTCACACATATTTTTATCCATACTTGAATCCATGCAAAGTTTTATAAATGAGACTCCTGGTCTCCACCACGAGAAGGTCAGCAATGCATGATCCCAGTTACAAGCTGGGAGCATTTTCTGCCATCTCTTTCCTGAGAAATGTTTTGGCCTTAGGCCAGTCCTCCATAACATCTATCAGGTCATGTACCCCTGGTGTCTGCTGAAATGATTGCCCATTAGTGCCCCATGAAAACACTGCCTGTTTCCTTATAGGTTGCAACTGTATTTCTCAAGTGTATCCCTTCCTGTTGCCCTTCAAGGACACTTGGTATGCTTACCCTGAGTTGTTGCCCTACTTTCTTCACAGGAATGTTGCTGTACATTTCAATTTTACTTCTTACGTTCTGACAACCTTGTTAGGTTCCACTTTTCCTACATGACAACCACTTATCCACTAGACAGCTCATCACATCTTGATTATGAGGGCTGTCAGATGTTGACTGCACCTTCTTTTCATCTCACACATCCTTCTAATTTATTAGTTCTCCGTTAATCAGTTTGCATAATGTGCATCATCATCTTCTGGGTGCATCTCATTTTGAGCACCTTTTGCTGGATGAATTTCTGAATTTGATAATTATTTATATATGTTATCTCTAACCTGATTTCTAAGGGAGATGCCTTCGAAATACTCTGTTCTCAGCTGAATCCCCAGAGATATACTTTATCATACCAGTGGGGTTTCAGAAGTCTGGTTTGCACGGAGATGCCAAGTTTATGCAAATCATTTACAGCTACTCATCATCCCAGCTTTGCCAATTGCTGTGCATAGCTTCACTAATCACATTTCTTGTAGTTTTCTTGAACCAAGATAACAATAGATTCATGGTAATCCTGTTTTTCTCCCAAACTAGACATTGGACTGTTCTCTCAGCTTAAATGTGGCTCCAGGGGTGACTATGCAGTTACAGCACAGAGGTAATTAAGTCCCAAGAAATAAGCATGTGGCCCTCATTTTTCATTGCACAAGTGGACGGAGATAAGGAATTTCATGATGCTCCTGGGGTTTTAAAGCTTCACCAAAATAAATATTCTAACCAATTAAATCAAGCTACAAAGAATGCAAGGGTGAGCTCAAAGCCTCAGAATAGAGATTTGCTGCCATCTCAGTCAGGAAACTTTATGACTAATGAATTGGCAGGGAGAGGAGCTGGTCGAGGTGGGGTTGGGGGGGGGGGGGCTTAACTGCAGCACAAATTATAGTTTCCGTGGGAATGGAGCAAAGAAAACATGACTGGAAAGCCAGATGTGGCATTCTTTAACCACAGCCCCCCCCACACACCCCTTACAGTCAGACAAGCTGAATGCAGTCATCGAGCTTACTTTTTTAAGTGTTCATGGGCCTGATTTTTTAGACAGATTGTTTTAAAGGAACTGGGTCAGATGTGGAGTGGAAAAACCTGGACGTTTTCCTGAACATGAACAACGAGATTTCTGTGCGGGGCATTATGCTTGTGACAGTATATTCTTTCATGTTCTTTGCTTTAAGAAAACATATGGCTTCATGCACTAGATGGGGCGTACATTAGTCCTTAGCAGCAGAGCTCAGGGATGGTATGACTCATTTTTGATTTTAACACAATGTACTTGGAGCTGCCAGGAGACCTCAGTATTTATAAGTAACAAAGCTTTCAACTGTTCTAGGTTTTTAGAAGCTGAATTTATTTTGCTTAGTTTAGTGTATTGTAGCAGTCTGTGGCCCACCCTGAAGGACAAAGGCAGATGGAAAAGTCGAAGCTTCTGACAATTTGCTGTGAAGATAAAAAAAAAAAAAAAATTGTCCCCTCATGGCTTCCTCAAAGGCTTTAAACTTAAAAAGCAGAGAAACAATCCACTAAGGGTACTGAACCAGAGAGCTTAATGACAGGACATGATTGAGAGAATTGGATTCAATTAATGTCTGACTGGAATTACTTTCATGTGCCTTATGGGACATTCTGATTACAAGGTAGGGATGCTAGGAGCATTTCAGTGGCAAATCCGTCTGAGAATTTCAATTATTATATGGGAATAAGTGATGGTGAGGTGTGGGGATAAAGCTTGCTATGCATGGGTAGTAACTTAACATTAGGCAACATTCAAATAATTTTACACAGGCTGAAATTTAAAGCACCAGCTTAGCAAGAAGGAACAACAACTGTCAATATTTCAATTTGAGCATACTGTAAGCATATGTTCTATATAGCAATAATAATTGACTCAGGGTGTCTGTCAGTCTTAAGCCTATCTCACATTATGTGACTTTTCTAGCAATTTTCAGTTGTAGCCTTTATTTACATAATCTTAGTGAGTTGGAGGCCATCTTCCATGGAGTCAATCGCCTAATGTGACATACCCTGCAACTCAGTCCAACTAGTCTGTGACTCACTATGATAAAACCAAAGAGCTTTGATTTTGTTTTCAGTTGGAAGGGTGGGTTGTGTATGCAAGAGCGCAGACAACCAATGAATACTCATGTGGAATTATAATGCATAGAATGTAGCAATGAGAAATGAGTAATATGTGGTTTGAACATCACAAATAGTAGAGAAGCTTATGTGTCTGCTTTTTCATGCTTTTCATACTAAAATAGAATGATAAAAAGAAAAAGGGACTAAGACTGCCGCTGAACTCACTGTCACCGGCTTCAAAAGGCAGCATGAAGGCTGTGGAGCTCACAAACAGAAAGAGAAGCTCCTCTGTTAGATGTCTTATATTTTACACACCATAACAGAGAGTAAAAAAAAAATAAAGGGCCAAGATTTCTTCTGAACGCGCTATACCCGTTACCCTTTTGTATAGTGTCAGCTCCATCAAGCAGCATGCTATTGGCTGTCAGAAAAAGGTGTGAGAATGGCTGTAAGAACAGCACTCAGTCATGTAAATATGACATTGGCTACAATTTTCAGTCATGTAATTTGAAAGGGTACATCAACAAGATCAGTGAAGCAGTCAGTAAATCTGACATACTGTACCTCATGATGTCGTGTAATGTGACATTGGCTTTAGTTAAAGTATGCAGGATTGGAAAATGGATGAATTGATACATTTGAGTCTGCAAATATCTTTAGCAATAAATTCAGCAGCACCACCCTTTCCACAGAGATAGATAGATAGATAGATAGATAGATAGATAGATAGATAGATAGATAGATAGATAGATAGATAGATAGATAGATAGATAGATAGATAGATAGATAGATAGATAGATAGATAGATAGATAGATAGATAGATAGATAGATAGATAGATAGATTCTCCAGCATTGCCATGTTGTCTATCTTGTGGGCTCCACCATTTTTTGGACGGTTGCTAGGTAAGCTCAACCACAATTATGTTGCGTGTGCCATCACTGGGTTGAAGGTATAAAGGTCAGTGCACTTCTTGTTGTCCAAGTTTGTGGATGCAACACAAAAAAATCTTAGCATTCTAATTAGTGTTTTAATCTGATTTTTGGCAATGAGTTCTTTTGTCTTTAGCTCGACTAACTTGAAATTGACTTGGATTCCATCTCTTCCCCTATGTTCTTTGAATTATGATTTGTATTTCATTTCCTGGTCTTATCATCTTCCTGGTGTTAACCTGTGTCTGCTAATAACACCACGACTCATCCCGATTCCCTTTTTATTTCAGTACTGGTGCTGCCTGGCAGGAGCCAGTACAATATTGAAATAAAGAAGTATTGTCCAGTGTATCTGTTATAACTAGCTATTGATGATAGAGCAATGAAAAGGAATTAGGAAAGAGTTAATGTACTAAGAAGACTGTGTGCATTACTAGCAACTGCCTTACATTTTTATTTATACTGATAAAATGTTTGTGTATTGATCTTATTTGGATACATTTTTTATTGCTGTCATTTCTAAATTACTTTTACATGTGGTTTGATGCTCTGAACAACAAACTGGCTAGTAATCTGAGTGGACACTCAAGAGCTACTAAGGACAAAAGTCTAAGAAATTCTGGTTTATTACAGAAATGATAAAACAGTTACAAAAGTAAAGTATGAAATAAGCCAACAGAAAATAACCCTTAATGGTGCTATTGGATCTGACTAAACATTCTTTAATCCCATCTAGCTGGCAGGGTGATTTTCACAACTGAGGGCACCACAAAAGGCTCCTTGCTTACATCTTGAATCTCTTTCACAAAGCTTTGGCCTTGCTTCCTTCAGTCAGTCTCAGGTTAGCTACTAGCTAAACAAATGAGAGTGATGGACAGAATGGCCTCCTCATATTTGTTCAATTTCTTATGTTCTTATACTGTTGTCCACTATCCATGTCAAGTTCAAATCAGCTGTGGGTGTAAAGGACTTTTATTATGCAGCCAAGAATAATATCCTCTACTCCTTCAGGAATAAGCTCCAGAGTCAGGACTTGATTTTGGAACCTCTCACACTCTTTTTTAGCAGTCCCAGGTGTCCATGCAGCTCCACACCCCAGCTCTCTATGATCAGTAGACAGACCGTAAATGAGCAAAGAAAATAGTTGGGTCATCACCCAAGCTACCCTGCTGAATTATAGGTGTCGAGCCAAAGACACAAACAAACAAAAAAAAAAGGCTCCGTTTCCATTGCTGGTTGGTTCCAGACTGAGCCGCCATCTTCTGGAAACTGTTTGTTTTTATGGTATCCTGGCCAGAAGGGGCGGAGCCTTCTCAGGACTGAATGCGGGCTTAGGCTTCTTCCGTGGGCTGCCTCTTGGAACTGCGAGTGAAAAGGAAGTGTTAATGACAGAGTCCCCTCTCGTCCTGGGGTGGTACTGCTTACTTCAATAGAACCAGGAAGGTGATCCAAAGGCACATATGTGTGACACCCTCAAGTCACCTGCCTGTTATAGTGGATAAGAAGGTATCAAGTATGACACAGCATTAATCATTAATCACAGACTCTCACTGTCCTCCCATTAATTTACCTGTAGTGCCCCATGACTAGAAGCAATCACCCCAAGTGCAGTCTGTGGGTGGGCAGTTTATAGGCTGATTCCAATCCTTAACCCTGTAAAAATAAATGTAACCCTAACTGAGCAGGTTTACTTGTGGAATATTTTATGCTTTACTAAATAATTTGGAGCCATTCAAGCCTGATCAGCAACCAGAAAACAAAATTGAATTTCTGCAGGATGAAGGTGCGTGCATTGGACTGTAGGCTTCAAAGTGAGGAGAGGTGGAGTTTTCAGCCACATCATATGACTTAGGCCTCATGTTTACAATAGCAATGTATTGTCTATAATAATGATAAACTCCTTCTTTTAACAGTCATCGTCCACTTGAAACAAAAAACAAATTCCATTCTTTTGCCTACATGACCGCAGCAGCATGTGGGTTAACTGAGCAGCATTTCACGACAGCAGGCGGCTCTCCTGGGGTTTGAGTGCAGGAATTTTAGGGGGGTAATTAAAGGGGGCTGCTTCTCATTCTTTAGGCTGCCTGGCAAGTTCCTATTGGTCTCCCTGTGTACTTCCACATCTGTGACTGGTTGATGTTGCTGCTTGTAATCTGGCCCTTCCCATCTGTGCGTCAGCAGATGTGCTGGGAAGTATTTGGGTTAACAGCATCTGCTTGCAGAAAGTCAAACCTCGTCTGCTAATTGGGGAGGGAACTTGAAGCAAACTGCCAGCATGTTACAGCCAGGTTTTTGTTACAGGATGAAGCATACTGTAGTCGCAGAACATCATTTATTTGCTGACCAATTTGCCACTTAAGATGGGAACCAGCCTCAGAGTGGCACAATACTTTCTGTAGAGCTTGTTGAAAAGGCCCTGCAGGATCATGGATGAGGCTACCGCCTGACCTCAAGTCTTGTATTGTCAAACAGCCACTGATCACACTAACCAAATGGCATCTTGGGATTATTTGAAAAGTCAAGAATTCAAGAATTAAAGAGAAAACACCTATATCCAACCTGTTTTAGCCAAACTACCAAATATATGATCAAAATATTTTCGAGCTGGACCTATTAAAAGAAACCCCCAGTAAAACCAAAAATGTTTGATTTTTTTTTTAATAATCCCCCTGAATACAAGAATACCATCCATCCATCCATTTTCCAACCCACTGAATCCGAACACAGGGTCACGGGGGTCTGCTGGAGCCAATCCCAGCCAACACAGGGCACAAGGCAGGAACCAATCCCGGGCAGGGTGCCAACCCACCGCAGATACAAGAATATATTTTTTATAATTTTCACAAACTTTTTCTAAGCCACTCAAATAAAACATTTTGTCTTGCTTGTGCAAAAACTCTTCTGTAGCTGACTTGACGTCTTCATCAATGCGGTAACACGTGCCACAGATTTAGGCCTTCAGACTGGGGAACAGACATGGAGAATAGGGTGAGTGATAGATCTCCTTAAATCTGCAATTTCACAAAGCAGCTCATTTTGTGTGACTGAAGGCATTATCATAAAGCAGAATTGGGACAGTCAATAGCTTTCTTCTCTGCTTGTCCCTGGATGACTGTGTAAACACCCAAGCAAATCAACGCAATAAGGATCATTTATAAAGGCCTTTTTGAAGCAACACACTGGACATCTTAAAAAACTGTATACTTGACCTTTCCTATGCTTGATTGGTCCTTGAAATTTTTGTTGTTTCGAGAATCCCCATGTTTCCATTATTACAATTGTTGTTTGGACTTTGGACAATAGTTGTGTGCCAAGGTTTCATCCCAACTGTCTTCCGACTCCATCCAAATGCACTGTTCAAGAATGGATTCAACTGACCCATACATAACACATGTAATGCCTGCTATCTTATGCACCATCAATGTTCTGTTCTCCATTAAAAATTTTCGTTCTGTCATCAGTGACAACGGCTGGTCAGACCTTGAGTCATATTTGAGAGACATCCCGCCAACCTGGAATTCTGCTGCCCATCTCTTAATTGTGGCATATGAAGTGGACCCGTCTTGGAAAACGTTAATTAAGCACAAATGAGTCTACAAAAGTATATTGTTATATAAGATTTGAAATTCAATAATGTCATGGTACTTGTTTTTGCCGCTTTTGCCATCAACAGTTTGGTTCTGCAAGAACAAAGTCATACAATAAACAACAAATGCTAGAAAGTGGTAATTGATATACAGTATATTAGTACACTGGAGCTAACGTACAGAATCAAAACCTTAGAATACCCCTTTAAAAATGTTTTATTCACCCCTCTCAGATGAACAAGATGAAACCTGTGCTAGGCCCTTCAGCAAGTGGCTTCCTCTTGTGGTGCAGCCATGTCGATGCAAGTGATGTACGGATGAGTACATGCACATCCCCAGAAGCTTTTATTGACTTAACTCATCCTTAGATTTAAATCAGCTAACATATCTGAAGTGATGAATTGTTTTATCTCTGGTATGTTAAGATGCTTGATCAGTTTTTCACAAAGCAAGATACTAATCCTCATGACATTTCCAAACTAATCCAATTCAGGGTTGCAGGGTGCTAGAGCCAACCCAGCAGCATTGAGCACAAGGCAGGAGCCACATGTGGGGGGTCAGCACATAATATAAACCACACACATAGTCACACCAACACTGAGACAATTTAGAACCATCTATAAAAGTAACATTTTTGAGGACATGGGAGATATGATAAATTCCATAGATATCATCCATATATAGATATGGATGATAAATTGGACTGGACTGCCAATACTGATGCTCTGTGTAAGAAAGGACAGAGTCGACTATACTTCCTTAGAAGACTGGCATCCTTCAACATCTGCAATAAGATGCTGCAGATGTTCTATCAGACGGTTGTGGTGAGCGCCCTCTTCTACGCGGTGGTGTGCTGGGGAGGCAGCATAAAGAAGAGGGACGCCTCACGCCTGGACAAACTGGTGAGGAAGGCAGGCTCTATTGTAGGCACGGAGCTGAACAGTTTGACGTCTGTGGAAGAGCGACGGGCGCTCAGCAGGCTCCTGTCAAACATGGAGAATCCACTGCATCCACTAAACAGTATCATCTCCAGACAGAGGAGCAGCTTCAGCGACAGACTGCTGTCACTGTCCTGCTCCACTGACAGGCTGAGGAGATCGTTCCTCCCCCAAACTATGCAACTCTTCAGTTCCACCTGGGGGTGTGTAACCATTAGCATTATTCAAAGCTATTGTCTGTTTTTACCTGCATTTTTATTACTCTTTAATTTAATATTGTTTTTTGTATCAGTATGCTGCTGCTGGAGTATGTGAATTTCCCCTTGGGATTAATAAAGTATCTATCTATCTATCTGTCTATCTATCTATCTATCTATCTATCTATATTATTAATAGAGATTAGCCCATGCAGAAATGGCAAGAGAGTGCAAATGCGACACACAGCAACCACGTGTGAGATTTGAACCCATGATTCTGTAGTTGTGAGGCCACAAGTTCCCCTATAGAGCAACTGGTCAAATAAATATTTTCTATGACAAAACTAACCTGCCTCTGAAGTTAACTTTGATCTACAGAATTGGCAAATATGAAGTCCATTGTTTCCTGATCTCAGGTTGGGTATATGAATTTTCAAGGGGAGGCTTTTGCTTGAACCCCATACTAAAACACATCTGGGCTCTTTTTACCAAAGAAAAGTGACACTTATTATACAACAGTAAAATGCACATTGGTACCATGGGTGTGATGTTAAATGAGGAGTGATTAAGGAAAATAAACTAAGAAACTCCATAGCTTTTCTGGGTGTCTCTACACACAAAGAGACCTTGTCTTGCCTCCCATTCACTTTACCATACCAGAGTATTTGCAAGCACTCTTCTCTACCTCCGTTTGTCTTTTTCATGCACCAAAATGGCCTCTTTCTTCCTCCCTGCCTGAGGAGCTCTTGCCAGCTCTCAATATCTGACTGCAAGCTCCTTGGACCTGTGGCACTGAGGTCCTTTTAAGACCCAGCCCTAAATCACTTGCTGGTCAACTTGGAAATTACAGCTCATGAGCCATCCTTGCAGAGCTTTACCTGTCAGCCCCCTAGCATCTCTTCAACTTCACTGGTCCTTCCATACTATAAATGGCCAAGTGACCCCACAGAAGTTTAAATAACACAAATAGCAGCAACCAATGGCGACAACCTAATGACCCAGCGGGTGAACAATGCCTTGTTCAGCAACTCCTACCATCCTTTCATTATTAAGATATTTCCAAAATCATTGTTTCCGAGAATCCTTCCAATTAAAGTTAGCAGACAAGGTGGGATGCTACATAGTCTGAGTGGCATCTTATTTATTCATCCTGAGTCATCAAATGACCTCTAGCTCTTACCGTGTCTTCATTCAAAATATTCTGAGTAGGTGTCCACTTTAAAAGTAAGGTATTTTAAAAGCCTCTGTCAGGAGAGGGTTGTGCTGAAAATCAGGGCTTCTTTATGACTTTCTGAAGGCTTCTTTAGTGGGTTTTTCTGTTCACCCTCTAATTTTCAGACATGAAAGCACGGTGAGCTCTGTCATCACCATACTGAGTAGCCATACTGCAGGAGCCTATCATTTGGTGATTAAGCCTTGGGCAGACTTTAAATCCTTATGAGGCAAGTTTCAGCAGAACTTTATTCACTTTTTCTGTACAGCATTCTTTGTTATTTTAGTTATTAAGCTCCTTTTTAGGGTATTTCTCATTAAATGTGTTCTAATTCTTCTCTCAGTGCTTCATTTTTACTTTACTTATTAGCTTGTGGATGGAATAGTGGCACAGTGGTTTGTGCTGCTCTCTCACACTTCCAGAATCTGGTTTTGAAATGCAGTCAGCAGAGTGAACCAAAGTGGGCTGAACACAAACCCTGGGTGCACCAGTGCTTAGTGATGGTGATGGTGTTTGAGATGGTCTTTCCAATGCAGACTGTCTGGGGTCTCTCTGTCAGGAACCTCCAGGGCATCAACTCTCACATAGGAGTTATTTAGAACATCTGGAAGGGAGCCATCACCACTGCAGACAGGTCGTGTGGCCTTACAGTCTGTGATGGCTTGGATTCCTTGCCACATGTGCCATCTGTCTCTGATATCGTGAAAATGGCTATGAATTTTCATTGTCTTGCCAAACTCTTGCTTAGCTGCTTTAATGCATGAAAGACATGCAGGTTACGTGAATGGTTACTGTTTAGCTCCTAGCCCTGCTTGGATAGACTCCTCAAATTCAAGTAAAGCTCCCACTACTGAGCACCTCATCCTCCCTCTTATATAATCTGTAGCTATCAGCCGCTGACAAATAGACAATAGTCAAACGTTTTCATCTCTGCAGTTCCAAATTGCATTAAAGCAATCCTTTTGTTTACTCAGACTGAGCAGCACTCAGACACAACCTTCCGTGCTCCCAAAATTCGCATATAGACTACCTCAGATCAAAACATTAAATCTGAGACATACAGGTGAATAGAAAGAAAGAAAGAAAGAAAGAAAGAAAGAAAGAAAGAAAGAAAGAAAGAAAGAAAGAAAGAAAGAAAGAAAGAAAGAAAGAAAGAAAGAAAGAAAGAAAGAAAGAAAGCTTTATTTGTCCTCACTGGGAAATTTGGCTTTTAACAGAAAAAACAATACATGCATAAATAGTCGGATAATTAAGTGAATACATAAATAAATATAAAAACACATTTTGGTCTGAACATACACTCAAATGTTACTATAAAGTGAGGAAATTCAAACAAAAGAAAACTTCTGACTTGGCTGTCACAGTCCCAGTGAGGCATTATGCAGACATATTACTGTTGCTATAAGGGAACCCCAGTCATTCTTGACACACTTCTGCTGAATAATTCATTAACTGAAAGTCCTCTGTGTTAGTGTGTCATAGAGAGGATGTGCAACATTGTTCATAATGACATTCTGTTTTGTCTTTATTCTCTCCTTTGCTACAACCTCCTCCTGGGGGTCCAGAGTGTGTCCTATAACTGAGCCAGCCCTTTTAATTAACTTTTTGATTCGGTGGGCCTCTTTTGAAGTGATGCACACCACAGCATAGACAACCGCACTGGCCATCACAGAGTTTTAAAAGATGTGAAAGAAGTCACTACCCACATTAAAGGAACACAGCTTCATTAGAAAAAAGAGCCTACTCTGTCCTTTCTTATATAGCTCCTCTATATTCCAAAGCCAGTCCAACCTGTCTTTGTCTGATAGGCAAACTGCAGTGGGTCCAGGTGGTCTACCACAAAAGGACACCTATAGTCCAGGACCAGTCCCTCAAAGGTCTTCATGATGTGAGATGTAAGTGCCGCTGGTCTGTAGTCATTAGGTGTAGAGGCACCTACTTTCTTTGGAACAGGAACAATGCAAGGTATTTTCCATTGCAGTGGCGCTTTCTGAAGCCTTAGGGAAAACTGTACAGGTGACAGAGGACACAACAAAGTTTTTCAGCACAGACCTTAAGAACTCAAGGAATGACTCTGTAGTCCTGCAGATTTGCCTGTGTGTAGCTTCCTCAGTTGTCTCCTTCCATGGCCTTCAGTTATGGACAGTCCACATTGATGGTCAGAGGTGAACTTGTCACTGGCCTTTCCAGTTAACGTGGTAGGAGTTGTAGATGCAGTAGAGATGGTGTGGGGAGACTGGTCATTGGAAGAAGGTGGCAGTGGGAGGTAAAATCTATTAAAAAATTAGTTCAGAGTATTAGCTTTTAGCACCTAAGTTTGTGTTAGTATGTGCAGTACTATTCAATGTTTACATGCACTTGATGATAATCCATGTATATCTCATAACTTACAACAATGCACATCATGTAACTGTCTGTATTCACTTGATCAAGGAACTATACATCTTGAATTACTCAAAAAACCAAATCAGCCAATGTCTATAGTTATTATATGTGTGTTCAGTGCTGGGTAGTTGCCCTTGTCTGGGTGATTCTTGCCTTGTGCCTGATGCTTCTGTGGGAAGAAACTGAACTTTTATTGAGACATCAGGAAAGAATCTAAAATGGAAAGTTCATGAAAGTGTAATCCTGACTGCCCTCTAGTGGCACTACTGAGCATTAATGGTGTATTTTGCTGCATGCACATTCTCCACAAGATGGAGGTATTGGGTCAAATTTAGTAAATTATTAGCAAAAGACACAATACCTCTTATTTCCCTTGGTTATATTATTAGAAGGTGCTACAAGGGAAAATAACAAATGCCAGTAGTGCAATTGGCATGTAATTACAAGAAAATATCTATCTATATATCTATCTTTTATATGCATAACTGTTTACAGTGTATTTGGCATTTAATATCTTGCTATGTGTCTGTTTATTGTCTTGAATTCTGAATTGAAGTATATTCATTAAGAACATTACAACACTCTTTTCACCATCTAACCATGGGGAATCCCTATTTTCAGTCCAATCAAACTCTTTCTTTTAATTCCCATTCAGTCATATCTCATTCAGTCTTTAACATTTAGAAACTATTATTTTATGTTAGAATTTCTTTCAAAGTTTCAATGCTGGGATAAGTTTTTCTAATAAGACAAAGTGCCCAAGTTTCTGGCAGTGACATTCATAAGCATTATCAATAGAATTAAATAACTGCTGTTGCTGCTCCCATAATCCTGTCCCTGTAGAACTCAGTGGCTGCTGGTTTTCAGTTCTAACTCCTGGTCTTACTCTGATGTTAAAGTCTTTGAATTGGGAACTGCTACCTTTTATGACATTCTCTGATATGTAATGTCTGCCAGGGTCTGCTTTGTCTTTGTGTATCACATCTGTGAATGTGTTTCAGTAGGGTCTGTCGATTTTCAAAATACCTGCCACAATAGTCAATGATGATGATGCCTCCTATAGCATTGCGAATAAACAGATCATTTGCTACACTTTACTGTGGCATATTTGCAGTATTATGTCTCAATTAAAATCAGGAATCAACCTTTGATTAAGAAAACAGTAGAAACCAACATGTGTAGTTATGGCAGTCCTTTGTTAGTCCTTAGAGAAGTGGAAGACTCCTGCTCCAGACATTTTGGAAGTACTAGGTTGGGTATGATACAGTATCATGTTCAGTCTCTATTTTTTCTACAATGGTTCTGTCAACCAACCGTCACTTATTTTTTATTTCTTTTACAGCAAGAAGTGAAGAGCAAATCCAAGATTTGTGCCAATGTTTTCTGTGGTGCTGGAAGAGAGTGCACTGTAACAGAGAAAGGGGAGCCCACCTGCCTTTGTATTGAGGTAAACTTCTGCAGCTATGTCACTTGCGCAAACACCCCGTTTAATTACATCTTTGTATGAGAAAATGAAATGCTAGACAATTTCAAAATATACAATAGTATATATGTACTGTATGTATACACATTTATAAACTGTAACCACTAGGGGACTCCATTGAGTCCCAAACTGTAGTCACAGTATTGCCCAATACGAGTCTGGGTTTAAATAAAAGATTTATTTAACCACCATCCTTCTCATTAAAACACCTATGCAAAGATCAGTCACAAATACACAATACAATTTCTTTCACCTGCCTTCCCCCAAGAGTGTCGCCCACTGTCTCCTGATTCTGACTCCTGCATGTGAGGCAGTCGGCTCCTTTTAATGCTTCTGGTGCCCACAGCGTGTCCTCATATAGAAACCTGGGAGTTCCTCCATCGACAGTTTCCTCTAAGAGCACCTAGAGACCCCAACAGGATTGCACTTCCGAACACCAATTCCCAAGTACCTCTGCAGGTGTCCAAACTGAGAGACCCACAGGAGGACCACTGCCACCTGTCGTATGAGGGATGGAATTGCTTCCAGTTTCTGGCATCCGCTGGTCCATTGTTTATATTATTCTGGCCAGGCAAGAAGCCGTTTCCTTGATCAGCTGGCATGCTCTTCTGTCCTTCCATTCTGGTCTTCCATCAAGACAAGAAATTCCGGGCCAGGTTGCCCACCCTTCCTCTCAGGCACTTACAAAGCATATAACATTCCCAAACACACTTAATTCAGTCCTAGGTTAGAAGGGGCTGGAGCCTCTCCTAGTCACTCTTGATGCAAGCCAGGAAACAGCCCTGGAAGGGTGCCAGGCTATCATAGTGCTCACTCACGCACACACACTCACAGGCACACGGGGCAAATTTGGAATCTCTAGTTAACGTGGCCTTCTCATATTAGGGGATCTGAGAGGAAAGCCGGAGTAGCTCAAAGAAACCTCACTCGGACATGCAGAGAACATGTAAACTTTACAAGAATAACATCAGAGCATGGGATTCAGATCCGGGATGCTGGAGTCAGCACTGTTGACGTCAGTATTACTGCTGCTGCTTCACAGCTTTAGGTGCTGTCTATGAGGACGTGTGTTTTTGTGAACCTTCTACAGGCACAATATAAAGTAAAGGTGAATAAATTAAGATTTTGATTGATTGATTTAACTTTTTTTGAAGTGTGGTACAGTAGGATGGGGACAAGCAGGCTAACTGGCTTGGCTAGCATCAAGCCGGTTTTATTTTTCAAAGAAAGCTGCTCCAATAAATACTCAGGTTACGTTAATGCTTAGTTTTAGACCATGAATTTTAACTATTAAATGTGCAATATAATATAAAGGTTAATGGAGTTAGGGTTAACTAACTTACCATCAGGCTTGTTCAATTTTATATTTTAATAGAATGTATTCATAAAGTACATTTTGGTTAAATATACACAAAGAACATTGTATGACTGTTAGCATCCAGATATATTTTTAAAATTCAAACACAGCTTAAAATAATACAATTTAAGTCAAGTACATAGAACTTACCAAGATGTTCTCTACTGCTTCTAACATTGTGAACTCCACTTATTGTTGTATACTGTAAATTATTTTGCATTTTTTACAACATTTTTATTGTGAATCTTTGAAAACCGCTCCACGAATGCAGGAGATGTTCACAGTTCTTAATTGACGCAATTTACAGTGAAGCTCGCCTCCATTCTGCTGACTTTCCTAAATGACCCTTTTGTTCCAATGAATCCTTAGCGTGCGGTTCACAAATATAAGCCGGAAAGCCCTTGTGGGAGGAAGCAAGTAAGGTTTCAGTTGGTGTCAAGCTGGCCCAGAGAAGATTATTGCAACGTCTAACATCAAAGAATTTATAAAACCTCTAAATTTTAATTGGATTAGGTGCAGGAAGTAAAGCTGAGAAACTGAATTAGAGAAGATAAAAAGCAGTACTCATTAAAAGTTTTTCTTTTTTAAGTCACCTACAAAATTGATGCACATAAAGCCAAGGAAAAATGCACACGGCTCTTTCTGTCTAATTTGATAACCGTCATAAATATCGTCTTTTATTGATTATTAATATGTCGTCTCTGTTTTTCTGAATTGATGACTTGATTGTTTTGAAAAAAAATCTTTAAACAGGATTTGGTTTATAAGTAAAAGCTCACTTGTCAGAATTTAATAATAGCAGCCCAGCAGGTAACCTTGTGAACTAATAATGTGCAGGTCAAAGGTTGGGGTCTTGGGGTTAGCTGTAACCACTCCGTGCTGATGCCCCACTGGGATTGCTCAGCTACTCCTGACACAACCAAATTAGACGTTTTTCATTTTCATACTTTTAAGGCACTTCTTTCCTTTAAAATGTAAAGGTTTTACATTCTTCAGTCTCTCTCATCTGCAACACCAGTGAGCGCCATAAATTAAATCATTGGGGACATGTGAGGGGCTCACTTAAATAACTGCTTAGCATTAAAACCCTCAGCTTCTAATATTTCACTTGAATGACCAGCTGAGTATTAGACATTAAATCTATTAATCATGGCCAAAAGCTTTAATGCCCCATAATTCATTTCTGAACATATTTATGTTTTAAGATAGGCGTTCCCAAGATTTTATTCATACAGCAGATAACCACACAATAAAAAACAATTGTTGCAAACTTGCTGAAGCTCCAAGTACTTTGCTCTGTTGGGCCCTTCAGCAAGGCCCTTAACCTGCAATTGCTGAGCGGTTTGAGTAGTGAGAAAAGCGCTATATAAATGCAAAGAATTATTATTAAGTATTAAAAATGCATGAACTAACTAAAAAGTTACAACAGAAGATAAGTATGGTTATTTTTGGATGTTTTTATAAACAAGGTATAAAAATGTGGTTATGTGGTTTATTCAGGGCAGCCAATGTGTTGTGAGCAGAAGTTCTTCATCGTGGCTTTAATCATTAAAAAAACAAAACTAAACTAACTATAAAGAATATAAATTAAAATAAACACAGTATGTACATTTAAGAAAAAAACATTTAACAGAATCTGTTTCTGTATTTGTTTTTTTTAAATAGGAAGAGTTTACAGTTAGATGATCACAAGCATTTGCAGGAAACTGTGTCAGGAATACTTATGTTTTTTGTATTTATTTTTGTGTTTCTTATTGTTGAGTCACACAAGTCATTAAGTGTCGCCATTTGAACGCTGGGGAGCATAGGGACACGTTTTTGGTAGCCTTCGTATTTAAAGGTAAACCGTGCACTCAGTAATTATGCAGTTTGGTCATTTAATTTTAGGAATAACTAGGTTAGGTGGATTGGTGATTCTAAATTGGCCCTAGTGTGTGCTTGGTGTGTGGGTGTGTTTGTGTGTGTCCTGCGGTGGGTTGGCACCCTGCCCAGGATTGGTTCCTGCCTTGTGCCCTGTGTTGGCTGGGATTGGCTCCAGCAGACCCCCGTGACCCTGTGTTCGGATTCAGCGGGTTGGAAAATGGATGGATGGATAGGGGGCTTCGCTTGCCAACCCCCCTGACCTGCGCTACGCACCAGCCCCTTCACGTCTCTGCCGCTAATGTATGTGGATTTCACTTTCACCAAACAACAAATCTTTTAATTCTTGTGGATACGCCTCTTCATTGGGAAGAAACTACTTTTCCCTGATGGCAACACGAATCAGATGATCTACAAGTCTCTGACTTAAAGTTTAAATCTGAACAATATATTCAATCTCTTTTCGCCGTTCCGTTATTTCACTGAGTAATAATTTCCATTTGTTTGCGTTAATGTGATCTTTACTATCATTTTTTTGAGACTTTTGAATTTTAGTACTTTCATTATCTGTAACCTGCTCTGCATGTGTATCGTGCCAACGTTTTTGAATTCTTTACGAAGTTCTACTTTGTCATCTACTCTTTGTCTTTTATTTCCGGCACCAGGCATGGTTAAATCTCTTGGCCCAAAGTCTCGTCTCGCAGGACATGAAAGTATCTCTCTGAAAAAGTCACGTCTCGTCCCAGGCTAAAAAGTCTCATATCGTCTCAGGATTTTTTTTACTGTAATAGAGAGATGTAGGCTGCTTGTCTGACAACTTTGAGTTTGTTTTGCCCTTTTGTTATGCAGCTGATCTTTCCACATAACGATCTCACTGACATGTTGATGAGTAACTGCTTTACAGCCTTATAAAGGATCTCTGCCACTCACTAAGTGCTGTTTTGCTGAAGGATTCTAACATGCCTGACACAATGCTGTATAAAAGAATTTACATGATGTTTATTGACTTTATACTGAAAACTAGCTGAATTTGAAGCTGCGAGGCTCTGATGTTTTTAATTAGTTCATAAGTGAAAATCTTGATGCAAAAATGAAACCCATTTATGTTGTGCTATTTTGCTCTTTACACATTGAGAAACACCGAGCCTGCCAAAAGACATTTTACATTGAGAGTTTCTCTCTTGTGAGAGATTGCACTGAAGCCTCATTAGAATGCAGAATCCATGGCAGGTACAGCTGCAGAATAAGGTTCATGTTGCATTGAGGTTAACATTTATATGTGACCTTGCCAAAAGGAAAATTACAGTAGTTGAAATGCTCAGACCTTTTAAACCTTCAATGAAAACCTAAAAAAAAATCATAAATGGAAGAAATCCATTTTTTTTATTTTTAATGTTGATAATATATTTTGACCACAGGGGGGAGCCATGAAGCATCAAACATTAGACACAAATTCACTACAGTTTAAGGATAAAGTAAAGTTTTTTTTATTACCCAGAGACATGTTCACAGACTTTCCTTAACAATCCAACACTGTGTTTGTTGTTAATGAAGCCCCTTTCTCCTTTTCCATCGCCTGTCACTCCTCCACATAAGCTTTTGCCCTCTGTCTCCCGACTCTCACCCTTGAATGAAGCAGAGCAATTCTGTTATTATGTCAGACCTGGGAGCACTTCTGGTGTCATGGCATCGCATGCCAGAAGCATTTCCATGTCATACAGAAGCTCTCCAAAATAATGATATCCATTCTTCACAGTGCCATCCCCTGTGGTGCCCAAGGACCCTGACACGATCGTCCTTCTGGACTACAATACCCAGGCAACCCTGTCGGTGTCTATACTGGTTTCCAGCCTGAAGAGCACTGCAACCTCTCGTGCTGGGGAACTAAAGGTCCACTCATTCCTTGTCCATCCATTATTTGATCACCACAGCTGGGATAAAAACTGAGGACTATCCCGGGTGGGTTGTGTCTCCAATCTTAGCCTTTTCGGCCCTGGATTTTGTGTTTTTAAGGGAAAAATTATTTTGTGAGATAGTCTACCTTTGGGGTGTCTAGGAAGCTCAAAAAAAAAATAAATAAATCGCTATTATTATACAATAGCTGCCAAATACTGCAATCTTCTTGAGGAAGTAAAATTGAAAGTGGAGCGCACAGTCCAGAAGTGTCCATTTTCACTTCCGTGTTTCGTGGACTGTATGCCAGTCTCTCCAGTCTGCACTAATAGTAGCATGCCCGGTCCCAATGCTTGCAAACATACTTGTGCTTTGCAAAATGCATGTTTATGTAATAGTAATAGGACGTCAGGGTGAAAGAGTTAGGCTTCATCCATTATGGCCTCCTGGCCAGGCAGATAATCATTCCTGACCTCATTTGGGATGTTAGTCCACTCAATCCAGCAATTACGATGTATAATTTTGTGAGACATTTTTGGAATATTAGAAGAATTTTGAGAATGAGAATGGGCCATTTAGCCGATCAAGCTCACCAGTCCTATTCACCTAATTACTACAAAGTGACATCAAGTTGAATTTTAAGGGTCCCTAAAGTACTATCATCTTTAACACTACTTAGTGATATATTACGTATGTGTATGACTCTCTGTATGAAGAGAAACTTTCTAATGTTTGTGTGAAATCTAACCTTAACAAGTTTCCATTTGTATGTCCATTTTCTTGCAGAAGAATTAATTTTAAAGTAAATGCCAGAATGGGGCGGCATGGTGGTGCAGTGGGTAGCACTGCTGCCTCGCAGTTAGGAGACCCGGGTTCGCTTCCTGGGTCCTCCCTGTATGGAGTTTGCATTTTCTCCCCGTGTTTGCGTGGGTTTCCTCCCACAGTCCAAATACATGCAGGTTAAATGCATTGGTGATTCTAAATTGTCCCTAATATGTGCTTGGTGTGTGGGTGCGTGTGCCCTGCCTGGGGTTTTTTTGCTGCCTTGTGCCCTGTGTTGCCTGGGATTGGCTCCAGCAGAACCCCGTGACCCTGTAGTTAGGATATAGCGGGTTGGATAATGGATGGATGGATGCTGGAATTCGCTGTACTAATTCAAGTATGTCAACTCTTAATCTCCTGTAGTGTTGCTGTGTACCAGAATGGCCTCACTAGTGTGTTATACAGGTATACTGTAGTTTATCACCAACTTCTTTGTCTTGTACTCAACACTTTAAGCTGCAGTACAGTATATATCCTAACATTCCATTCACCTTCTTAATCTCCACTGCACACTATTTAGATAAAGAAAGTGAAGAGTTCACTACTACTTCTAGGTCCTTCACCTAAAGCGTTCATTCAAGTTTCAAACCTACCATTAAGCATTTAAAATATAACATTTTTACATCTTGCGTGTAATATTTGACATTTACTTAAACTCAGCTTCATCTGCCCAAACCTGTAATTCTGTCTGTAAGTCTCCCTGTAATAATTCAGCTAATTAGACATTGTCTGTTGCTCAATTGAATTAGTATTATCTGCAGACATAACCAGCTTGTTATTTTCAATCTTACCAAAATTATTTATTTATATTACAAAGAGCAGCGGACTAAACAGTACTTCATTTTTAACATTGCCTAATTCAGAAAAAGTTCCTGTCACCATAACCCTTTCGTTTTGGTGTTGCTTCTTCCAATCACTGTAATTCAAATTGGGAGTAATGCATACAATACAATTACTGTGCTGTGCTTACAAGTGAAAGTGCCAAATTAAAATACGGTATTAATTAACGGAAGGAAAAAGTGCTTTGTTCAAATTGGAACAGCAGGTCTCTAAATGGGTGCCTCGAACTGGGTAACAAACAACACTGGTGCTCCAAGAGATCAGATCATTATTATCAGTCCAAAATAAAACATGAAGGGATGAGCAAAGACAGAATACAAGGTTTAACAAGTTGTATGGCCTAACATTAAGGTGCGCACCAGAACTTGCTTAACTGTTTTGAAAAATGGAGCATTTTTAATTTGTGATCATTTACTTAATCAAAAGGGAGAGATATTGCATTTTTGATTATTACATAGGCGGCACGGTGGCGCAGTGGGTAGCGCTGCTGCCTCGCAGTTGGGAGATCTGGGGACCTGGGTTCGGTTCCCGGGTCCTCCCTGCGTGGAGTTTGCATGTTCTCCCCGTGTCTGCGTGGGTTTCCTCCGGGCGCTCCGGTTTCCTCCCACAGTCCAAAGACATGCAGGTTAGGTGGATTGGCGATTCTACATTGGCCCTAGTGTGTGCTTGGTGTGTGGGTGTGTTTGTGTGTGTCCTGCGGTGGGTTGGCACCCTGCCCAGGATTGTTTCCTGCCTTGTGCCCTGTGTTGGCTGGGATTGGCTCCAGCAGACCCCCGTGACCCTGTGTTCGGATTCAGCGGGTTGGAAAATGGATGGATGGATGGATTATTACATATTTCATAATAATGATTAATTTTCAACAATAAGTTATAATAGAATTAATTACATGCATTGCTAGAGTATATCCATCCATCCATTTTCCAACCTGCTGAATCCGAACACAGGGTCACGGGGGTCTGCTGGAGCCAGTCCCAGCCAAAACAGGGCACAAGGCAGGAACCAATCCCGGGCAGGGTGCCAACCCACCGCAGGACATACACAAACACACCCACACACACACCAAGCATACACAAGGGCCAATTTAGAATCGCCAATCCACCTAACCTGCATGTCTTTGGACTGTGGGAGGAAACTCACGCAGACACAGGGAGAACATGCAAACTCCACGCAGGGAGGACCCGGGAAGCGAACCCAGGTCCCCAGGTCTCCCAACTGCGAGGCAGCAGCACCACCGTGCCGCCCTGCTAGAGTATATACAGTATACACGGTAAATTAATGTTTTTTAATAGCAATTTACAATATCATGTAAATAAAACCAGGCCCAGAATGGCTTGTGGTAGATGAAATAGCTTTCATAGACTCTCAGGGTGACTTACAAATCAACTGATGTCCTGTTTTTAGTTATTGGTCGTAGTGGGTCTATGACAAAGTGTAGGTAATAATTTGTAACAAAAAGTTTTTTAAATACAAATTGAATGGACAATGAAATATCTATGTTAAATTCTGCCACATTTCAATAATTTGTATATGGTGTCTGTTTTGCAATTTATGAGATTGTACCTAAAAATGAGGACACACAAAATAAAACATTGCCTGTCCTGCTCAGTCACTCTCATGAAAGTTACATCTTTTTTAGGGTGTTTGCCCCCTGCTCGCTTTGCTCGCCCACCCCCATGGCCTGTGCTACGTGCCAGCCATTTTGCGTCTCTGCCGCTCGTGTTGTGAAGAGGGAGGCTGAACGCACCCCAAGGAGATGTGGTTGCTCCTCTGAAAGTCCCTCTTAAATGGTGATACAATGTGAAACACATACAGTTTTTTTTTTTTACCTCCTCTTTGCTCGATCAGCTGCTGGCTTGCTGCTGCTGCCATACCGAGTGATCTGCATCTTGTGCGGCGCTTCGAACATTTAAAAGCCTGTACAGCAGCTGTCTTTTTTGTCTACTCTTTATCTTTTATTTCTAGCCACGGGCATGGTTAAATCTGTTGGCACAAAGTCTTGTCTCGCGGGACATGAGTTCTTGATATTTTAATTTATAATTTAAAAACAGAATAAAAATCTAAGAACATCACATTAAAGTCTGATATATTCTGAAAAGAATTATACCAAACATGTATGTGTAGGTGCGGTGGGCTGGCGCCCTGCCCGGGGTTTGTTTCCTGCCTTGCGCCCTGTGTTGGCTGGGATTGGCTCCAGCAGACCCCCGTGACCCTGTAGTTAGGATATAGCGGGTTAGATAATAGATGGATGGATGTATATGTAGGTTTTAAAATAAGCCCGATTTAAAGCGTGACAAAAAAACATCACATAAAAATGTCACACAAAATCATTGCACTTTTAGGCTTAGGATTTTATATAGAGTAGATGACTGTTTTGGTGGTGGGGCTCATTCACTCATTCCAACACTAAAACATCAAAAACAAGTCCTATTACCTTCCTTATCTATCTTTTCTTTGCTTGTTTGCCAGTGACACTTAATTTCAACTTGTATCTTGACTTCAGGCTTGTATTGCTGTTGACATTTAAAATCCACTATGGGGATAACTAGTGCCTCTCTAAAAAAGTCCTCAGGCCACCAGACTACATTGTTCTCATATTTCCTACACCCACACTTTTGCTTAAGGGGTAACATTTTGAGCCAGTTAACTGTCGTCAGTAATAGACAACAGCCTGTCATACATTGTGCTCTTCAGGGATCCCCATCTGATCTATGTGCAGACTTCTCTTCTATATGGTCTATCCAGCCCTTTCTGTCATATGCTTTGTATGTTCTGCTTCTTTCCCAACAACCCCCTGACAGTCAAGTAGTCCTTTATAAGATAATGGAAGTGATTCAGGTGTATCCCCATCAGTTTGTTTATTTCAACTCACAATTAGTGAATTGTATCTCTTACTCAGTCTTTGACTTACACTGCAGAAATAATGCACCTAGGTGAAATATTTTTATAATAATAATAATAATTCTTTACATTTATATAGCACTTTTCTCACTACTCAAAGCGCTCTTTATAGATGAAAGATAAACCATAAAGCTCTGTTTGAGGGGATGTATATAAACATCCAGGTCATAAATCAGAAGGAAGACAAATGCCTTACCAAGAAGTGCTTCTTCTTATAATAGTCCCTTGTTCAGTTTTTTTTAATTTCGTTTTTCACCTCATTTCTCAACAGCAATGCAAAATTCACAAGAGACCAGTCTGTGGCAGCAATGGGAAGACCTACCGCAACCACTGTGAACTCCATCGTGATGCTTGCTTAACTGGCTTGAAGATCCAGGTCCTCCATGATGGACAATGTGAAGGTGAGAGCAAGCAGAATATTTATTCTAAACATAGCCCCTTTCTTAGGAAGTTGCCCCAGAATGCTGCACAGATTAAATTATAAAGAAAGATAAAGTAATCAAGGGGTAGCACAACAGTTAGCTCTGTCGCTTTACATATCTGAAGAGCCAGATTCACTTTCTGGTTGGATTACTTTCATCACTTTGTGTTTTTTCCCCCATGTCCACTTGACTTTTTAGTGGGTACGTCAGTTTTCTCCTACATCTCAAAACTGTGCAGGCTAACCTGACTGACATCTTTTATTTAGCTTGGTATGTGTAAGTGTGAGCACAGGGGTGTGCAGTGAACTGGCAATCCATCCAGGGTTGATTGCTGACTTGCACCAGGTACTACCAAGAGAGGCTTTATCTCTAGCAACTCCATTTTAGATTAAAATGCTACTGAAATGGATGGAGCAATGGATAAAGTGATAAAAGGTTTTGGGATACAATGTCAAAAGTAAAAATTATCAGTGAGGTAAAAGCTTCACAAAAATCCATTCATACTTCATATACCTGCTTTATCTTAAGTACCTGAGGAGAGTGAGGTTATCCTAACAGGGAGATTTATACATCGAAAAATAACCCTGCACTGTCAGCTGCTTACAATTTGCAAGGTACTAAAATTCTTGCTATCATTTCATATCTTCACTGTAGGGAGCAGCAGGGTCTTACAATATGTTTCTGTGAGTTTATTCAGGAGATTTAGATGTTGAAAGGGGCTATTATCGTTAACATATTTGTTGATCTGTTTTATGATCTTCTAAATCAGTTAGTTTATGGAGATCTGGACTCTAACCCAGCAACAAAAGGCAATGGGCAGCCCTGGAATGGGGTGCCAGTCACAGGCTTACTTACATCAGAGTAACTAAGAGACAGCATTCAATTTAAGAGTATGGCTTTGGCACATGAGAGAATACTTTATAATATGAAACTAAGTGAAAACACATTAAATAAAAAGCAGTAGTGAACTGTAATTTCTACATTTTGCATACATGGCTAAAGCTGTTACAAAGGTAAGATCTTTAATTAAGTGGCAGAGAACAGAAATAAGGGTAGAATGTAAGAGATTTTCCAAAAGAAAAAACAAGAACAATGTTCGGCATGCAGTGAGCGCAACAATTGTTCACTAATTCAGAAGAAAAAAGTCACCACAAAACAAAAGTCAGAACCAAAACTGACATCAGGGGGCACATGGAATGTGAGTCGTATGTCCAGCAACTATGTAACAACATAATGATCAGACACACAAAATGGTAGCACTCATGCAAACAACCACATAAGATGGTAACAACACAGAAAGACAAATTCACAAACTAGTGAAGGGATAATATCACGAAGCTACTGATAAGAAAATAAAAATAAGTAAAATTAAAATGAAATGCATACAGAAGCATATGGAAACAATGCAAGCAAATGAATATTACTTTGCTGACAAAATCAAGTTCTGTAGCTAGTAAGCACACTTCCTTAGGGCTAGCATTGTTGCCAGCCTGTGAACCACACAATCACAGACCATCTCATTGGTCAGGCCTTGTGTGTTTTGAATAGACCTGTTTTAATGAAACAACGTGCATGAGTGTACCTACAGTAGCAAGAGTATGCATGCAAAATATGCACAATGCAATGTCTGCATGAGTTACAGCGCTAAGAAATTAGTCATATCTAAAATACGGAAGAAATAAAGATTTATTTTAAGAATTATAATGTAAGACACTTAAAATGAGGCTGATAATTGGGACTGACACTAGTAACATGGGATATCTGGTCAGTCTAGTTAAAAGGAAATGTCAAGAAGAAAACTTAGAAGCCTAATGAAACAATTGTGAATAATAAAACCTAATCAAGAAATCATGAACAATACTCTTCTTGATTTTGAAAAGCTAACTTCAGACCATTGGAGGCTGTCTAGTTGATAGCAGTGAAGTGAAAATTAAGGTCAGAATAGTAATTTGCATTTATACAGCTAAATATTTTCTTTTATATAACAATTAAATTACAAACCAGGCAAAAAATGCAAATTGAGGTGAGATGAGATTTTTTAAACTATTGACAACAAACTGAACATATATAATAATATATAAAAAGCATAAAAAATATAATAATGTGGTATTACTGATGAAAAAGCACATATTACATTTAATAAGAAGCATTGAATCAATATAGAGTTGTCACTGGTATCTCCCTAAATATGCAGTATAGTACCAATTAATTTGCCACAAACTGTGTATATGGCCCCCTAAATTAGTAATTATTTTTTCTGGAATGTCAGTAAGTATTAAAGGAAAGGTATTACTTTAAGGTAAACTATGTTTCACTGTGAACCATAGTACAGCAGAGGATGTTGTAGAACTTACATGATTTTTCAGGCAAGCATATTTATATGTAAATAAGAAACAAAATCACATCAAACAAAAGTCAGTTCATCCTCATGTTAGGGTGGTAAATTATGTTGTACTTGATGTCATCCGGGCTCGTTTCTGTTGGTGTGTAGACTGAGAAGATGTGCGTCCGGAAAGTTCCACCAATCTGTAGGAGTGCAAGGCGATTTGAGAGTGGCTGAAAGACAGTATCACTTCTAGAGGTCCCAATATCAACTATAAAGCTAACCCCTGCTTCATGTTTCTTGCCGCCACAGTAATACAGCATCATTGTGTCATCACTCTCTTGTATTTGAATAGTCATAGATCCCGATTTTGTAAGTCTGAGTTCAGATAACACCGCAATCAATATTACATCTATATATATAAAATCCTTATGTGCGTCCAGGTGTCCGTGTGTGGGTGTCTTCTGGTGACGTGCGCATGCGCGGGGCATGGTGCTATGCGCGATATTACTGTCAGAGAAAGTTAGAGGCGTTTTACGGAAATACAAACCAGTATTACTGCGAGAGGAAATTAAAGGTACACAATACAGTGACGCATATTACAGCCACATACAAGCCAGTATTACTGTCAGAGGAGATTAAAGGCATATTACCGACGCGCACGCCTGTATTACCGCCAGAGAAAATTAAAGGTATATTACGGACGTATATTACGGACATACAAGCCAGCGGACGTACAAGATGGTATCCTTCAATAAGGGCGCGCACAGGCATCCTCAATTGGGCGCAGCGAATAAAGGTGCGCGTAAATAAAGATCTGCACCTGTTGCTCTTCACATATTCCAGAGCCATTTGAACTAAATTATCTACGCACCCTTATTGAATAGAGCCGTACAAGACAGTATTACTGTCACAGAAAATTAAAGACACACAATACACGGCGGCAGCCCACGAAGAACGGTCAGCTCAGCAAGTAAACATCAACAAAAGAAAGGCTGAAAGAAAGAAAAATACGACCAACAAAAAGAATGAGGTCAAAGTCCCTTGCCATGTAATATAGACTGTTCCTACTAATGTTTATGCACTACTGTTCTAGCGCCCGTTATTGTAACGGGCTAAATGACTAGTATCTCAATAATTCTTACATAATTGTTTCATTCTGGCCTGCATGATGGCCAGTTCTCACATTCCATGATGTGAGCCAAATTTCAGATTTCAGAGTGATAAGTCGGTGGCGCGATAACTGTAGCCCTCTTCTCAGCAGCATTCTGGTTCCTCAGTGCTGGTGCGTTGGATACCCCGGACACTGTAGCATTAGCAAAATAAATATTTTCAGGAATACCCATTGGTTTCTTGCCTGGTTTCTACAGTCCCTTGGCATGAGGCCAACACTCTTCTTTCATCCTGGCTTGGGACAGGCTGTGGTTACCTATTCAACTATGTGCTAATCAGCTCCCGATTTTGATCATCGCTCAAAGATGTTGGTGTGATGCGTGCAGTCGACTACGCTTTGGATCATTTCATGGTCCGTGCAGTGGTGAAGCTCTGACTCCAGCATGCTAAACAGAAACAGCCTCCACCTAGTAAGCTGAACTGGATAAACTTATTGACCTCTGGATGCAAGCAGGACTTCCAGATCACATTGTCCAACTGATTCACAGCACTTGCACCATCCGATGACACAGACAAAGAGGAAAAACAGATTTCACATGTGATTCTAGAATGCGCTAGGCCACTGTGCCCACCACTTCACCAACGAATGCAACCTGGGATTTCTGATGGCTTCCTCAATCTGGTAGATCAATGCAAACACACAAAGCTGATGGACCATGTCCAGTACATGCAACTCAACCGCCAAGTATGCCACAATATGAAAGCTGAACAAGAAGCATACTGGAATACTGTGGCAAAAGACCTCAAACAAGCAGGATGCTGTATAGCACCCTGAGGCCTCTGAGTGGGCGAACGAAGTATCATCAGAAAAGCACATAGAGTTTGTGTGATCTCCAGCAAAGAGCCTTGGATGATGGAATGAATTCTTTCTGGATCTGTACCATCAAGAGCTACCACAACAATCAGCTGCTGAGCCGCTATCTGTCACAGTGCCAGTAAAGTAATATCTGATGGAGACACCCAGCTCCAGCAACTACATAGTCTGCTAAGGCTGATTTGAATAAATACCCGCGACATGGAAATGAGAGATCATTGTGCCAATACTGAAGAAAGGAGACAGTTGGGACTACAAAAACTATCGAGGCATTGGTGTGCTTTCTATTGTTGGCAAGGTCTTTGCTAAAATTGTTCAAATGCACCTGTAGAAACATCAAGAAGAAACCAGTTGTGAAGAGCAGGCAGGGTTTTGGCCGAGCAGGGGATGTTGTGACCAAATGTTCGTCATTAGGCAGCTTATGGAAGAAATGACTCGCTGTGACCAAAATACTGTGATCATGTTTATCGACTTAAATCTGCCTTCAGCTGCATCCACTGGCCAGTTTTTTGGAGATCATTAGAGAATTAATATTAGGTCATGTGAGGCTGGGGAGCATGCATTGGTACAGCGCATTTCTGCACCCATCACATGACGAAACAGTTTGGGATCCTGGTTGGCAACCTCCCCAGGCAGACAAGTGGTCCAGAACACCACCACCCCTACCAAAAATGACCATCTATCTGCTGCAGCCAGGTGTTATGGGTCCAGTTGCTCTGGTCCTCAACAATGTGGATCCTGTGAGCTGGATCACCCTTGGGGAATCATGCCACATGGCCATAGTGCCATAACTGATGCTCCCTCATAATGCAAGCAATGTGCCTCATTCAGGACTCCATGAGCGACTGCTCATTTGACACAAAGTCAAACCCGCGGTAGCCATGAATTCTCCAAAGAGACACAGTATCAAAGGAGTCCAGTCTTCATCTCAGGTCACTGGATAGCATCCACTTCTCAGAACCATACAGCAAAAAGGGAAGCACCAGGATTCTAAAGAGTTGGACCTTCGTCCTTTTGCAAAGATATCAGGAACACCATGCACCCCCGTTCTCTTCCAATTTGTCTACTGACTTCATAGGAATAGTCACCAGAGACATGAATGTCGCTGCCAAGGTAAGTAAGCCTCTTGAAAGGTTGACACTCTCTCTACAGACAAATACACAGCTGGTGGCTGTGCCCTAGAGGTCATTGAAGGACTGGATCTTGTTTTTTATCCAGGACACTTGCAAACCCAGACACTCAGTTAATATATGCTGCAGAAAATTATCGGCCTTCTTCAAGCAATGGACCATGATTCAGCTAGCTGTGTCTGTGTCCAAAACGAGCTGTCAGAAGAATTCTCCATCCAAACTAGGTTTCGTCAGGGCGATAGAGTATCATCGGTGCTATTTAACATCATGATCGATACCATTATGAGGAAAGCCTTCAATGGCAAATGTGGGACCCAGTACAACATAAACTGTTTCACCACTAACCTCATGTTCGCTGATGACAGCTCCATCTTTGCCGTAACTGACACTGAGGCCACTGACATCCTCTACAATATCACCCATGTCACTCAGTCCTATGGCATGAAGATCAATGTGGAGAAGACCAAAAAGTCAAATAATTGTAGTACCTTGGATCATTGGTCCATGAGCAAAATGTTGCATGCACCACCAAAATCAGCAGCCAGATTGGCCAAGCCACTGCAGCCTTTGCATCCCTTAAATGGTGCTTGTGGCGAAAGAAAAACATATTCTCCATGATCAAAGTCCACATCTTCAAAACACTGATCCTGATTATTTTGCTTTATGCATTAGAGACTTGAACGATGCTTCAATCCATCATCAATAAACCTGAAGTTTTCCAAACGTGGTGCCTATGTCAAATTCTGGGTGTCTGGCTGTGTAACAGCATCCAAAACGACACCTTCTGAATTTGATGCAAGCAGCAGCCCACAATTGAAGAAGAAATTTGGAGACACAGACCGAGATGGTTCAAACACGTATGCAGGATGGCTGACAGCAGGCTTCCACATAGGCTGCTATGGCGGTAACAATCACCACAGTGGAAGGTGCAGAAGGCAGCACCGAAAAAGACTTAGATCAAACAAATCAAAGCTGACAACAGAAATTGCCGAATTAACATACTGTAAGTGAAGCTAAGAATACTGCACTCGACCGACAGGAGCAAAAACGCATCATGAAAGAAATCTCGGACACAGTGGGACCCACAGCAGCATACTGGCTCTGAGGTCACCCTTATCCAGCTCTTTGCTGGGACCAAAGAAGAAGAAGACTTTTCTGGATCTCACAACACTCAGCTTTGATTTTTTTTTTTTTTTTTAAGTTACTGCTTTTTTTGTTTTTTTGTATTGTTATAGATAGATAGATAGATAGATAGATAGATAGATAGATAGATAGATAGATAGATAGATAGATAGATAGATAGATAGATAGATAGATAGATAGATAGATAGATAGATAGATAGATAGATAGATAGATAGATAGATAGATAGATAGATAGATAGATAGATAGATAGATAGATAGATAGATAAAATATGTTCTCCAGCATTGCCATGTTGTCTATCTTGTGGGCTCCACCATTTTTTGGATGGTTGCTAGGTAAGCTCAACCACAATTATGTTGCGTGTGCCATCACCATGTTGAAGGTATAAAGGTCAGTGCACTTCTTGTTGTCCAAGTTTGTGGATGCAACACAAAAAAATCTTAGCATTCTAATTACTGTTTTAATCTGATTTTTGGCAATGAATTCTTTTGGCTATCCATAGATAGATAGATAGAACTTTATTTGTTCCTTGGGGGAAATTTAGCTTTTTAAAGAAGCACTTTATATACATTTTTTATATAAATAAAGTTAATTGTTGTGTGTTAAGGATATAGATCTTGGGTCTTGAACATAAGATAAGTGAACAGAAATTGAAGAGTGAGTCCTAAACAGAGACAATGGTTGCAGTGCTTTGGTCGCTATACTGGACCTTGGTAATGATTGTAAAAATGTTGTTTTAAATAATGGTTGGTTTATTATAAGAAAACTAAATATTGCATTCAGGCTACAAGTTGAGGATCTGAGCTCAGAAATTCAGGAGAGAAACAGACTAGAACTAATGTCCGTCTTGATCGAAAAGAGACCATAGTTTCTGAATATCTTCTAAGGCTTCCTACTTAGCCCAAGTAGTGGTAGGTGTCTGAGGACGAGACCCTAAAATATCCATCCATCCATTATCCAACCCGCTATATCCTAACTACAGGGTCATGGGGGTCTGCTGGAGCCAGTCCCAGCCAACACAGGGCACAAGGCAGGAAACAAACCCCGGGCAGGGCAGACCCTAAAATAGATCCAGGATAAACTTCACTGATTTTAAGACATTTGACTAGGACTTTGTGTCGAAGAAAAGGACAATATCAATTTGTGGCCTCCAAAAGCTCCACCAGTAAAAGTATTATAGAAAATAGAACGTAGTAAACCTTCATGCCAGACTTCACACAAATATACCAACCTCCATGCTCCAACGTAGCAGAAAATTCTACATCTAGTACCTCTCAGATACAATATTGACTCCTGTCAATCAAGATTAATATACTGCTGTAATAGTGGTATCCCATGTAGCAAAAAAAAAAAGAAAGAAAACTAAATATGACATCCACATTCTATTTGCACATGAGCATCCTGCTCTATGCCATGCAATGAGACAAGGAATTATGTATACCGCCTACTCACAATGATATGTTTTTGCTGTATGTTGTTATTGTGACTCTTTCGCTTGAAGATTCATACCCCCTGGGGTCATGTGGCTGGACGATATAAACAGTTGCTAACTCACACTAATGGTATACCCCAGCAGATTCACCTTTACATGTGCAGCCAACTGCTTACTGGCACCTTTATACTACTACAGCATGACTGTGTCTTCAGTGAGTCATTGTATTTCTTCATGACTTTATATTTAATCACCTGCCATGGGTAATGCAACACCTGAAATGGTAGATCTTCAAAAAAGTCAGATGGTTGTGCAGCATCCAGAGGGCACCAAGTAGGTCACAAATAAATTAATAAAAATTCTTATGCCACTGAAATTGTCAGTACTTACATTATTTAAATAGGGAAACAAATATATTTTAGCTGTGATCCATCTATGCAACTTTTGTTACACCCTCTTAATCCCATTCTTGTTTCTGGAACTGGAGTCTATCCTGGCAGTTTCAGGGACAAGCCAGGAACCAAACTCAGAAAAATACAGGAGAAATAAACTTTTCTTTTTCATAATATTTAAGACGCCTAAAATGAGGCTGATAATTGGGAGTGTCGCAAGAAAAATGGGACATCTGTGCCCATATTTATCAAGCATTTTAGAGTGTGAAAGCAGTCCTAACCAGCTCAAAAATCTCAAAGTGACCCAGATTTGTTCCTGCGCATTGTATCAATTTCTGTAATTTAAGAAACTACTCCTAACTTCACCAGGATTTAAAAGAGCCCGTAAGCTGTCCTGACTTGCTAGGATCTGCCAGAAGATGGAGTTCAGACAGAGCTGAGCACACACAACCTGGGAAAGGTTTTTGGAAAATGCTGGACAATTAACTCCGACAGAGGCATAATAATACTGTACTCCTAACAAATCTTGTACGTTATGTTATTGATTCATTTATGTGGAGAAGCCATGTGCTGTCAGCCAAAATTAAAGTGTTGGTGTTGGTAATGGTAAAAAGGCAGCTTTGTAATAGTGATGATTTGGGTAAGTCACAACCAAGCATTTCCCGAATTTTGCACCAAACTTTGAAAGCCCATACAACACATGAGGTAATACGTAGATTATACGTTTGCCCAATCCCAGTATTTTCACATGAAAAACAAGCCGCATCCATGCAAATCAGCACGCACATAAAGAACATTTCCCCAAGTGTGGATGAGCATGCATACTGTATGTTAATCTTAAACAATGATGCAAACTGTATCGTAGTAGCCAGTATATTACCCGGAAGATAGATGGGGTTAGATGGATGATTGACAGTAAAATGTCACACAGGTACACAGAACTTTGCATTCCATGAACCCTTGAAACATTTGCGTTTTACCTTACAAGTTTGGGAAGGTTCAAGAACACAGGGGCAGATTTCTAGGGCATTGGATAAATAGAAACTCAGAATAGAAACTTCAGAGGATAAGAGAGGGATCGCAGAGAGAGACACGACATGCAATTCTGGAAGATGACTAGGAACACTGGAAGAGTGACATGCTTTCCATATAGCAGTTACATTACAAGGCATTTCCTGTGTGATTCTTCTGGAATTATGGCTGTGGATCATTTATTGGTAAAGAAATTTGCCTGTTATCGGGCTTAACTCTCATGCCGTGGATGTGTCTCGGCCTTTCCATCTCAGTGTTCATTACAATATTATTCATGATGTTATGAAGTGGCAACAATTTCATGCAGCATAGTGCAATATAATGCCTTATTATGTTTTCCTTCCTCTTCTTCTTCGATTATTATTATTATTATTATTATTATTACTTTGTGGTAAAGCCTCAGCGTCAGTGTCAGAAAACTGTACAACATCATTATAAATGTCAATTGGTGGCAGAGTAAACTCGTGATGCCGTTCATTCTCACATGTGGCCTCCTACACCTCACCGGGGCTGGAATTAGGATGATTCATAACTGCTTGTCATTTCCTACTCTGAGGTAGGACAAATTCTTATCCTAGTCCTGTATATACTCTTGTATAAAAGACAGGTACTGGTCAGCCTACTGTAGTTATGTGGAAATGTCAAGGAGAGAAGTTAGCAGCCTAATCAAACAATTATGAACAATTAAGCCTAATCAAGAAATCATCTGCTTTTACATTACAAATAAATAACCGATCAAACAAAAATTGTAAATTGATGTGAGTAGAAATTGCTCAAACTATAGACAACAAACTGAAGAATTATAATAATGTGGCATTACTGATGAAAAAGCACATTCACATTTAATAAGAAGCTCTGAATCAATATATGTTTATTTCTAGTATTACAATGTGTCTGACACAGTGTGATGAGAATGCAAAATTGAGATCAAAAAATAGAGAGGCATCATCACTAGTGCACAGCACAAATATATAGTACTGTATACTAAGTACTATATAAATATACAGTACTTTGGAAAGTGTACTGAGATGCAGAATATTAGTGTAAACAGCAGTTTGGCAAATCAATAATTGATTGTGACACTGGTGAAGGTAATGGGGCTGAAGCAGCAATTGTTTTGATCTCTAGGAGACTGAATAGAAGTTTGCAACCAGGAACTGAATAAATAAAAGATCTAGCAAAACAAAGTCAAAAAACAGGTGAGGATGTGAGAGCAAACATTGCAGAAAGAATGAGCCAGTAAAACTAACCAGAACTCAAATTCAGACTACATTGCCAAAAAATTTCTAATCCTAAAAAAAAGGTAGAGATATCCAAGAATGAGATCCAGTGCATGGTTGTCAGGAACAAACAAATCATAATGGCAACAGTTCATGTTGCAGCCTTCAACAGACATAGCAGTTATTGACAATATAGTTGTGGTTATGCAGAGAAGGTCATAAAATGATGACAACCACCCAAGTTTCAGAATTATAAAATAACTTAATCAGAATAATGATAAAATAATATAAGTGTAACAAAAACACAGTATAGTTGTACACAAAGCCCAAAATTGAAAACTAGAGTTTCCATAACCAAGATTAAACTTACGTTTAGACTTTACAAAGGACTATCTGCTGTAAGCTGCCTGAAAAAAGTGACTGGCTGCTTTATATTGCTTGTTGGAAAAATAGCAAGGAGTGTAGCATTTTAGTACATGAGGACACATGGGTTATTTAGAGTTAATTTTGGGTTAACAATTACAAACTAAGTATGTTTAACACAAACACACATTTTCATTTACTGACTAATTTGGCTTTCGTTTACTTAAGGTTGATATGGAAACTGCATTCCATGTAGTAAAACTGTGTTCCTGATGAGCACACATTTGTCAAAGACTTGTCACAGTCTCCCTTAGACAGTAACATCTACACTTCTGTGCCACTCAGAATTAAATGAGAAAAAACAAAATATGCCTGGTTATACTTTGATGTATATTGCAATTACAAGCATTATTCACATCTGGATGTCAAATCTGCCATATTTCGCAGCCTTATCAATACAGTATTGAGCAAGCTCCACAGAGCCCAAGTACAAAATCATAAGGACACGTGTTTGCACATACAAGTTCAACATAATTTGCTATTATTTCTTGCTTAATGCTAGTAGGGAGCACATTGTGCTTCTCTATGAAACAAAATTGAATTTGGCCAGCAACAATTAAAATAGCTCAGATAGTTCAGAACTTTCATCTGAAACTAAAATTAGTGAAGACCTGCTCCAGATGTCTGACTTCCCCATCTTTTTAGCTTGTGATCCTGGGCGGTTTTGTCCTCTGCACATCTGCCTAGTCCATAACATCATTAAAAATAAATATGATTGGATCATTAAAACATAGACAAGAATTGCTGTAATGATTTTTGCTCATGTTCAAAGCAGTAACATTATTAATGTTTATTACACATTATAGACAAAAGTCCTGCACCAATAAATTTTACACCAAATCCCAATGCACATTTTTATTAGCTAGGTTCTTCAGTCGCCCAAATTCAATACAAGATGAGGTTGTGTATTGTGATTTACAGTACCATAAATGAATAATTACCATCTAATTAGAATAGTAATATCCTCTATAAAACTACTAGAAACTTGGTATGTCTTAAAGCTGAAGTCAGATTCTAAGTTGTATTTCTTAAGTTTCCTAGAGTTGCATTTATATATTTTTTCATTGAGTCCACAACCCTGGGTGCAAGGCATTAGCCAGCCTTAACAGGGTGCCAGATAGTTTTATAATCACCAGTGAACCTAACATGCATGTGTTTATATATACTTCCCAAACTGTCTGAAAACAGAACTGGGGCATAGCGGCGTGATGTCACTGTTAATGACCACCTGGACATTTTGGGGTCCTAGTATTGTCACCCACTATGGAAATAGTACTGCAGTTACAGTCTTTGCTTAGTGTACAGTGCCAATATCACACCCAGGATCCATTCTCTGCCTAGTAATGATATTCCCATCTCTACAAAATGTGAGTGTTGATGTATGTGTGTGCTTTCACTATAGTGGACTATGTATATAACATGACTATATGTTGTATATAATATAATATTATCAGTCCATTTTCTGAACTCAGTTCTGCCTGATCAGGATCACAGGGACACTGAGCCTGTCCAGGTAGGAACAGCCACTGCGCAGGAAGCAATTCAGCTTACAGTTCTCAATTGTGTACTCATGAGGCTTCGTGTTTCTTGTAAATCTTCCTGTCTTTGGATAGTTTGCAGATGCAGAAAGAACATGCAAATAAGATGCAACAGCCAAAAATCATTCATGGCCCAAATCCCAAGAGGTAGCAATACTACTTTGTGGAGTAGCCATCTTCCTACTCATCAGTCATTCATGCATTTATTTTGTGAAGCCATCAATCTTATAAGGAGTCCTCCCAACAATGGGTCAAACAGTAGATCCAATGCCAGTGTGCTGATGGTGCCAGTCAATCAATCAATCAATCAATCAATCAATTATTGAGCTACCGTTTATACTCATGTTTAAGTTCTCCCGTGGATAAGTCGGGGCTTGATTATACTGTATAATTTCTGGTATTTTATAATGACGGTCGTATAACTCGAATGCGGAAAACTCACACTATTGATCCAAAAAATTACGATATGCTAACGCTCAACAGAGAGAGAGTGACCACAGAGCACACCGCCTTTTTTTTCTATGTATTGTGCCTACATGACCACACAGTAATACCTGAACTATTCCAACGCGACATTTGCACTGTTTTGTGTTTTTTGTATCTCACACCCTCATACATCTTTATTGTAAGAGGATTCCTTATCTACGATGGAGCATTCGATCAGAGGAAAATATGAAGCTGGTTTTAAATTCAAAGTCGTTGAAGTGGTGAAAGAAATTGGTAACTGCGCTGCTGCAACAAAAATCGATGTGTCTGAGAAACTGGTGCAAGATTGGAGGAAGCAAGAAGATGCTAAAAAAAAAAAAAATTAAGTGTCGTATTTTTGAATGGGCATATAAGTCGGGGTCTGACTTTATGTTCGATTTTTTGGGTTTCAAGACCCGACTTGTACGCGAGTATATACAGTATTTTCCATTATGAGAACTTAGCAGTGCCTGTTTAGCTGCTTTCTATTATAATTTGGTTTGAGTGGATCAATGAAAAATAAAAATGAATTATCCAGAATGAAAAACAAGTCTAACCAATCAGACACCTCCGTCCCTCCCTCCATCCATCTCCTTATGTCTAGTAAACAGCTCCACTCAGTCAAGACCAGAACAACCTTTTAATTACAGTAGAGACCCAAAATCTGTGACATTTATGACTTTAAACCCTTGATCATAAGAATTGTCAACAATAATTAGAAGAATATGTCTGAGTGTATTAGTGTTAAATTACATATTTACAACTGTTGGGGCATAATTACTGTTCTCCTTATATTATATGTTTGTGTTCATATTTTAATTTGTATGAACTTCACAGACACAAATTCCATGCAGGTGACATTTTTAGAAAAACTATGGAAATAAAGGCTAATAAATTAATTAAATAAGCTAACAAAGAAACAGGTAGATGATAGTAGACCTTGCTTAGTTTAAATGTCATATTATTGTATTATTTTTAGGCACAACTGAGATTATTTATGTAACATTTATGATTTTTTTTTTCTTACAGAGAAAAAGTCTGAAAAGGCAGCAGCAAGTCCAAGTGAGTACAACTTTATAACTTGCAGGGAGCTGCTTCTCTCTTTTATGAACTACTGTATTGCAGACTTTTTGTTCAAGTTCACTGTCATGTGTACAATTAAATTCTTACATACATATTTCCATCAAAGTAGTGACACTAATACTGTAAAAACAGACAAAAAAGGACAATAAACACAACAACAACAGAATGAAAAATAAAAAAAGAAATAATATATGACCTGGACTGCTAATTCTCAGTATACCAGCAAAACAAATTCAGTCAGTTCAGTATTTGTTGAGAGTTTTGTCATAAAAGATAAAATAGTTCAAATTGTTTGTTAAATACTACTGCAGGAGACATGCTCAACTTACTTTTTGCTTCACTTGAATTATACTACAGGCTAGTTAAATGGCTTGAGCGTAATGAAGGCTTTATTTTATACATGTTTGTATGCTGCGTGCTGGGCTGATCCCACTGATTTTATTGAGTTTCTGTTAGCTTTGCTTTTGGAAGAGGGCAGCAGTCTCGTCCCTTTTGAGCAGGACACGCAAAGAGTGAGCTTCTGTTATAAGGCTGTGAGAAAACTAGGGTGCTTTGCTATGGACTATAGAGTCAGGAAGCAAAATTAATAAAACCTTTATGACAAAATTGATTAATCAAGCAATGAATCAACTAATTAAGTGTTTGAATGATAATCATACTAATAGGCTGTTTAAATAATTGACAAAACAATCCTTCAACCAAATAAATGGTTTCTTGATTGTTAAACAAGCCTTATAATTAATTATTTCATGAATTAATTTACTGATTACTTTATAGTTATTTAGCCAACCAACCATTTCGAGTTGCACTTTGGGTGCAGGGTGAATTAATCAACCTCATAATTAATGATTATTTGACTATTTAACTATTTCACAATTATTATTACACTGATAAATTATATTCAGGCATTCTTGAGTAATCGACAAGCAAAATACAGTATCATGTGCTTATGTGAGTAACTTAACTTGATAGTTAAGATAACTTCATACCTGACTGATATATTTATTAAGAAAAGTTAAACAACAATTATTAGTTATTAGGTTATTTAATTATTTGGTAACTTAACCAATGATCCATTAGTTATTGATCAAATACATTAAGTAAGTGAATTATTAGTGCAGAAATTATGATTGGGCTTACCTGCATTTTTGGGAATAATTAATTTAACAATTAAGGAACTGATTAAATTAAAATTATTAACTGATTAATATAATTAAATTATCAAAGTAATGAATAATTAAATAATAAATAATTATATATAACTGACATTCAGACAAGAGTAATAATAAGAATAAGTTAAAATTTTTAAATTTACTTACTAATTGTGTGTTTGGTTAGTTGATTGAATGATGTTGTGCTTTTGTGTTTTATTTTAGCTATACTGTACTTGTTACGAGAAAGTATGATGGTGCAATGGTTTAAACCCTGGCCTGATCGTTGTCCATGTAGAATATGCTATCCCCACTCACTTCCACCACATCCCAACATTAACTGGAACTCTGCACCAGTTCAGTGTGTAGGGTTGGGTTTCTTGCCTTACAGAATTGTGCCCAATACTGTCAGGTAGAGGTACCCTTCTTAATCCAAACATGATCAGCAAATTAAAAACTGAATGAATTTATTTTTAGCGGTTGCTTCTTAATAGATGTTATGCTGCTTGAGAGTCTCTGAACAATACCAAAAATGTCCACTAGAGGGGGAAATACTGTCAAAAGCCCCAGTTGGTAACACAGAGGGACACATAAAATTGCTTTAAATAAATGACTTATTAATACAAAAATGCGTTATAAGAACACAAAGCTCCTTGGAGCACAAAAAGGGAAAAAGGAGTTGCCATCAAAGGCAATACAGGGCGAACAAAGTCAGTCAGTCAGTTAGTCAGTCCACACAGGGTGCAAGGCAGGGACAAATCCTGGGCAGGGCACCAGCCCACCGCAGGGCACACACACACACACACCCAGCACACACTAGGGACAATTTAGGATCGCCAATGCACCTAACCTGCATGTCTTTGGACTGTGGGAGGAAACCGGAGCACCCGGAGGAAACCCACACAGACACAAGGAGAACATGCAAACTCCACGCAGGGAGGACCCGGGAAGCAAACCCAGGTCTCCTTACTGCGAGGCAGCAGTCCCAATACAAAATCCCTGGTGATGTCAAAAAACAGAGCAGAAGGTTAAAAATCCAGTGATCACAATAAGCAAAGTAAAAACACAATAAACTCTCACCAAGTCCCTAGCATGTTTCAATGAACCACCAGAAACTGTGGGAAACTCTTGCCTTTATAGGGATGAGGGCAGTCCCTGGAGGTGATGGGCTGGTGGTTGTGCATCTTGGGAAACCACTCACAGAACACAAGGCACATAACAAAGATATACATACACAGATAACATTAAAAGACATACGAATGCAAATAATAAACGGACAAAACAGACATTAAACAAAAATTTGAACCCTAGCCAGGGGAGAAATCCTGGCTGAAACATAACAATAGACCAATTATTATCTTTGTTATTGTCTGTATATTCTGCCCATGTCTGAGTGGGTTTTCCTCCATTACCAAGAAAGGCACAACATGACAATTGACAACTCTAAATTGACCCAAGTGTTTGTGTGCAAATGCCACCGCTACCCTGATTTGGATGTATCTATGTATGCATGTATGCTATGCTAGGCTTATCAGCACAATATCTACTGTAAAAATATGTTGAAATTATAATTTGAAGATTCACTGGCTGATTTGTTGGTTAATTGATTTTGTGTTTTTGTTTTATATATTATTGTGCTTTATTTTAATTATAGTATATTTGTTGCAGAGTATATTGTGCTAAGTTTTTAAGCATATGTGTGCGCAATAAAAGGAAACTGAAACTGAAAATTGATTATCTGATTGACTGCATATTGTATTTAAGATTATATTAAAAGTGCCACGCTGCCTTACATAGTGGTGACTGCTTAGCTGTTTGGAGGTCTGGTCTGCTAGTGCTCTTATTGGACTTTCCCCATGCATATAGCTTCACTGCCATAAATAAATAGTTGTAGGCTGGTCTCGTGTTCCTGACAAGATCAGAAATCTCATTCTAAAGTTTGTTTGAATTGCACACGCTGGAGACGCTAAGTGGATGCATGCATTTCAGTAAGCCTGACTCAACTGGTCATAAACACTGTGAGGAAGACAGCTGAAGTCCTGCAGATCTTTGATAGAAATCTAGGTCCCTGGTACTGACATAATAAGATCTTCCCAATTGCTGGTATTATGACCATGTCCATCAAAGAAAACCCAGACAAAAGTCTGAGGAAAATACACAACAGTAGTCTGAGAGACAAAGCACCCATTCATGTAACCAGCCAGAGGCAGAAGGTTTTGTTAATAGTGATGGACCAATCAGGGTTACCTGAAAAACTGCATACCTGGATTTACAAGCATGGCATCTTTCCTGTGATTCTTTTGCCTCTAATAGTGTACAAGGCCCCAACTGCAATGACTGAATGGTAAAGCTAAAACTCCCTATCAGCCATATGGTTCTGTAGTACAGAGAATCGGTAAACTACAAAATGAAGCGCTTCCATGGGTGAAGGATTTTAATTTATGAGGTTGCCTCTTCTATCAGACCCTTCCATATGTATATTTCAATTAATGAATGTTAAAAAATGAATTAAACTGTCTTTTACTTTTGTTAATTTGTTATATAGCACTGTGATATGTGAGAACTCTTCAAAATCTTCCAAACTGCAATATTATTCTTAAGCCAAAGATCTACACAAATACATGAAATAAATCAACTAGATATATAACAATAAAGCAAAATGAATCAGGCAAGTAAATTATAGAGTGGACTGATATGTACCTATAACCACATCATCATGCCTCATTCTATAGGGTGCGACTGAATCACTGGGTTGGATCATACCCAGCATGCAGCAGTGATAATTTTCCATCTTTCCTTATTGAAAGCTCTCAGACTAGATCAGGATCACAGGAGGCAGGAACTTATGCCAGCAGCATCAGATGCTCCTTTTTATTATTTACCTCCATCCCCTCAACAATATCTTTCATATATACTGTATAACATTAACTTCCACTGTTATGCTGATGACACCCAGCTCTACCTCACTAGCAAACCTACTTTTTCCTTTCCACCCTCCTCACTTATTGAATGCATAGCAGAAATTAAATCGTGGAATTTTATTAAATTAAATAGTGACAAAACTGAGGTTCTCCTCATTAGTACAAAATTCCTCTGTTTCCCCTTCCCCACAGGTTAAGAGTCTGGGTGTCATCCTTGATAGTACTCTATCTTTTCAGTCCCACATCAATAACATCTCCCGGTCTGCATATTTCCACCTGCATAACATTAATCGTATTCACCCCTCCGTCACTCCCCAGACCACTGCTATCCTTGTTCATAGCCTTGTCACCTTTCATTTGGATTCCAGTCTCACCAGTCACATATGCGTTTATTAATAACCTGCTTTGTAAGATGATGCCGACTACTTGTGTACTGGGCCCCATCTCCAGCACACTACTTAAATCCTGCTTTCATGCTTTCATCCCGACTGTTACAACAATAATAAACTCATCCCTTGACACTGGCTCTGTGCCGCTCACTTTTAAAATCGCTTCTGTAACCTCAATGTTAAAACAGTCTGGTCTTGATGCTGACAATCATCAATTTTCGGCCTCCCACTTACCTTTTCTGTCAAAAGTTCTTGAGCGTGTTGTAGCTTCCCAACTCACCAATTACTTAACCGGTAATAATTTGATGGAAAGCTTTCAGTCTGGTTTCAGGGCTCAGCACAGCTGTGAAACTGCTCTGCTACGGGTAACCAATGATTTTCTTATGGCAGCAGACTCTGGACAAACCAGCATGTTAATTCTATTAGACCTCAGTGCAGCATTTGACACTGTCAGACATGACATTCTACTGTCCAAAATGGAGAACATGCTGGGTATCTCTGGCACTGCCCTCCAGTGGTTCAAATCCTATCTGACTGATAGGCAAGAGTTTGTTAGTCTTGGCAACAGCAGATCCAGCACAGCACCAGTCACAAAAGGAGTTCCTCAGGGCTCTGTCCTCGGTCCTCTGCTTTTCTGTATTTATGTGCTTCCCCTTGGCCATATTATCCGTAGCTTTGGACTGGGTTATCATTTTTATGCAGACGATACTCAACTCTATTTCAATGTTAAAAGTGGAACTTCACCAGAGCTTTCTCAGCTCACAACCTGCCTCAGTAAAATTAATACCTGGATGGAGCAGAACTCTTTAAAATTAAATTGCAACAAAACTGAACTCCTGCAAATTAGGAACTAAAGTGCAACTTAATAAAATGATCTCCTTCCTAGTCCATCTTGGCAGTGATCTCATCAGACCTGCCTCTACTGTAAAGAATCTTGGTGTCATTTTTGATTCCTTCCTTTCTTATTCCGCCCACATAAATCACATTAAGAAACTTTCTTACTTTCACCTCCGTAACATATCCCGTGTTGGCTCCTTCCTCTCCTTTTCTAATGCTGAGAAACTTGTCTATGTTTTATCACATCCCGCATCGATTATTGTAATTCCCTACTGGCAGGTGCCCCTTCTAATGTTATATCACACCTCCAGCTTATTCAAAACTTGGCTGCAAGAGTCCTTACTCGAACTAGCAGCAGCGAGCACATCACACCCATCCTGCTCCGTCTTCACTGGCTCCCTGTGTCCTACAGAATTGAATATAAAATCCTACTAATAACCTACAAAACCTTAAACGACCTTGTGCCAAACTACATCAGTGACCTTCTCCATCACTATGTGCCTGTCCGCCCACTAAGGTCCTCTGATTCTGCCAGTCTTGTTGTACCCCACACTAATCTACACTCCATGGGTGACAGGGCCTTCAGCTGTATAGCGCCCAGACTCTGAAATGACCTACCGAAATTAATCAGGTCAGCTGACTCCATGAATTCTTTTAAAAAAACAACTCAAAACTCATCTGTTCAGGAAGGCTTTTAGCTCTACCTGACTTTATTACCCTTCTGTCAGTTTACTTCTCTGTCAAGATGCTAATGTAACCTGTATGTGTGTGTGCTAGACCGTCAATTATGTTGTCTGTTAGGCTTTTTCTCTGAATTTACTGTCTTACTCTTCTTTATTTATTTATCTGGTTTAGTACAATGCTATATAATGTATACCCTGCTGTTCTTTTTTAAACTCTGTGAAGTGCCTTGAGCATGGGAAAGGCGCTATATAAATAAAATGTATTATTATTATTATTATTATTGCAATTCCCTTTTCTTTGGTCTTTCTCGCAAATCTCTTCATAAGCTTCAACTGGTCCAGAATTCAGCTCCCCGTATCATTACTAGAACCCCTCTATTCACCATATCACTACCATCTTGTAGCTGTTTCACTGGCTTCCAGTTAAATTCCGCATTCAATTCAAAATTCTCCTGTTAACTTTTAAGGCTATCCACAACCCTGCCCCTCCACATCTGTCTGACCTCCTTCATGTTGCCATTCCCTCCCGCACCCTTGGATCCTCTTCTTCCATCCACTTGACTGTCCCCTTCACCCTTCTTACCACCATGGGGAGCAGAGCATTCAGTTGCTCTGCTCCCCAGCTTTGGAACTCATTACCATCTGAGGTTAGAAATATTGATTCATTCTCACTTTTCAAATCTAAATATAAAACTCATCTGTTTAAGACTGTTTTTTCTCTTTGATTACAATTGCTCTGTCTGATTTTAATTTTTACATGTTTAGTTTTATTTATAATGTGTGTTTTATCTATCGTTTGAGTGTTTAGAAAGGCGCCTACGAATAAATCAAATGTATTATTATTATTAAGGCAGTAATTAACCTTGGATGGGGTGCTAGTTCATCTTAAGATATGTTCACTCCAACCACTGCATCATCATGTTGTCCTAATGAACATTTTCTCAGTTGATGTTTTCAGCTTCACATTTTAAATGCTAGTTTGACGTCTATTCGTTTTAGGTTTCCGTGGATACTTGCTACCTTTTTACTATTTCATCCCTACCCCATCACTTCCACTATCGAACAAATAGCTGAAGCAGTTTGTTCTTTCTCTTGTAGGAATGTGATCAGCATGTTGAGTTCTGTATTGTAACCTTTGGTGCTTTTTGAGTGTTTTTAAAGAAACTGAAGTAAAACCGCAGGTGAATGATGAAACCATTATGGTATCTTCCTGTAAGGAAGCTGCCGGTTGTAAATCAGCCAGCACAGTGCCAGGCCGCACCCTCATATTGCAGATGCTAGGTGGCAAACATGCACTTTTGACCACAAAGCAGCTGTTCCAGGTTTGTCTCTTCGAATCATTATCTGTCTGGTCTCGCCTACTTACCAGCATGGGTTTCTTAAGGATAAGGTTACTACACATTAATGAGAAGAGTAGTGGTTCATTAAATAATAAATGACATTTTTTCATACATCAGAAGTTTGAATAAGACTAGTGGCACTGTTTCAAACTTGGCTTTTTACAAAGGCTTTCAGTAAAAGGTCAAGCCTGCAGAATAAGATGCTTCTTTAATAACATAAGAAGATGAAAACGAGTTTAAGAAAAAGTGGTTTAAGAAGAACCATCTGCAAATGAACGGCCAGGGCAGATACACATTCTTTGAATGGCATTACGCATTAAATGTTGATGTAGGTACATCACAAACAGGTGAAGTAATTTAGTAATGGGCAAGTGAAAAATTTTAACAAGAGATGCTTTATTAAATAAGCATTTTTTAGTTTAATACTTCATGGGTTAATTGACTACATATTTATATATCAAGGGCATTATATAAGTTTTTTTTCAATAAAATAGCATAGCGTAACATTCTTAAACCTGCTTGTTCCATTAAGGTTCACAGAGTGCCAGAGCCCATTATAGAAGCACTGGGCAAAGGTAGGAAATAGCTTTGGACAAGGTGCCAGTTTATTGCATTATTATAGAAATGTGTGGGGAAAACCCAAAGAACCCAGAGAAAACCCCATGCAGACATAGACAGAGTTGCTAATTTCATACAAATGATGGCTAAAATTTCAACCTAGAACTTTAGAACTTTGAAAATCATTGCACCACTGTACTGTTCTGTAAATTATCAAAATTGAGCATATACAGTACAAGTTAGTGTCACTGTCTCATAGATCCACTGTGTACTGCTAAGATATATTAGAACCAGACCACAAGAACCATTAATGACAGGTCAGAAGAAAGAAACAAGCCAAGAACATGTTAAAGTGAAAAAACAGAGAAATCAGTGTAATCTTTTATCATCATTAAAGTACAGGACAAAATAGCAGTCAGAAAGTACTGTTGATAAATCATAGACGTAATTCAAAACCTGAAACACTTAGAAAATTGGTTAGTTAAGGTCAAAACTTGAGGACAAGTGCCCTCCAATTCTGGTTTATAAAATTTGTGGATGAATGGGCCCTGCCACAGACTGATAATCTGTCCATGGCAAGTTCCCTCCATAGGCACCCCCTAAATCGTTTACTGAATTAAGCGGGTTTGATAATGTTAATGTGTTTTATACATGTACATGTTCCCCTGTAAATTACTTTGCGGTAATGCCTAACTTTGAAACATATTAAAATATCAGTTGATTAGCGTTTCCAAATGAGCACTCTGACCTAAATTATCTACGACACTCTCTCACTGTATAGTGCCCTGTGGCTTAGGCCTTGGACTTCTCTCTGTGGCATTGGGCTGTTTTACTTAAATGCATACTTTGGATTTCCCCAAATGTAAAATGAGTATTTTAGTTGATTTTTTTTTAAATTTTGTTAACTAGTTGCTCCAGTTTGCTTTGTAAAGCATTTAGATGCCACTGTAAATAGCATTGTATAAATGGCTGTCAGTGTGACTGTGTCCTGCAGTGGTCTGGTGTCTCTTCTAGGGTTGGCTTGGAAAGTATATGAATGGATGGAAAACGTGTAGTTATTCTTATTAATAAGGTCTGAGCTTCTGCTCGCTGTTGTAGGAAATTGATTTTTACAGACATGTTGCACCCAAGTGCTAGGTAGGAAGAGAGAAGCTCATCAACCTGTTCTTCTCAGTTTTCTGCCTTTGTATTCCCTAGAAAATTATGTCACACCTTTTTTTCACACAAATGATGGTTGTGTATTCTTTTGCCATTTGCTTACCTGTTATCTTGTCAAGACAATGGATGGATCAGCCCAACCTTGCCTTGTTCTGTAAAAGTCATTTAAAACAGCTTTCCTTTTTCTGGACATAAAATAGCATCTTTCTGACCTCCTAAATATACAGTCCTGGCTATTTTGAAGGAATAAGAACTGATTTGGGGTTGTTTCCACCACAACTAGCATTACGAATGAGTAAAAAAACTGTCATTTTTCAGCTTAAAATATACTTCAAATACTTTTTTGAGTATGAATATATGCCATAAAGCAAATGTAACAGCATTTTTCAGTGAATCTAATATAAGGAAAAGAAATTCCAATTTCAGAAATTAAATCAGCACAATTAAATCTATAAAGTTCATCTTTTGCACAGGAGGATTTTGGCGCTGACCAGTGTTTGTGGATTGATTTTTGATCCCCACCACTTTGTAACAGGAAAAATGGTTTAAGATGTCTATGTAGTTCATGGCCACTGTGAAAGGCCATAGTTATGATATATCACATGATCAACTCTCCAAATTGCTTTTAAAAGTACTTTGGGAGAATACAATAAAAATATTTTAAAGCCTACAGGAATATCCATATCCAAAGTAAAAAGTGAAAAAATAAACAACATCCATCCATCCATCCATTTTCCAACCCGCTGAATCCGAACACAGGGTCACGGGGGTCTGCTGGAGCCAATCCCAGCCAACACAGGGCACAAGGCAGGAATCAATCCCGGGCAGGGTGCCAACCCACCGCAGAAATAAACAACAAACAATGTTTTAAATTTAAGTCTGGCTTCAGTGCAAGTGAAAAAAATCAGAGCCTTTGAAAAAGATATTGATATAGTGATTAGTAGGGAGTGTTTCCCCCCAAAACACTAAGGATGCCCAGGGATATGAAAAAGTGATTTATTATACATAACAAACACACAAATACAGAAGAAGTTAAACAATACTTATGAACATCAAATGCAAACATTCAAGATTTTCCTTCATAACCTGGGGATCAGATGGCCCTGTTGCCCGCATCAAGAACTCCAAGATAAGTAATTCTTCCCATCTCCTGTACTTAACTCTATAAACATGGTGGCCTTTCTTCCTCCCCACCAGGTGAATCCTGGCTAATCTTCTATACCACTCTCAAGGCTCGCCATACTGGAGAACAGAGGAAGGTTTTAATGTTCCTTCCATGATCACTTTTAGGTAAAAGCCACAATCCATTTTGAGGGTCAGGACTGACCTACAGAACTCCTAAAGCCACTCACCCATAAGCCCACTGGCAGTCTGAAATGTCCCTGTTGTCTTGAACCCTATTGTATATTACAATGCTTAAGCTTCCTTGCATACGCCTGAAAACAAAGAAGGGGGCCATGGACAAGGCCACATGCTTTCCTTGCTGCCAAATAATATCTTCAGAATACAGTAGTTTTTTCTAGGACTCATTCCAATATTTATCATGTCAGCTTTCCAGCCAAGACGTACTAATTTTGTTGTGCTTTCCAGGAAAGAGTCTCACCAAATACAATCCCAACCATTCTTATCAGTACAATATCAACAAAAACATTTTAGACCCTTAACACATAAAGGCAAAACTATCAATAAAGAACATTTTGAAGTGTGCAATATTTTACTGTATGTAACTTAGTTTGATTAGATAGATAGATAGATAGATAGATAGATAGATAGATAGATAGATAGATAGATAGATAGATAGATAGATAGATATTTTATTAATCCCTAGGGGAAATTCACAATTATTTTTTTTTATTATGATTATTACTGTTTGTGATATACTACTTATTAGTAATGATACACTGTAAGAAGTAAATACAAAAGGGTCAATATTTTTTTTTAATTAAAAGTGTTCATAAAGTTCTGTTTCCTGGTTTTTTTTTTCACAGTTGTGTGCTACCTGGCTGATCGCAATGAGTTGCGGGCCCGTGTGATTGAGTGGCTCAATGCCGAGGTCATCCCAGATGGCTGGTTCTCTAAGGGTTCGAACTACAGTGAAATCTTGCAGAAATACTTCAAGGTAAATCTTTGTAAATGGCCGAGCAGTGAAATATGAAACTAAAGACATACATTGACGTATTTCATATGCTTTAAGAAATAAATATAAAAATCAAATTCATATATTTATTCATTAAGGTGATCCTTTTAAATAAATCAGTTTTGAAATGACACTGCAATGCTGTGGTTATTGCTGCCACCTCTAAACTTTAGGAGGTTGTTCTCGGATGCAAGCCTGGTAATTGTCTGCGAGGAAGCAGAATGTTCTGTTGGAGTTGTTGCATCCAAATTCTAAAAACATGCATGTTAGGTTAAGTGACTACACTAAATCTGCGCAGTGTGTGAATGTGAATGTGTGCATGAGCAAACCCTGCAAAGGACCCCGGTCAATCTCGGGACATACTCGTGCACATAGGGCTTCTTAACCTCATGTATAATTGTGGGTTGTTGAAGGAAAACTAGTGCATTTAAAAAACATCTCATGCAGATAAAGGGGTGAACACGTAGACTTCATACAGATAGAGTAAGTATTTGAACCACAGTGCTACCATAGTGCTTTGTTACCAGCATGCATTTCAATCCCATCAACTTTAACAGCATTGAGAAATGTCTGAAATGAAGAAGGTATTAAAAATAATTGGAGATGGAAGGTATGCTGATACAGCAGTCAGTACAACTGTGTTACAGAACTGGACATTGGTTCAAGTCCTAGTGTGTGCATGTCAACTTCCCTCTAACATCTCAAAACCGATACTTGGCTTCTTTAAATGGACCCACAATGCTTGAGTATGGTTGTGAGTGGAGTATATCATGCTAAGGTCTCAAGTTCTGAACAGAACTGATTAATCTCTTGTGGCCAATATTGCCTTGAATGATTTTAGCTGTTCAGAATCCTACAATGGAAAAGTGGTTTCCTAGGATGAATGGAAAGGTAATTTGAGGTGGTTGCTATATAGTGGAAATTATATGTTCTTTATAATTTGTGGACCCTTGCAGAGTTACTGATTATAAATTTTAGAGCTCTACATCACTAGTGTTTTGAAACCTTCGTTATTAATTAAAGAATATAACAGTTGCTCTATCTTGGGCATGTTCTATACGGTCCCAAATGGTTTTAATCACTTTGCCACATTAATAAAATCCTTGTCTGCATACCATTCATGACTAAAATCAAGAAGTAAATTCCTGTAGGCAGACAGAAATGGGAGCCATCCCCGTAGTGGGATTAGTGTGTTAAGACTCAGATTCCTAATTCATTTGTCAGCTAATAATTAACACCACCACATCCCTCTCGGCAAAGAAATGATAAACAGTACAGAAATGTTCTGGGTGCACATTGTGCATTTATTAATGCAGCATCAAAAATTATTTTTAAAATATGTTTCCTCAGTGTCTTGCCAATTTTTTAAACATATTTTTGACATTAGATATGGAGTGTTTCTGAAAATTAGTCTCAAAACTGGACAGTATCTGATATGGTGGATAAAGGAAGGGCCATAAAATTAATACTGATGCTCTTAACTTCCCATAACAGGATGTTATGTGTGTGAAATGCATGCTAAATAGTATGCAAAACTCTATAAATATACTGAATTGTCTGTGTTCCAACAGAATTGTCATTACCTTCTAATTATAATAACAAACGAAATATTATTAATTGAATTATAACAATTCTGTCCAACAATTCCATGGATTCCATCCAGACCATAAAATGGTGGACTTGCCCTTTACCATTATGAGGATTCTGGAGGGGACATGGGAGTATTTCCAATTGATCTGCATGTGTTTTGTAGACTTAGAGAAGGCATATGACCATATTCCTCGAGGGATTCTGTGGGGGGTGCTGAGAGAGTATGCAGTTCCGGGACCCCTAATAAGGGTTATTGGGTCCCTGTATAATCACAGTGAAAGCTATGGCTGTATACTCGGAAAAACATCAACACCACTTTCAATGGGTGCGGGACTCCGCTGGAGCTGTGCTTTGTCTTCTATCCTGCTTGTGATTTTCATGGACAGGATACCAAGTCACAGCCAGGGAGGGGAGGGGGTCCAATTCAATGACCTTATAGTCACGTCACTGCTTTTTGCAGATAACGTGGTCTTGGTGGCTTCCTTGTGTTGCGAACTCCAGCAAGTATTGGAACGGTAAAGCAGCAGGGATGAGGATCAGTACCTCCAAATCTGAGGCCATGGTCCTCAGTAGGAAAAGGGTGGACTGTCCTTTCCAAGTGGGAGGTGAGTTAGTGTCTCAAGTGGAGGAGTTTAAGTACTCGGGGTGTTGTTCATGAGTGAAGAGAAAAAGGTTGGTGAGCCAGTCTGAAAAACTGAAAACTGAAAAAAACAAAAAGGGTTAAACAAAAATGAAATAAAGATGAAAAGTTAAAATTTTTAAATCCTGACAGCTCTGACCAACCATTATTTTGACATTTACTTAAAGATGGATTTTTTTACATTAATTATACCATAATGCAGTGGACGAGACTTAAGGAATAAAATGAGGCACTTTGGCCCAATGCAGGACTCCCAGGAACACTTGCATTGGGGTATCATTTTTGTTGTCTTTGAGCTCATGTTGACCATCTACTATGCTTAACTTTTCATTACAAGATTACAAAGCCTGTAGAAAATGGCAACATTCAAGCGTGTATTTTAACTGCACTAGTACTGAGGTTTGCAGAGCTTCTGTTCACAAATAATTTAAAGTTAAAAATTTAAGTCAAAAACAGCTAGGAAAATCATAGACAAATAATCACCAGCTAAAGTAGGCAGCAAAGAAATTGTAGCTCAGCAGCTCATCCATATCTTTTTTATTATCCATCTATTGCTCTCAATTATCATATTCAAATAATAATGATAACAATAATTAATAACAGTAATAATAAACAACAAATAGCAATAATTAAAATAACAAATGAATTGCAATATTAGGGGCAGAATTTCAATTTGTTTCATATGAGTTACCGTACTATTCTGTTAACATAAAGGTCTGCTTTTTTGTGCCATTTGGCCCAACATATTGTTACTACCTTATAAATTAGGTGCTAAAGGTAAAGTGGAGAGCAGCCGGGAAGCACATTGGCTTCTCCCAACCACACTTGAAACTGGTACTGAATAGTACCGCTCGTTTTGCTCATGGCATTTACATATTCTACTCCTTTGTTCTAGCTGTTTAGGTATGAGAAAAAAAATGGATTAAAACATTAGTTACTTTAGGAATGTTATAAGGAAAAAGAGAAGGAGAGTGCTTTTAATTTTGGAGCAGTTAAAGGAAATGTGCAGAATTAAATTGAAAGCCTAAAGAAACCAGCTGGGTGAAAAGAGTAAGCTAAAGGCCTTGATGATGGGACTAAAATTAATGATGGTTGTCACCAGGCAACTGTTTTAGACCTAAATCCTCAGTCCTGTGATCTTTGGAAACGAGACGAATGGAGAGCTTTTCCTTTCAGTATGTGGGACTATGAGAACAATCACAAGTCTGCCACTCAACAGAATGCCACATTTAGCGCTGTATATTGTCTTTTGTTAGCTCTCTTCTTGCTAACAGCAGACAGCCTGGCTCTGCAAATCACAGTGATGTTATGAAGATGCTAAAATCCTTGAGGAATATATTTTTTTTAAATTCATCTTGCAAAGTCCTCAGCATTGCAAACAAATCATCTTTTAACAGCCCAATGAAACAACAGCTTAGAGTGTCTGTTATATACAGATGATCTTTGTGTTAAGGCAATTCAATGGGTGCAAAAGCTGCCTGTGGAGATCTAGAGGTCTTAAGAAAAGGCACGTAGGTGGTCCATCTGTTGAGGTGGTCCTTTCATTGCTTTTAAGGAAACATTATTATTTTGTATCAATGAAAATCTAGAGTGGAAATCAACACATTAGTCAACAAAGCAGAATATGTGAAGTAAAAGGCCATGAATATTAGCAGTGGGAGGTTTTGCACTGAAGTGTATCATGCTGGAGACTTTTCTTCTCACATACAGAAAAAGATTATGTTTTTACAGATGGCTAGAATCACCAACATGAGAAAAACTATTGGTAAGCAATGAGGATCTCTACCTCTACACAGTGTCAGTTAAGATGAATGCCAAAGTGTTTTACAAGGAGACCATTCAGTGCATGAAGCTCTTTTGGCTAGCTAATAGGTAAATTGACCCAGTATCTCATTCACACATATTCTAAAAGCCATCAGCTACTGAGCTGGCACTCAGCATGGAGTCTTTGCCACAAACCTGCAAAAAAGGGGAATCCTCTGAGACTACAAGAATATTTAGCAGACTGTTCTCCTAATTTTGTATTTTATGGGATAACCAAAGTGAATGAAATTGTGAGTCAGAGCTGGCATTAAACATTATGGGTGCAAAATGGATCTGAATGAATCTGGCTGTTCTGTTTTCCTCTTAGAATCTGTGTGCTTAACTGCAGTCTTTTACTTTATAAATTACAATAACTCCTCTTGAACAGAATGAGGATTAGTAGATACAAAAATGCATAGATGAGCAAATCTGTTGTAGATGTGTGTGTTAGGAATGTCACAAGAACCAATCTTTCAGTACCAGTTCAATACCAAAATTCCAAAATGTAACTAATATTTTTTATATTATTAGTAGTACCGATGCATGCAAGCATGCGTGACTGCAAGTAGACAAATTACTTCAGAAAGCACAATAACACATGGGAAAACTTAAGCAAAAACTACACATTCGACTTATACGACCTACATTATACAACACCAGAAATTATACGATAAAATCAAGTCCTGCCTTATCCATGGGAGAACTTATCTGCGAGTATATACGGTAATTCTTTATAAACTCAATGCTTAACATCCCCTTCCCTGCTGCCCCCACTTATTGTTACTCTGAATAAGTCCCCATGTCTATCACACATTAAAACTTAAGCCATGCATTGTATTTTGCTATATATGAATAGATAGATAGATAGATAGATAGATAGATAGATAGATAGATAGATAGATAGATAGATAGATAGATAGATAGATAGATAGATAGATAGATAGATAGATAGATAGATAGATAGATAGATAGATAGATAGATAGATAGATACTTTATTAATCCCAAGGGGAAATTCACAAATATCAGTGAATATCAGTGTTCATTTACTGAAATGATAGTTGGGTAACTACCTGACGGATATATCACTATTTAAAGCTGCTACGACTATTAGTATTTATATATTTTATATTCTGTTACAGAAAAGGGCATAATATTGTTCACTTGAATAATGGAGGTACTTTTAATAAAACACCACTGAATGGGATTTCTGCTTTTGCCATGGTATTACATAGATTTCGAGTATCAGAAAATTTCACTGGTGTTGGTATCAAATATAAAAATTCTAGAATCATGACATCCCACGTTTCCGTGTGGTGGGGTGATGGATATGCTTATATCTAATAGGACATTTTCTGGTGATTGTTTCACAGAAATATGACAATGGAGACTCCCAGTTGGATTCAAATGAATTTCTTAACTTTGTTCAGCACAACCAAACAGCTGTTAACATTACCTCCTACATGGATGAGGAAAACAATCGACTTCTCAGGTAATATTGTAGAATTTTTCATAAAAATATATCACCATGGACAAGTGTTGGTAGTTTTTTGGGTTGCTTTTGCATTTTTCACAATTTTTGGAATTTTATAAGCAAAGCATTTTACTTCTACTTGTATAGCAAATTGCCTGTGCATTGCCATAGATTGGAACATTAACGTAGCAGCATGAAACTCAGAGATTCAGAATCAAAGTGCTCTATCCACATCAAATTGGAGGATTTGCATTAATCACAACAAAGTAATCAAAGAGAAAATGAAAAAAGCACTTTTCCTGCATTGTGCGTCTCTTTCTTCCTGTTGTTCACAGAATATTATGAGAATTTTGTGTACAAAAAACCTCATTTGAAGCTGCTCATCTCAGTTACTGTATCTGCCATGTGCACACATATCATGCTGCTCTTTTGGTGCTTTTACAATTGACTCAGATAAGCTGATTGACCAAAGCTCATCTATGTGAACAGAAAATAATGAAGGTCCATCACAAGCAACTAAAAAAAATAAAAGGAAGGTTGTACAGAGCACCACAGGATTTTTTTTCTTTTCATTATTTATTTATATTGAATTTATATAGTATTTCAGAAAAGAAAGTTTTTAAAACATTATAGTAGCATATTGAAGTATGAAATTACAGTAATTTCTTTGTGAAAATGGTACCAACATAAGAAATGTGAAATGTACCACATGTAGGAATGCATATATAAGTAGTCTTTTATAATTTTACATGCACATTCATAGTTTAATAATAAATGTTTACTATGATAATTGGTTGATAGTCCTAAAATAAACATACGGGGTTACTCGCACATACTGTAAATTCTTCAATAGATACATTTATATACCCATATGTATTTTATAAAATAAGTGTACAGTAAATTCCTAATTTTAACCATGTAGCTTACTGGATATTAAAAGTATTTTTAATAAAAATATAATTGATTGAGTCAAGTGCCTTTAAGTTGTAATAGACTGACACTTGTTTTGCCTATATGATTTCAACAGGCGGTGTGCATGAGTAGGCCTGAAACCTAAAATAGCAATAATTAACATCAAAATCACAATATTTTTCATGTTGTATTCCCATGTATCATGATAATTGCAATTCCTCTCTTTAAAGGGGTCCATACTATGGCTTGGTAAATTGATCAGTCAGGGATTTATGAGTCCTACTGAGAGATTTGTCTTGAGGGCTTTAAATGTTAAAGCATTGCTGACATTTTCTTAGCATTTAAAGCCCTTTAGCCTCATTAAAATGAATAGCCCTGAACAGTCTCTTTTCACCCAGTGATTTAAAAATTAATGAATTAGACTTTCTAGACTGGATTTTATTGCTTCTGAATAATGTTTATATGTGTACTGCAACTGTGAACTGCATGATCTTTTTATAAATAGGAGCCTCTGTGTTGATGCACTGATTGAACTCTCTGATGAAAATGCTGACTGGAAACTGAGCTTCAATGAGTTTCTCAATTGTCTGAAGCCAGGATTCAACCCCCCAGAGAAAAGTAAGCAGAAAATGTCCTTCTGTTTTTTGCATCTCTATGGAGAAATGCTATTTTATGAGTAATATTTTATAAGCTGAAGGTATTATAATGTTTGCTATAAAACAAAAAGAAAGTTACAGCAGTTATATTTTGTTTTTTTGCGGCATCACTGGATATTTTCCCAAAGAATTACTCAGAGGATTTTACATATCTCTTCCTTTTTTAATTTATAAAATACCTTTACCTGTTTTTTCATGCTATAATATCCAAATCTGTGCATAAAAAATATTCCCTTTAAATATTAGACTACTTTTTTTTTAAGCTGTCATCATTTAGGGCAGGGGTGGTGAACTTCAGGCCTGGAGGGCCGCAGTGGCTACAGCTTTTCATTCTAACCCTTTTCCTAATCAGTGACCAGTTCTCACTGCTAATTAACTTTTCCCCATCACTTTAATAACCCTGTTAGAAGAGTTCAGCCCTCTGAATTGATTCCTTTCTTCATTAAATGACAACCAAGCAGAAATGAGCTGTGAAACGAGCTAACAGATGACCAGCTAAACTGGGGCTTCAAACTCCAACCAATTTCACTCCAATCGCTTTCTTAATGAGAAGCCAGTTCTTGCTGTTAATTAAACCCATTATTTAATTCCATGGCTTGTTGCTGCTCTCATTCTGCCACAGCACACATTTCGAAAACTGATGTTTTTCTGTTCTTTCTAAGAGCTCCGTCAAAATGTTTTGGTGACCTGAGAGATCAACCTTTCCAAGACAATCACCTCTCTTTAATTTCAGAAATTGTGTAATGGGCACAGGGGAGCTGGTCATGTGGTGGCTTGTTTTGTGTCTCATTATTGTTTGGCTGCTAATTAAAGAAAAAGAAACAACTATATGGCCTGAGTCAAGTTAATTAAAAGAAGTAATCAGCAGCAAAAACTGGTCACTAATTAAGAAGATGGTAAGAATGAAAACCTGCAGCCACTGTGGCACTCAAAGCCTGGAGTTTGCCACCCCTGATTTAGGGTATCTGCCCATTGCCAGTACTATATGACTTTGCTGAATCAGCACTTCAGCCAGAGTAATCAAAAAGCCTTGTAAACATGAATTTGCACATTCCGATCCATTAACACATTATATAAACCTGAAAACCTCATCTTCTTCTGTGTGTATTTCAAATCTCATAAATGTATTTCTGTCAGGTGGACTCCATCATGTAAGGAAGTAACATGGACACTATTAGCTGCTATATTAAAGTCAGTTTTGCTAGTCAATTCAGAATATACAGTAAATTTTTATACATTATTTGCATAACCATTAATAAAAATACCTCCATCCATCTGTTTCACACACAACTTTTTTTTCATATTGAGGGTCACTAATGCAGGATCCAAACAGAGGTTTATTTAATTCTGATTAATTATTAACACTGTTGGAAAATATTATTCCTAGAGAATTGGCTTAAAGTTTGCTGTAGTGAAATCAGAGTGTGTATCAGTGCTAATGGAAAACAGAATAGTGGTTAACAGAAAATGATTTCCAAATCCAGTAAATCAATTACCAAAATTATATCAGTACGCAGCAAATTCTGTGGCAAACACAGCAAAATATTTTGATACGGTCAAAGGATGAAATGCCAACCCTGGTCAAATCCATGAGTCATGAGTACTTGTTGAGAACATAAGTAATAAGAGGGAGCCATTCAGTCCATCCAGCCCATTTTGCTTACTCATAGAAAGTAGACCATTGGGTGTGAGATGACCATATCCTACAGATTTACACAGGTTTAGCAATAATGACTGGTGTTCTGAGGGGCTGGAATTTAGAGCTTTCTGAAAGAGGCATGTATATCTATCGTATTCAAAACTGTCACGTTACTGCATTACAACAGGCGAGACTAGATGGATTGCTGGTCCTCCCTTCATATATACACATTCTCATTCATACAGAGCTATCTTAAAATACTATTTAAACTAACATACACAGCTTCAGGATGTGAGAGGAATCTAGGATAGAATGTGCAAACTCGGCAAACAAATTGGCAAGGCCAGGACTCAAACCCAGCTTGCTCAAAGCCACCCAACTATTATTATTATTATTATTATTATTATAACTATCCAGCCACCCCTTTTATGAGCCCACTCATTCAAATATAGAGTCTTAACGGGCCAGAGCCTATACTTGCAGCAACCTCGGTACATTCAGGTAAAGAAGCTTACCTGCAAGCTAAGTCATAAAATGGTGTTAATTATTAAAGCAGTAAAAGCTCACTGACATCAACAGTGGCTATACAGCAGCATATGATGATAAACATTTCTGATTATACTCACAATACTGTGGCCTGAATCCAAGAAAGTTGTGACACTTGTTTTCTTAGTGTGCCCATACTACACACTCCTGTATCTCAGTCTCAAGCTTTCTCTCCACTGCTGTAACCTCACCATTGTTTCTATGCCTGTGTTATAGTACACTTGCTGTATTTAGAAGTTGTAATTGTTCCTGGAGGTGGGGCTCGATGGCGAGCGCCTGGTGGCCGGGCCTGCACCCATGGGGCTCGGCCGGGCACAGCCCGAAGAGGCAACGTGGGTCCCCCTTCCCATGGGCTCACCACCTATGGGAGGGGCCAAGGAGGTCGGGTGCAGTGTGAGTTGGGTGGTGGCCGAAGGCGGGGACCTTGGCGGTCCGATCCTCGGCTACAGAAACTGGCTCTTGGGACGTGGAATGTCACCTCTCTGAAGGGGAAGGAGCCTGAGCTAGTGCGCGAAGTTGAGAGGTTCCGGCTAGATATAGTCGGGGCTCACCTCGACGCACAGCTTGGACTCTGGAACCAATCTCCTTGAGAGGGCTGGACTCTCTACCACTCTGGAGTTGCCCCCGGTGAGAGGCGCCGAGCAGGTGTGGGTATACTTATTGCCCCTCAACTTGGAGCCTGTACATTGGGGTTTACCCCGGTGGACGAGAGGGTAGCCTCCTTCGCCTTCGGGTGGGGGGACGGGTCCTAGCTGTTGTTTGTGCGTATGCACCGAACAGCAGTTCGAGTACCCACCCTTTTTGGAGTCCCTGGAGGGGGTGCTAGAGGGGCATACCTTCTGGGGACTCCCTCGTTCTGCTGGGAGACTTCAATGCTCACGTGGGCAATGACAGTGAGACCTGGAAGGGCGTGATTGGGAGGAATGCCCCCCTGATCTGAACCCGAGTGGTGTTTTGTTATTGACTTCTGTGCTCGTCACGGATTGTCCATAACGAACACCATGTTCAAGCATAGGGGTGTTCATATGTGCACTTGGCACCAGGACACCCTAGGCCTCAGTTCGATGATCGACTTGTGGTCGTGTCGTCGGACTTGCGGCCACATGTCTTAGACACTCGGGTGAAGAGAGGGGCGGAGCTGTCAACTGATCACCACCTGGTGGTGAGTTGGCTTCGATGGTGGGGGAGGATGCCGGTCAGGCGTGGTAGGCCCAAAACGTGTTGTGAGGGTCTGCTGGGAACGTCTGGCAGAGCCCCCTGTCAGAAGTAGCTTCAACTCCACCTCCGGCAGAACTTCGACCACATCCCGAGGGAGGTGGGGGACATTGAGTCCGAATGGGCCATGTTCCGTGCCTCTATTTGTTGAGGCAGCTGACCGGCAGCTGTGGCCGTAAGGTGGTCGGTGCCTGTCGTGGCGGCAATCCCCGAACCCGCTGGTGGACACCGGCGGTGAAGGATGCCGTCAAGCTGAAGAAGGAGTCCTACAGGACCCTTTTGTCCTGTGGGACCCCGGAGGCAGCTGATAGGTACCGGCAGGCCAAGCGGAATGCGGCTTTGGTGGTTGCTGAGGCAAAAACTCGGGCGTGGGAGGAGTTTTGGGGAGGCCATGGAGAATGACTTTTCGGACGGCTTCGAGGAGATTCTGGTCCACCATCCGGCGTCTCAGGAAGGGGAAGCAGTGCAGTGTCAACACTGTATATGGTGGGGATGGTGCGCTGCTGACCTCGACTCGGGACGTTGTGGGTTGGTGGGGGGAATACTTCGAAGACCTCCTCAATCCCATTAACATGCCTTCCAATGAGGAAGCAGAGCCTGGGGACTCAGGGGTGGGCTCCCCCATCTCTGGGACTGAGGTCACCGAGGTGGTCAAAAAACTCCTTGGTGGCAGGGCCCAGGGGGTGGACGAGATACGCCCGGAGTTCCTCAAGGCTCTGGATGTTGTAGGACTGTCTTGGTTGACACGCCTCTGCAACATTGCATGGACATCAGGGACAGTGCCTCTGGATTGGCAGACCGGGGTGGTGGTCCCCCTCTTTAAGAAGGGGGATCGGAGGGTGTGTTCCAACTACAGAGGGAAAAGTCTATTCAGGGGTCCTGGAGAGGAGGGTCCGTCGGATAGGCGAGCCTCGGATTCAGGAGGAACAGTGTGGTTTTCGTCCTGGTCGCGGAACAGTGGACCAGCTCTATACCCTTAGCAGGGTCCTGGAGGGTGCATGGGAGTTTGCCCAACCAGTCTACATGTGTTTTGTGGACTTAGAAAAGGCATTCGACCGTGTCCCTCGGGGAATCCTGTGGGGGGTACTCCGAGAGTATGGGGTACCGGCCCCCCTGATAAGGGCTGTTCGGTCCCTGTACGACTGGTGCCAGAGCTTGGTCCGCATTGCCGGCAGTAAGTCGAACCCGTTTCCAGTGAGAGTTGGACTCCGCCAGGGCTGCCCTTTGTCACCGATTCTGTTCATAACTTTTATGGACAGAATTTCTAGGCGCAGCCAGGGTGTTGAGGGGGGTCCGGTTTGGTGGGCTCAGGATTGGGTCACTGCTTTTTGCAGATGATGTTGTCCTGTTTGCTTCATCAGGCCGTGATCTTCAGCTCTCTCTGGATCGGTTCGCAGCCGAGTGTGAAGCGGCTGGGATGAGAATCAGCACCTCCAAATCCGAGACCATGGTCCTCAGCCGGAAAAGGGTGGAGTGCCCTCTCAGGGTTGGTAGCGAGATCCTGCCCCAAGTGGAGGAGTTCAAGTATCTCGGGGTCTTGTTCACGAGTGAGGGAAGAATGGAGCGTGAGATCGACAGGCGGATCAGTGCGGCATCCGCAGTAATGCGGGCATTGCATCGGTCTGTCGTGGTGAAAAAGGAGCTGAGCCGCAAGGCAAAGCTCTCAATTTACCAGTCGATCTATGTTCCTACCCTCACCTATGGTCATGAGCTATGGGTAGTGACCGAAAGAACGAGATCGCGAATACAAGCGGCTGAAATGAGTTTCCTCCGCAGGGTGTCCTGGGCTTTCCCTTAAAGATAGGGTGAGAAGCTTCAGTCATCCGGGAGGGGCTCAGAGTAGAGCCGCTGCTCCTCCGCATCGAGAGGAGTCAGATGAGGTGGCTCGGGCATCTGATCAGGATGCCTCCTGGACGCCTCCCTGGTGAGGTGTTCCGGGCACGTCTAACCGGGAGGAGGCCCCCGGGGAAGACCCAGGACATGCTGGAGGGACTATGTCTCTCGACTGGCCTGGGAACGCCTTGGGATTCTCCCGGAAGAGCTAGAAGAAGTGGCCGGGGAGAGGGAAGTCTGGGCATCTGTGCTCAAGCTGCTGCCCCCGCGACCCGACCTCGGATAAGCGGGAGACAATGGATGGATGGATGGATGGATGGTAATTGTTCACGAAAATGAGGAGGATAGCTGACGTGGATGGGTTCCTTAACCCATTTTACCTGATTTGTCAGATGTCACTTTCCTAGTTATAATACTTAATTCAGTTCTGTAATATTGAATTACAGTATCAATATGCATTTTGACAAGGAAGCTATATTGATATGTTTTCTCTGAAAAGTGCATTGTGGCTGAGGGAAATGGGGAAACTTAGGAACTAACCTTTCAGATCAGCTAAATATTTAAATGTTGTTATTCACATCCCTAATTTAAACATCAATAAAAACACAAAAAAATAAAATAATGCCACCACTTAATTCTGTGATCTTACAAAATTACTATAATGATATCATAACAATTTTTGAGGCCAAAAAATGACTGTAAAAAACTAACAATTATGTATTTAGAGATGTTCATCTGCACACTATTGTTGTTAAGAGCTGTTATTTGGGTATTTGTGGTCTTTCTGTTGGCTTGAACACATCTGTCCTCCCTCATTAAAACTAGAGACTGTAGTGTGTGACTGTTCCAGAGGGCAGCTTGTCAGCTTTTTCTGAGATGCTGTAACCAAAACATCTGGAACCAACAATCATATCACAGTCAAAGTTTCTTAGATAGTGAACAACAACTAAACCTCCTGACCATGTCTGTATATATAGAATTGCGGCCTCGTGATTAGCTGTTTGCAGGAGCAGGCTATTTGTATTAACTCTTTCAAGGCTGATGTTGACTTTTGTCAAAAGGAGGAGTTGACAATGGTAATCAACTGTAAACTGTGACAAAACCAACTGTTACATTTAACTCTCGTAGCTAGAAGGAATGCTAGATTTGACCGAGATCCCCTGTGCTCACGTGAGTAGCAAGGCGCACACAACGGCAAAAATGGCACTGACATCTGGTGAGAAATCAAAGTAAATGCGAAAAGTTAAATACTCCATGGACGACGTCTTGTCTATTAACTCTGAACTGGACTATGACTTGTCAGATTTTGATACAAGTGATCGAAAACGAATGTGAGGTTCCAGCTTCAGCTGATCGGTCCCCAGCTAGTCATAGTACTGACAATGTTTGCCAGGGTGGACTGCCACTTAACAATGATAAGAGCTAGAAACCAGATTGTAATGCACTGTGACCATGACTGCCATTGCTGCTGTCCCAGCCATGTGAAGACAGCCTGGCAGCAAGCCTGCCACTCATTCATTGGCAAACTGACAGCCACAGCATGCAGCAACAGATGTTTTATGTTGGTTTCTGTGTGAAACCATTCTTTTTTGGAAAAAATATTCAGCTCTCAAAGACTTAAAAGTCTGGTGTGCCTAATAAAGTCAGCACTAAGCGTAAAATAAAGCCGCATCGGGAGCACTTAATGCCCACACTGCATGCCTACCACACAACAAACAATTTAAAGTGTCCTTCCTCTGGCATAATAAGGAAGAACAAATATTCAGCAGTCACCAAGCAGCAATGCCCCAGAGACCTAAGTGTTCTCTCCATTTCGGAACTGCCCAGTTGCTACTTATAAAATGAAGAAAACTTGTATTTTACTTTCAACCACTTTAGTAGCTTTGGTCTTTCTTATTATTTTCATCTTTTACTTTTCCTATGATTTGCATCCAGTTCAAACTGATCAGTAAATAAAGAGAGCACAAGTGGGTCTTGGGAGATGTCAGTAGCAAATCAAGTTAACGTCATGGCAGGAGCTGCAAGCTGCATTATTTATATGAGTTTTTTTCCTGTACTAAAGCTGACTATTTTAGAAGTAAGATATAGTGCCTAATGATTAATATTGAGTGTCACAGTGCGTATGAAATCATTAACAGATTTTTGTTTTTATTTTGATCATTGATTTGTGGAGCTTGCTGGCATTTTACCTTTACATAAGGTGAATTAACAATTAGATATTGATGTTTTACCTCAATCTAAACTTGATTAATCATTAGGTAACAACAGAATATGTGTCACAGAAAATCTCCTCTCTACTACAAATTATGCTCAACAAGATTTGACAACATGCACATTTCTTAAAGCTACTTCTTCTTTTGCTTGTGACATTCACAGAAGAAAATAGAACAGGGGTGGATGTGCAGTATGAAGAGGAAACAGATGCATAGCAGTTCATCCTTACGCAAATAAAGCAGACTGTTATAAACAAAATATATTAAAGTACATAGCTTCATTATAAAGTGTAATAAAAACTATTCTTACATAATTATTATGAAAAAAGGAACAGTTAGGCATGAAGTAACGGTACTGCATGCAATGTTAAATAGCATCTTTCAAATTAGCATGAAATGACTGAGTTTAAGTATATATTTGAGTCTGACCAGTAATGGAGTTTTGCTTGGTTTGATTCTGATTATTGTCTTGTGCTCATTCCTTCCATTATAGGATACAGCTTCCTGATATTTTGAAACAGATTTTTAAAATGGAGGGATATATAATAGTTCCTATTTGGTAGCCTTTGCTTGTAGCCTGAACTTGTGCATACCTGATTCAGTTTAGCTGGCATTTTTATAGTTGCCCTGGTATTTTTCTACTCTTATCAATCCATGTGTAATCAGTGAATTCATGCAAGGCATATTTGGAACAACCAAATAGCCTTGCATGCACATCTCCAAAATACGGGAAAACTGGACTACCTGTAGAAAAATCCAAATTGGCCATGGTAGAAAATGCAGACTTTACATAGATAGCAATCCAGCCACTATTTAAATTCATTCAGCTGTCAGAATGAGGCTGCAATGCTAAACGCTGTGTCACTGTGCTCCCTATTTTGTTTTTATGAGGTTGTGACTGGTAAGTCACTTTGTATAGAGGCATCACATAAATAAATCAATAAACTAGATACCCATCATAATTTTAACCTGTCTTTTTCCAGAGTGTGCACTTGAGGATGAAACCTATGAAGATGGAGCAGAAACCCAGGTGGAGTGCAATCGTTGTGTCTGTGCTTGTGGAAACTGGGTGTGCACTGCCATGACTTGTGATGGTAAGTGAAGAAGCAAGTTTTATTTCAGTATTTCTGGCATAATCAATACCATTAGCAAAGACAAATCACTTCCAAACACTGCCCAGTCATAGGATGTAACCATAACTGTCATTCAGAAACTCTGATGTTAATCAATTTGGGCTCACCACTTTCACATTGAAATATTTTAATTAATATAGTGAGAAATTTCTCTTCTCATTTACAAAGCAGCATTCCCCTGATGTTGGTCCAAGACAAGTAGTAAACTGAGCAGGGCCAGCCAGACTGCTCCTTGTTCCCCAACAACAGTCTCCAATGCCACCTAGAAGATTTACTAGGTGCTTCCAATATACTTGGGAGATATCCTTCCCCCACTGTATGTCTTTAGCCTAATGCTGGGTCTCCTATTAGTGTACATCTTGGAATAAAAACACCCTCTACTCTAACTAGAGTCCCTCAGTCCCAAAGACTTGATGCAGTACTACAATATTCTTTTGGACTGAAGAGTTATTGATCATAGGTGAGGTTGGAGATTAAGATTGGCCACTAAATTGCTTTTGAATTAACCTTCACCATACAGTACAATATCCATAGTATATTCATATAAATCTAACTAAGTTAAATGGCAATCATAATTCTAGAATTTTCTGGCCAAACCATTGGTTAATCTCATTATCCCATCTGCCCTTATGTGTAAATAAGAATTTGATGCACAGCACAACATGCCAGTTAATCCAATATCGTATAGCTAACCAAGCTTCATAGCTTGCATTGTAAATAAGATGGTGACCAGTCCGTACAGTACACCCTCACTTTTTCACGTGGGGCCAATCTAAAATTAACAATTAGCCAAACACATAGGAACTTGCACCACATCACTAGGGTATAATTTAAATCATTACTGCTATTTCATAATTTCAGGAATCTGAGTTGGATTTCTAGTTCACTTTCTGTGCAGTTTGTACATTCACCCTGAGATCACATGGGTTTTTCTCCATGGACTCCAGCTTCCTCCCATATTATAAAGACAGCATGACAGATTAATTAGTGACACTAAATTGGCATGGTATGAATGAGTATGGTTGAGTATATCGTGTGATTAAAATGGAACTCCTAACGAACAATTTGCAACTGCAGTGATACATTAAGACCTCCCAAAATTTTGCAATGTCTTCAGATATTGAAGGACTAAAACTAATAAAATATACTGTAGATGGTGGTATATTTTACCTTACATAGACTTAATGTAATAAAACTTAAGAAATAACATAAGGAATTATATATTTTCTAAATACAAATTGAACTGGAGTTACGAATAAGAACTATAGGTGTTAGTGAAATGTTTATTTTATGTATATAATGTTCATGATGTAATTATAATGAAGAATTGTATGTTTTGTCCAGTTAAGCTTCACAAAGAGGGTGTGGTCTTCTCTCTATTTTGTGACTTTGATGGAAAAGATATTAAGGCACAGTAATGATTGTTGCTGTCTAGTATGAAGACTTATCACCATGCTTAATCTCCTTTAACTTGCTCTGCATTGCACACTGGAACATTTCACAATGTATAGTGGTCAGAATGAAAGTCAGCACCTCCAAATCCTAGTTCATGGTAGTCTTCCAGGAAAAAAATAGTTTGCTGTCTGCAGATGAGAGGGAATTGGCTACCCCAAGTGCAAAAAATCTACACATACCCATGTGAACCAAAAACAGAACTTCAAAAAAGACCTTATAGTACAAATTTACAGAACATGCTAAAGGTTAGTGAGTGACAGCGGAGAAGAGGAAACAAATAACAAGCTGGCATTCTGTTGATCAGCCTGTGTAGGTCTTGATAGTGGGAGAAAAGGTATGAAATAATACTTTTTTTTCAGCAAAGGACAAGAAAGAAGTATTTGACGATGATGCTGATCTACATGCACAGGAAATGACTGAGGAGGAATGGAACAGACGTGTGGAGGAGCTGAACAAACACCAGGTGAGGAACAGCCCTAGAGTGGTACATTTTTTCTAAAGGTTATTTAATTATAAATCAAAAATAATTCATTTGTTAAGCCTATATTTAATCACCTTGAAAGCACTTCATTTTTCATCCAACTATATTCTCAAACTACTTTCCTTTGTTAAAAAAATATTAAAGAGAAGTGCTGAAATCATCTTTGACAGAGTTACTAGTTCACCACAAGGTACACTGACACACACCTAAACACATACATACCTGGCCTGTATAGCGTTGCCAGTCAGCCTAAGAAAAGAGTTTCATGGAACTGACAACAAAAGGCAAAATCATTTATTCACAGGGCAAGGTTACATGCTCACAGCCTTACTTTTTAGAGTGGGCAGGAGAACCATGTGAAGTTTTAGGAATAGAACTAACTCTTTTACCATCTCTTGAATAATTAAGAGAGTCAAAATGAAAAACTGTAACTTGCTGCACATGATATACTGTATGTCAGTCACTTTAAGTCTCTCTATTATAAAAAAAAACTTGCGACGAGACGTGATCTTTTGAAGAGAGATCTTTGAGAGACAGAGAGACACTTTCACGTCCCGCGAGACAGGCAAGTCACATCATACTTACAACCTTTGGAAGCAAGTCCCATGATACACATACAGAGCAGGTTAGAGATAATGGAAGTAGGAAAATTCAAAAATCTTAAGAAAATGAGAGTAACTCTCATATTAGAGCAAAAAAATGGAAAATATTACTTGGTGAAATAACGGAACAGTGCAAAGAGATTGAATAGTGTTTGAGAATGTCTGGGGGAGAAGAGAGACCAGGCATTGATTTTAAAACGTTCGAAGCGCCGCACAAAATGCGGCACAGGAGTAGAAGCAATCCAGCAACAGATTGAGCAAAGAGTATTGAAAAATACAACTGTTATTTGTTTCCTATTGTATCAACGTTTAAAAGGGGTTTTGGAGGAGTGAACGTGTCTCCTTGGGGGGCATTCAGCCCCCCTCTTCGCAATGGTGCGTAGCCGTAGAGTAAAGATCGCATTTGCGCAAACAAATGGAAAATTACTCAGTAAAATAACGGAACAGTGAAAAGAGATTGAATAGTGTTTGAGGATGTCTAGGGGAGAAGAGAGGACAAGGCAGTGACTTTAATACGTTTGAAGCGCCGCACAAAAATGCAGACCACGCCCCACACAGGAGTTGCAGCAATCCAGCAGCTGATCGAGCAAAGAGGAGTTAAAATAAAACAACTGTTATATGATTTCCATTGGATAATCACCGTTAAAGAGGGGTTTTCAGAGGAGTGACCCGCGTCTCTGTGTAGCGCTCGGGGAAGTGGTAGGAGAGTGAAGTGCAGATCACGCAGTCCGGCAGCAGTAGCAAGCCAGCAGCTGATTGATCAAAGAGGAGGTAAAAAAAAATATTCTTTTTTCTGATTTCTGCAGGAAACCATTGAAAAATCAAAGAAAGTGAACAATAAGGAAATCTAGGAAGATGGAAAACATCACAGATTGACCAGCAGCCATCCACTCTGCTTCAGAAGGAGAGTAGACAAGAATCTTGGATCTTGCTGCTCTTTGAACAAAGTTATATTTCTGTCCGATTTTACTTCTTTTTGTTTTATAATTATTCATAAATTTAAATGTAAACCGCATTCTTTATACAAAGTTCAATTGCATTTTCAGTGTGCAGCCCACTGTGTAAACTGAGCTGTCAAAGGCACATTGTAAAGCTGTGTTAGGGAAGACAGATGGTGAGAAGATACCATCATTGTGAGCCGTCTTCAGAATTTTTAAGCGCTGAGGAAGATTGTAATCGGACTATTAAAGTCAAACTGTAATCCATTTTTTATGTTACCGTATTTGTTTCTAAGTATATATGGTGTGTTTTACAATAGGATATGGAGTTAATTATATGTCAAACAGAAAAAAAATGAAAAAGCTGTATAAAGAAGAGCTCACCTTGTACTTGAACTTGAGTACTTGTGCTCAGCTGATTTGCAATTGTACTGTCCATTTATTGTGTTTAACGATACTTGATGCATTTGCTTTTATACACATTGTTTAATATCAAGTAAGATTTTCAGGTGACAAAGGAAGCAGCAGTCTGCCCCAGAAGCACTGGTCATTGAAATTTTTATTTTTTTGTGCACCAATCTCACATACTTCAAAAGAAATGCTGGGTCCCAGATCTGCTATCGAGCAGCTCATTCTTCTAGCTGATAATATTTTTGTCATGATGTTCTTGCACTGTTCTAAAGGGTATCACTTCCTCTATTCCTCTATAGCCAATTCTGACTATCTGATAAGTTTCAGTCCCCTTTTATAGAATGAGTTTGGTAAAGGTTTCTGCCTTCCTGGTGAATGAAAAAGATGTTTACCTGGATCCTGGCCTGACATTCTATTTATTTTACCAAAATGTGCTGAGCCTTTATTCACTGTTAAAATAGTGTCCAGTCACACTTTTTGTTAATGTTTAAAGCCCTAGTCATGTACACCTATCCAGAAATTTTTACAGTTACCCATTTCTAAACAGTTGAACACTTACTGAGTTGTTCACCCTTACATGAAAAATAGAGTTATATAGAAGCGGTTCATGTGTTCGCATGCAGATTTATTGACACATTTTCATCAACATAGTGTAAACAGATCTCAAGAGAGTGGTGGCACCCTAGAGTAAACCAACATAAGACTGAGTTACCAAGTCAGAGGCTGAGCATAGCTTAAGATAGCGGCATATTCATTTAGGTGATTCCTGGGAATTGGGAGATTTGTCCTAAGCAGGTGCATTCAAATGGAGCTGTCCAGAGCAAATATTAAGAAAACCTGTTCTAAACTGAACTAACATTGTCAGCACAGGAGTAATTTGTAATGTGATATTTTACCCTTCTATGAGAAGTTCCCACATTACAAATATTCCATTATCATATATATATAACTGCTTTATGAGTCTACACATTGTATGCAATTAGTTATTTTTTATTTGCGTTGTACCTGCTGCTTATTTTTGCCAGCGTTAATAATCTTTGGCTTTGTAAAAAGTTCAGGAATAACTGCTGAAGCTTTTCCCTTCATTTATTTGCTTGTGCATTGATCTCACTCTTCTTCTACACTATAAATATTTGTGTCACTATATAGTTATCAATAAATAAGCAAAATGCAGGAAAGATGTGAGAGTGAAAAACATATTGTCAAATCACATTTACACACGTTAATTTTATGATAGACATTTTTTAATTTGATTGTCATATATCTGATTTTGCTTTTTTTATTCTAGCTTGGTAAAATAACATTGTGTTGGTAGAGATCCATGGCTTTCATTTGCTAGTAACAGGTTATTGTTAAGACAGTATTGAAATTAACATTTTACCAGTGACTAATGTCTTTGTAGTTCTTTAGGTCTCTATTTTGGAAAAAAGACAAGCAAATAAAATAAAATGAGGAAAATAATTTTTTACAAACATACTTTAGACAAGAAGGCAAACAGTCAGACTGTAACTTAAATGGTGCTCTTGATAATTTGTTTTAAAGCTATCCAAACAGTATTTATACCAGATTTTGGGGTCTCGGAACATCACAATGAATCCTAGGCGAAACAGGTATAGAATAGTTGTACACGTTGAACAATTTCTACAGCATGTTAGATAAAAGACTTGTGCAATGTAATCTGTGTTGGATCTTTGTTGTGTTATAAGTAAATGCATATAGCAGAATGGAGATGTTGCTAGTTATATTTCAACAAGCTAGAAGAGAAGTTGCAGTCCACTCTGACCTTCCATGTGTTATTAGTACTTCTGTAGAATTTACTGAACATGAAAAAGTGGAAACCAAAACTTGAGAAGTTAATCTGTCTGGTGTTATCACTCCAGGTATTAAATTACACTGGACCCAGCAACTATAATATACCTTTTGTTATAAAGTTAATATCGGTTAGTATTATCAATGTCATCTATAGGTATTTAACAGTTTTAGGTTATTATTTTTTGCACCATTTTGTTAACATAATTTTATTGCAGTATCAGTGCCTTAAATTGTAACTGTTGACCAAGAAGTTTAATGTATTGAAAAAGAAAAGGTCATTTCAAATGTTTTAATGTAAGGCTTGATGTTGCAGAACAAGAAATGTTCTCCCAAACCAAAACGCAAAGGTCATTGGCAGGTAATTTACCTCCCATTTACAGTCTTTTATTTTTGTCATGTAAAATTGATCTATAATGTAATGTACTCTTGTGAAGGTTATTACAATTTTGATTAGTCTTTTTGTTCATCGGTTGTTTATTACATTATTTGGGGTTTTTTTAGGTTCTTTGGGTATACATGCCAATAAAGTTTCTTAAAAAACTTATAACAAATAGTCTGCTTATTTATTATTAAGAAGCAATGGTTTTTACAGAGGCAGTATTTAGACAGTAAGTATACTTTTCAGGCCATCTTTACTTGTTCATTATGTGCAGACAGACTTGAACGTAATGCACAGATTATGTTGCTGGAAGTTTTACAAACATCTGTTGAAACAGGTGGTCAGCGTTCATGAATTTTTTCCATACTTTTGACATGAATGTAGCAAGTAAGAACCTAATGATTGGTAGTGAACAAAGATAGCAACATATGGTGCTTTTTCGACTTGTCTGCCTTGTATCTAGCACACTTCCCACTCCGTCCTTCTACCTGCCCCTTTTCTGTACCTGCTTATCCAGTACAGGATCATTAGGGAGCCTATACCAGTGGCAATAAGGGCAAAATGAGACTCATTTTTGAACAGATGACCATCCAACATTGGCACATTCATGTAACCATGCAGACAGAAGTTAATTCAATTGGCTTGTCAGTCTAACACCATGCCTTGAGACCTTGCAGTGGCACTCACAAACAGTGTGTTGGGATATAGTATCCTCAAGAAATGGAATCCAGCTGGTGTCAAGGTGTTTTCTGTGCCATACTAAAATGTGACTTTATTTATTGCAGTACAGAAATACAGTATTAACTTATCTTTATATAGAGTTTAGCTTGTTATGCTTTCGTTGTTTGAAAGCAAGAGTCTTTATTGAGTTAGGATTCATAGATTGTGGAGAAATTAAACAGTCTTAAAAAAGCAATATGGATGAAATCATAAACTGCCTCTAATAAATGACTACTAGATATGGTAGAAGAGCAAAGATTACTAATCACTTAATCTATTTTGGCGTATTGTGCCTATTTTTATTTTACGTTGAATACATTTATTTTATATAGAAAAAGGAAAAAAGGTTACATATAGAACAAGCACATGTTTCAAAATACAAAGAAATAAAATCATTCAATTCATGATTACCACAACAAAGGGGGGGGGGGGCAAATATATTGAGAGAACAGAATTGCCATCTAAACTGAACATAAAAAGGAAAAAACCTACAACATAATAATGTCCAAACATGGCAGAATGAAAACACTAACAACCCGTAAAATTAAATAAAATCCGTTATTGGCAAGGATTTTTTTTACATTAAGCATTAAAAATCTGCTGCCACTACAGCCTTCCTGGACCGACTTTGCAGTCTCCTGCAATACGTGGCCCATTAAACGTCATAGTTCCTTTCATTAGATATGGGAATATGCCAACTTTGCTAGTCAATGTGACCCTTGTATCCTTGTTCAGCTGGGCAAAATTCAGCTGCAATTTAGCAAAATATTCTGCCTTTCTGCCTATTCTGAAAATCAAGGTAACCCATTGCACTCTTTACAAGGCCCACTAAACATTTATTCAGTGTAGAAGTATGGCAGTTTACTTAGACTTTAATCCAGGGATCCTTAGTCACAGTCCTGGAGGGCAACAGTGGCTACAGGTTTTCATTCCAGCCAGTTTCTCCAATTAGAATTCAGCTCTTGCTGATAATGAAACTTGGTATTTAACTCGAGGCCTTGTTAGCGCTTTCATTCGTCAAAGACAAATTTTAGTTACATTGTTGATGCAGAGGTCCTCAATTACATTTCTGCAGGTCCACAGTGGCTGCAGGTTTTCACTTCGACCATTTTCTAAATTTGAACCCACTTATTTACTACTAAAGCAATACAGTTCTTGGGATTTTAGTTATCTGGCCTGTTACAATTCAGAACCCCTAATTGCCTATTTTAGTTTTTAGCAGCTGCATTTAAGTTCTAATTGTTGCCTGTTTAATTAACCAGACATTACTTAATAATGAAATGCAGATAACCAAGAAACCAGCAGCTCTCCAGCTAACGGGCTTCCTTTTAAACCTGTCCATATGCACTATCAGGTATCTGTGTTAAAAATAAATAAATGAATGAATGAATGAATGAATGAGAGAGGAACTGGAAGGACTGTTAAGTTTAAATCTGTTCTGGTCCACGAAACACATGGATAATGTACTCAGAAAAGGAAACTCTATACAGCAATTCAGATTTCCCTTGGATGAATGAGCATACTAACAAGCCAAATTGTTAAATACCAAGTTTCATTATCAGCGAGGACTGTCTCCTAATTAGGAAACTGGCTGGAAGGAAAAGCTGCAGCCGTTGTGGCCCTCCAGGACCGTGATTGAGGACCCCTGCTTTAATCATTTAAATTGAAGCACATTTTAATATTTTAAATATTTCATGCAATTATTCTTGTTTATTATGTACTTCTACCTCATGTAGTAAATCATTACATTTCTTACACATGTAAATACCCTGATTTTTCTTGTTTTTGTAGAATAAGTAACTAGTTTAAATAAGCTGTGAGAAGAAGTAGCTGGCTGCTTCAAGTGAATAAGTAGACAGCTGAGTACTGTGATGGGTGGCCACAGCCACTACCTGGCCAGAGCTCCAGTTGGATGGAAGAACAGGGGTTGGGGGAATGGCGGGGCTGCGGGGGTTTGGGCTTCAGCTTTGTCAGCCAACTCAGATGGGTCAGTCTTCGGACTGAGCAAGGAAGTTTTCATTCTGCATACACATGCCCAAAGATATTGCCCAAACAATGCTTAGTATGTTCAACAGATTTGATGCTGAGTGTTCCCAACATGGTTTCAATTGATGAGAATTGATGCCCCATTACCTGTGTCAACAGCAACAGCTAAACAAAGATAAGTGCAAATTCAGAAATAATGCGTTATGAAGAACAGCTCTCTGCCCAGAAAGATATCATTATGAATAAAGACGAAGTCACTGCAATCTGTCAAATGGGAGATTTTGCTATGAATTCCAAAAGTTGATAACATCTAGAAAGCTGAAGCATATTATTATTTTTCATTTTGTTATTGAGAGATCTTAATACATACAATTCAGTGTATACGAAATAATTTTATAGTGTACTACTGGGACCTGGATGATAATAATTCTCCTCTGCTGAAAATCTAATTCACAAACCACATTGGTGACCTGTGGCACCAGATAATCAGTTGTGATGGATGGCACAAATACACTGGCATGCCTCTCAGAATGGGATCCAATCCTTTACCTGGCTGGGAGGATGGAATGATGGAAACACCCACAAGGCATACTAGGAACTGGAGTACCTTAAGGCAGCCTTGTCTGGTACCATGGCTGCCGCCAGTGGTGGCTGCAGGGATATACGAACCACGCTTTGTGAAACTTCCGTTGGACATGGAAGTACTACCAACGGGCAATGCCCTAGCGCCAGAAGTACTCCCGAGTTTAATATAAAAAGAGCCACTCAACCTCATCCAGGTGAGTTGGAGTTGGGTGGAAGAGGACAAAGCTCACTTGGGAGGAGTGGGGGAGTAGAAGAAGGCATTGGAATTGGAATTGTTTTTATTAAGAAGCCTTTGTAAATGTAATTATTATTAATAAAACTTGTATTTGCACCCGGTACTTGTGCCTGGAGGTTTGGGTGCTGCAATGCCCCCTACTGGTCGCACTGGTCTAGTGGCTTCCTGAATATCTGACCCAATATAGCCACCTTATGGAGAAAAGACTTGGATTTGATGTGTATTGACAAGAGCTCTTACTGTTGAGGTCGATATAATATTTCCTGTAACTATGGGTAATTATCTTATTTGGCCTTTAGTCTTGTAGAGAGGTGTTGTATTAGGAAAATAATATATATGCACAATATTTGGGTTGTTGTATCCTTTCTTATAATACAGGTATACAGTACATAGAAGAAAGTATTTGGATTATTTAATGTGATTTTTTTATATTTTTGGGCCCTGAATTAAAAAATGAAAACCATTTTTCTCCATCGTGTAACATTTTTTATAATACAGGCTTTTACCTTTTAATTATAGTTTTGTTTATGGCTTTCACTCTACAATTAATTAAATATAAGTACCGGTATTTTAATGATAATTTGTTTGGATTTAATATTTTCTAATATTAAAATGTATGCTTTAAGCAAAATTAATGAGCACGGTTGGTTCATATGTAGGGACAAGAAAGTTCTGTTTATCTTAATAGGTCAGCAGTCAGTATACAAATTTCCTCTGCTTTCTCAGTGAGTGGAACAGCAGAGCCAAGAACTTACATTGTGATCAGAATGAATGGCCAGTCAGAAAAATGCTAGAGCTTAGTGCCAAAAACAGCATCAGACCGCGTTTGGTGGATCCAAATAAAGTGTTGCTACCACTGTTTCACATTAAACTTAGTTTAATGAAGCAGTTTGTCGAAGACCTATCAAAAGATGAAGCCTATCTGTGCCAAAGGTTTCCATAATTGTCTGAGACTAAATTGAATGACAGAATATTTGCCAGACCTGATATTAGCAAACTGATTTCTGATGCAGAATTTGATGGTGAGAGGAACAACCTGAAAAAGGAAGTTTTTAGGTAACAATGAAAATCCAAATTATAAAGAAATTGTAAAAAAAAAAAAAAAAAGTATTAGTTAAGTTAAAGAATTGGGTGGCAGCTTGAGTCTTAAAGTTCACTTTTTAGAATCGCGTTTCGATTTTTACCCCCAGGATATCAAGGACATGGAAAGCTGGTATCAGGGACGCTGTATGATTCACGCCAGAAAAGGTGTACAAACAACAAGGTGTAGCAAAGTGTAATCTGTCTTTTGTAATTTTTATTAGTTTATGAACTCTCCAAAATCAATTGTTCTTGTAAATAGCATACCAATTATATGTTGTAGTGCAGGCAGTAATTAATGTTACACCTCACAGACCGCATGCCCCGCATTTCTCTGCCACTGCAAGAAGCACAGTGGATGCTGCAAGGTAAAAAAATAAACTTCCATTTCGCTCCAATGTGCCTTTGAGTTGACTTATCTTGTCACAGTGTGGAGTAGGACAGATTCCAGTCGGCTACAGAAAAGTGGTGCTGTGAGCCGGAGTCATCTGGTCAGCCGCTGCCCAGATGGAAAGGCGATAAGATTCTGGATGTAATAAGGACTGCAAAACAAACTAGCGTTGTTATACTGCTGCCTAGTCAAGAACATATTGTATGGGAAAAGCTCCCTACCTACTGTATGTACCCATTTCCAAAGGAAGTGCTATATTGATAGAACCACCAACATATTAGTCATATAGGAAGTACATTATAGTAGGAAGAGTAGCAGTTTACATGAATGGTGATTGATGGGTCCCAGTGAAAATTGAAAATTTAAGTAATAGGTCTATGATGCTTAGGAAAAATATAAGGATTGCTGATGTTTCATCATGTGGCATTAGAAGATTTTGACCAGATGCTGAGTTGTGATACTGATAAAAAGTTAGGGACATAAACAATATAATATTGTCAGCAGTGCATCCAGTACTGCTAGTGTCCCTTTACCTTCCAGTTTGCAAGATGAATTGAACAACCTAGGATTACAGTAGATGGTATTGATATAAATACATGTGAATTATTGACTTTTGGAAGAGTCAATTGGTAAATTTCATGCAGAAATATGAGCATTTTGTTTCTGAAGACTCTGTTCACTGCATATTTCTGACAGATAGTCGTCCCTTTCGCTTACCTTATCGCCATGTTCCCCCAGGGCAGTATCAGAGAAAGACATCATTCAGAGGTCTTCTACTGAGTGGGCTTTCCCACTCACTATTGTTTGGAAAAAGAATGATGACTTGCTTATTTGTGTTGACTACCAGTGGCTGAATCCATGCACAGTAACAGATGCACATTCTGTGCCGATCCAGGCCATCTGTTTAGCTGCCATGGTTGGTAACACTACATTCAGCGAAATTGATTTGACATCTGGGTTTTATAATATTCTAATACACAAAGGAGATAAGAAACTAACTGCTTTTACAACACCAGTGGGTCTCCATAATTGTAACAGAAAGTCTCAAGTTTTATGCAACAGTCCAGCCAGTTTTATGCAGCCGATGATGAATATCTTCTGTGACCAGAATTTTTTGACATTATGTTTCTTGATGATGTACTGATTTTTGCCCCCAACATAGTAGAAGCCATCAAAAGACTTAAAATGATTTTTTAATAGTTTAATTGAGCATGGCCTAAAGCTGGACCCAAAAAAATGTTATTTCCTTCCGCGCAGCATCCAGTTTATAAATCATGTTGTCAGTGAGAGCGGAGATGCCACCGACCCAGAAAAGGTGTAAGCTATAGCTGCTCTGAATGAATCAGACCTTAAGTCACCTTTCAGTGAAAAAAATAAAATGTTTCCTTGGCATGGTAATGTATTACCAGAGGTTTATACAAAACTGCTTGAGTGTGGCAAAGATATTCTTTGCCTTGACAGCAATGTTAACAGTAAAAAAGGGTAAATCTAAGGGTGCTGCTATATTCAAAAGGCTTTGCCCAAGTGGTTGGACACTGGAGCATAGCAAAGCGTTTAGGGCCTCGCTAAATT